>NC_063362.1:392348-409640 GCF_021869965.1 Rhincodon typus
TGATGCTGCTTGGCCTGCTATGTTCATCCAGCTCTACACCTTGTTATCTCTCTTCTTCAGCTCAGATGTCCTGAGCCTTGGCACCAATTAGGCAACACAGTCACTGGGTCTGTCTGTCATTGCTGCAGAGGACAGTGTCTATTCCACTAACTGTGCTATCCCATATAACTACTATATTTTTATTTCCTCCTCATATTTTGTGCCATTTAGAAAACAGTGATCGAACCATATATTGTCAGCATGGAATTACAAAAGGGGAATTATGTTTGATAAATCTACTGGAATTCTTCAAGAATGTAACTAGTAGAGCTGATGAGAAGAAGCCAGTAGATGTGGTTTGTTTGAACTTTCAGAGGGCATTTGACGTAAGAGATTAATGTGTAAAATTAAAGCAAAAATAAAGTACAATTAAAGGGATTGTGGGTAGTGTATAGAAATGGATAGAAAATTGATGAGCAGACAGGAAACAAGGAGAGTCTGCAGCTCAGACTCCAGCTCATCAGCTCTGAGCCAAAAATTCCTCAAACAGCTCATGCTTGCTCTGTCTATTGTCGCTGTGGATCGTACCAGTGTCCACCAGCTCTCACATACTACAGCTGCAATACATTGCCAGCTCAGCCATCTCTATTCTGGTTAAATAATTGATTTGGATACAGAGAAGACTGTCCATGTGCTGGCTTACAAAGGTCTCAGACCTATTTCAAGAATTTCACCTCTGTAAGCCTTTATCCATCAATACAATTATTATCCTGTTATTTTTACATTTCCCTGGTAATTTTTGACATGTCTTTCTCTCTCTCCCTGACTGTTTGGAGGGATTTACAGTACACTCCCAGAAAAGTGATTAACCATTTTTATTTTCACCATCTATCTACATGACTTAATTTCAGGAACCTGCTAAGCTTTGATCCCTCCTTATTTCAGTAATTGACTCCCTGATCAATATCGTGACTCCCCCTCCCCTTTTGCTCACTTCCCTGTGTTGTTTGGAAATTCTACACCCTGGAATATTGAGCTGCAAGTCCTGTCCCTCGCTCAACTGTATTTCTATGATAGCAGTAATATCACATCCTCAGGGATTCACAAACAATCTCAACTCATCAATCTCACTCACAAGACTCCTTACATTAAAATAAATCCTATTCCAGCTTGTCAAGTTTCCTTATGTTTTAACTTGACTATTATCTGCTTTGCTTTCTATTCTGACCTGGCTTTTCTTCTAAATTTGTCTGTGTATCACCCACTGTTACACCTTTGCTCTATATCCCCACTCCCACCCCTGCCAAATTAGTTTAATCCTCCACCAAGTGCAGTGGCAAACCTCCCCTCGAGAATCATAGAATTCCTTCAGTGTGGAAGCAGGCCGTTCAGCCCATTGAGTCCATACCGACCCTCTGAAGAGCATCCCACCCAGATCTACCTGGCATTTCCCATTGCTAACCCACCTGACTTGCACATCTTTGGACAGTGGGAGGAAACATGAACACCCAGAGGATACCCACGCAGATGCGAGGAGAATGTACAAACTCCACACAGTCACCTGAGGTGACCCCTTTACCCAGTTCCAACACTCTCCCTCCACCTGGGCCCCTCCCTCCGGCCTTTTACCTGCATTCGATCTGTTCATTGAGAACTGTCGACGTGATATTAGTAGCCTCAATTTCTCTGCCCCCCTCACCAAATCCAACCTATCTCCCTCTGAACTGACTGCACTCTGTGCACTCAGATCGAACCCTGACTTTGTTATTAACCCTGCCAATAAGGGTCGTGCTGTTGTAGTCTGGCGTACTGACCTCTACCTTACAGAGGCTGATAGCCAACTCTCTGATACCTCCTCCTACTTTCCTGGACGATGACCCCACCACAACACATCAGGCCATTGTACCTATTACACTAACTGACCTCATTTCATTCAGTGATCTCCCCGCCTCTGCTTCCAAACCGATAGTCCCCCAGTCCCGCACAGCTCGCTTCTACATCCTCCCAAAAATACACAAATTGGACTGTCCTGGCAGACCTATTGTTTCAGCCTGCTCCTGCCCCACAGAACTCATCTCTTCCTACCTTGAATCAGTCTTCTCTCCCCTCGTCCAATCCCTGCCCACGTACATCCATGATTCCTCTGACGCCTTACGCCAGTTTCAAAACTTCCAGTTTGCCAGTTCCAGCCATCTCCTCTTTACCATGGACGTGCAATCCCTTTACACGTCCATTCCACACCAGGATGGTCTTAGGACCCTCCACTTCTTCCTGGAGCAAAGACCTGAACCATCCCCTTCCACCACCACCTTCCTCCACTTGGCTGAGCTCGTCCTCACCCTCAACAACTTCCCTTTTAACTCCTCTCGTTTTCTTCAGGTAAGAGAGGTGGCCATGGATACTCCACATGGGCCCTAGTTATGCCTGTCTCTTCATTCCTTGTTCCAGTCCTATTCCAGCTCCCACCTACAACTCTTTCTCCGATACATCAATGATATCATCAGTGCTGCTTCCCTCTCTCGCCTGGAATTGGAAAACCTCTTCAATTTTGCCTCCAATTTCCACCCGGCCCTCACTTTCACCTAGTCTACCTCTGACTCTTCCCTTCCCTTCCTCAACATTTCTGTTTCCATTTCTGGGGATAGACTGGCCACTAATATCCACTACAAACCCACTGACTCCCACAGCTTCCTGGACTATACATCCTCACACCCCGCTTCCTGTAAAGACTCCATCCCATTCTCTCAGTTCCTCTGTCTCCGTTGTATATGTTCAGATGAGGCTAACTTTGACAACGGAGCCTCCGAAATGTCCACTTTCTTCCTCAACTGAGGATTTCCCAGCTCTGTTGTTGACGGGGCCCTCAACCAGGTCCGACCCATCTCCCACACTTCCCTCACCCCTTCTCTTCCCTCCCACAACAGCGATAGGGTTCCCCTTGTCCTTACCTACCATCCCAACCACATCCACATCCAGAAGATCATCAGATACCATTTCCTCCACCTCCAGCAAGATGCCATCACCAGACACATACTCCCGTCTCCTCCCTTGTCCACCTTCCATTGGGACCGTTCCCTCTGGGACACCCTGGTCCATACTTCCTTCACGCCCAACATCTCCCCACAGCCCTATGGCACCTCTTTCCCTGTAACCGGTGAAGGTGCAATACCTGCCCATTTACCTCCTCCCTCCCTAGTATCCAAGGGCCCAAACATACCTTTCAGGTGAAGCAACACTTCACCTGCACTTCCCAGAATCTAGTCTACTGCATTCGCTGCTCACAATGTGGTCTCCTCTACACTGGGGCAATGAAGCGTAGATTGGGCAACCATTTCACAGAACATCTATGTTCTGCTCACAAAAAAGACCCTAAACTACCTGTTGCCTGCCATGTTAATGCACCACCCTGCTCCCTGGCCAACATCTCTGTCTCTGGCTTGCTGCAGTGTTCCAGTAAACCTCAGCGCAAGCTGGAGCAGCAACACCTCATTTTCCGCTTGGGGACCCTGCAGCCCTCCGGACTCAATATCGAGTTCAATAATTTTGGGGCCTAAACTCTCCCATGTCCCAGCCCCCCACCCCACACACCAGGCCTTGTTACCACATAGCCTGCCATTACACACCCCCTGTTGTTAGTCACTGATAGTGTCCATTAACAACTATTCACCCTCCCAGCCTGATCATTAGCAACTCCTTTTTCTGTCCAACTGACTTTCTCTCTCTTAAGGCTCTATCCTATTGTTTATGCCCTACCCCATCCCCCTCCATATTTTCTGCATATAAACGGACATTTTCCCAGCCATGATCAGTTCTGAGGAAGGGTCACCGGACACAAAACATTAGCTCTGTTTTTTCCTTCACAGATACTTGTTTTTGTTCCCGATTAACAGCATCCACAGTTCTGTCAGTTTTTATTTAGTATAATGCAATTGTTCCTTTTGGTGTTCTTTCACTTCTTCATACACTTTCTTCCCTTTGGGAACGAGTGGGGAAGTGGAGGAAGAATTCACAGAATTCCAGTAGTCCCCAACATCACAAATACCAGTCTTCAGTCAGTTTGATTCACTCCACATGATATCAAGAAATGGTTGGAGGCACTAGATACTACAAAGATCATGGGCCCTGGCAATATTCAGGCTATAGTGTTGTGCTCCAGAACTTGACACACCCCCATCCAAGCTGTTCCAGTGTAGCTACAACACTGCCAACTACACGATAATGTAGAAAACTGCCCAGGTACATCCTTTACACACAAAGCAGCACAAATCCAACTCATCCAATTACCACCTCATCAGTCTACTCTCGATCATCAGTAAAGTGATGGAAGGTGTCAGTAACAGCGCTATCAGGCAGCACCTGCTCAGCGACGACCAGTTTGGGTTCCGCCAGGGCCACTCAGCTCCTGACCTCACTACAGCCTTGGTTCAAACATGGACAAAAGAGCTGAATTCCAGAGGTGAGGTGAGAGTGACAGCCCTTGACATCATGGTTGTATTTGACTGAGATTGGCAATAAGGAGCCCAAGAAACTGGAATCAACCGGTATCAGGGGAAAATGTCTCTGGTGGTTGGAGTCATACCTGGCACATTGGAAGATGGTCATGTTTGTTTGAGGTCAATCATCTCAACTCCAGGACATTTCTGAAGGAGTTCCTCAGGGTAGTATCCTTGATCCAACCATTTTCAGCTGCTTCAACAATGACCTTCCCTCCATCATAAGGTCAGAAGCGGGAATGTTCACTGATAACTGTACATTGTTTAGCACCATGTTCAATTCCTCAAATACTAAAGCAGTCCATGTCCAAACACAATAAGATCTGGACAATATCCAGGCTTGGGCTGACAAGTGGTAAATGACATTTGCTCCATACAAATACCAGGAAATGACTATTTCCAATCAGAGACAATCTAACCATTGCCTCTTGACATTTAATGCCATTACCGTCACTGAAACCCCCAGTCAACATCCTAGGGATTATCATCCACCAAAAACTGAACAGGAATCGCCACATAAATGGCATGGCTATAAGAGCAGGTCTGGGGCTAGGAATTCTGCAGCAAGTAACTCGCCTCCTGACTCCCCAAAGCCTGTCCACCATCTACAAGGCACAAGTCAGGAGTGTGATGGAATACTCTCCACTTCTCTGGATGAGTGCAGCTCCAACAACACTCAAGGAGCTTGACATTATCCAGGACAAAGCAGCCCGCTTGATTGACACAACATCCAGAAACTTCACTCTCTTCTCTAGCAACGTTCAGTCGCAGCAATGGGTACCATCTCCAGGATGCATTCAGAAATTCACCAAGGCTCCTCAGGCAGCACCTTCCAAACCCACAACCATCACCATTCTGACTTGGATATATATGCCATTTCTTCAGTGTCTCTGGGTCAAAATTGTGGAACTCCCTTCATAATGGCTTTGTAGGTCTGTAGTGGTTCAAAAAGACAGCTTACCTAACCACCTTCTCAAGCCTGTTGAACCACATTAAGATTACTCCTTCCACGGCCAGTAAATCTGAGTGGGAACTGAAACTTAGAGCTGCAGGCTGGAGACAGGAGCTATTACTGCACCACATGTCCTGCACTTTTCTCATTGCCATGAAATTAACAAGAATAATTAATGAACTAAACTTTCCACTGACTTATTATGTAAATAATGATGGGGTGATAAATATAAAGTTTGAAATGTTAGACTTCTTTATTCACTTACTTACAGGCTTAATGGAACATAGAATGCCTCATTGTTCGCAGACCATAGTAACATTGAAATGGGATTGTTGTTTAACAATTAAAAATTAAGTTAGGAGTATGGGAAGAAAGTATTGAAATGGAAGCAGAACAAATGGCTGGAATTGGAAAGACTGCATCAGCAGTGACACTCGGGAACTGCAGCTTCAGTTCTGTAATGTCTTGGAGTCTGTGATTGTATGAAATTGTCTCTGGGTTACAATTCTATACATCATGCCAGAATGAAGAATTACTTTAATATTTGTCTTTTCAAATATCAGATTGGAACTACATCAAGTAATATTGCCTTGGGTTCAATCTATCCTACAAATACAAAACAGAAACAAAATTGAATTAATGTAAAGAACAATTTGGAGATTGGTAAAGGCAAGAAACAAATACAAAATGGCTATTAAATAATATTCTGATAATGTTGCTTTTAGTACAGCACTTTTGTATCTTTTGTTTATATTTAATTGTCCCACAATAAACACGGTTTTGCAAACTATTCTATTTTTATATTGCATGCATGCAGGACATTTGACCTTTGTTTGTTTAACTGGTGAAAATTTCTGAACATTTTGACACATTTTCCTGCTTTTTAAAGAATATGAGTTATAGTTTTCTAGGAAAAACAGGGTCAAATGTAAAACAATCTGCCAGGGTTCACAATGGAACATGCTGGAGTGCAGCATGGTGAGATTGCAGGTGCTAGGTAGGGAGAGCTGTAGAAGTTATTGGTAACAGTTTAGTAAACAATGGTTTCCTGCTTCTGTTTCAGAGCAAGCAAGACAGTTGGCATTTACACTCAGTTAAACCAGAAGCCTCTCCCCTTTGCTACAGCAGCATTGTCCTAGCAAACAGTGATGCTGCAATTGGAAATTTGAAGTGAAAAGTTATGAACCAGAGTGAGATGGACAAACTGATAACATATTGCAGCAACAGTCTCTTTTAAAACTAAAAGAAAGAGGGAACTCAGGGAGCTGGAACAAGTTTGTAATGCTTCAACTCCTAATGACCCACTTCATCTTTTCTCCTGAGATAACAAGGTGTAGAGCTGGATGAACACAGCAGCACAGAGGAGCTGCTGGCAAATTACAGATAAATGAAAAAGATGTAAACACCAATAAACCAGAGAAACAGGCCAGCCCTTCAGCTAAATAAAAATGTTAAGCTCTGTTTCCTGTGAAGAATGTTTGGGCAAAGCCAACTAAGCAGCCAATAATTATTTTCCATGTTGTTCCAGAGAGCAAGACCATGCTCAGCTGAGGAAAGATGTGCTGGGAACTTGTTGGGAGGGTCGGTGACTCAAAACAGGCAAGCCTTCCTGCTCCTCCGATGCTGCTTGGCCTGCTGTGTTCATCCAGCTCTACGCCTTGTTATCTCAGATTTTCCAGCATCTGCAGTTCCTACTATCTCATCTTTTCTCCTGGCAGGTTACTTAATGAGAGGACACCTCCCAACTCAACTCAGTCCTAATTGGACTCAAATTTTACAGATAAATACATCAGCACTTGTTGGGTAGCTTACTACATGGGAAGACGGATTTTTTCTTTCCTAGCTGGGATATTCTGAGCCAGCTGAGATAGCCCACTCGGCGCACACTGCCTGAATGGCTCAATACAACATCTTCATTTACCACTGTCTCATCGGTATTAAATTTATTCTCTTTCGTTCTTCCATTCCCTTCAAATGGAACCCATCTTACACATACTCAATGGTGTATTTGACGCAAAATTGATCTGAGTCCAATCGGAAAACACTGTCCAATCCAGAAAGATTCTCAAGGAGTTGAATGGCTTGCTCCTGTTCTGGTGCCTTGTGTTCTTATTTTCTTGATGGGTGGTTTTCTTCCATATTGTTAACTTTAAGAGTTTAATGAAGCATTTGCAAGGATTTTGCCACGCAGGGCCCTGATTTTTATTTCCTGTCTAGAGGTGGGTGGGACAGCGCAGAGTCCTGAGAAATTCCAGCTCTGCCATCCTGAACTTTATAAATGGCTGAGGACGGTGATGTGTCGGTTGAGTTAGAGTGGTAGGGTGGGGCTTTGGGGGAGAGAAGATGAGGGTTCAGCAGCAAGAGCAATGGAGCAAGGGACAACAAGGTGCAGGGCTGGATGAACACAGCAGGCCAAGCAGCATCATAGGAGCAGAAAGGCTGACGTTTCGGGCCTAGACCCTTCATCAGAAATGGTTGGCTTTCAGCAGGAAGCCCCTCTTCTCAATGTTAAGTCCCTCAATCAGGCCCTGAGTGCCTTTGATCTAGGGAACCCATCACCATATCCCCACCCACTAACTCTCGCCCCAGGTGAATACAAGCTGGCTACACAATCATATTTGTGGTGAATGCTGCACACTACCGACCCTTCCTCAGTGAGCTAATTCACACAGTAAGCCATTTTGTGTCCAATTAAGTGCTATGATTGCCAGGATTGTTTGACCATTGGGCCCCCTGCCTTGAATTAATTCCAGTAGATGTGGGAAGGTAGCTGGCTTCAATTACCCCAGCATCCTGCTGAATACCCTTCCCAAATCCAGGCTCACCATAACAGAGGGCAAAGGAATCTGTCCAATCTCCCATACCCGTTCAACTTGCCTGTTTTGAGTCAACAACTCTCCCAACAAGTTCCCAGCACATCTTTCCTCAGCTGAGCATGGTCTTGCTCTCTGGAACAACATGGAAAATAATTATTGGCTGCTTAGTTGGCTTTGCCCAAACATTCTTCACAGGAAACAGAGCTTAACATTTTTATTTAGCTGAAGGGCTGGCCTGTTTCTCTGGTTTATTGGTGTTTACATCTTTTTCATTTATCTGTAATTTGCCAGCAGTTACTATGGAAACTGTGTTTAAGATATTTCCTTTGGCTGTTGTCCTCACTGTCACAAGGTCATAGAAGGTGATTATTTATCATTCACAGGGCTCCATACAAGGTTTTTCTCACATTATACAGAAGCATTTATTCTATGTTAATTTTCTGATTCGTACTTGCACTGAAAATTTGCCTCCGTTATCCAATCTGTCTGATGCATTAACTTTGCATATGGTCATCAAAATGTTATGTCAGCTAACTCACCCATAGTAATAAACTGAGAGATCTATTAGTATTTCCTTGTCACCATAAATTTTAAATCAGGATTGCCAAAGTGATGCTGTAGTATCTGGGTAAATGCTGTCAGAAGTGTTAAAGATGTAAAAGAAAGTTTGATTTATATCTTTGTCTAATTTAGTTTATTGAACTGAGTGAAATAAACCATCCAAAAACAATGCCACTGCTGCATTCCTGTTATAGACTTCTAATAGTAAAACTTCTGTTGAATTTCCTTCTCCTGAGTTCAAAAGGCTTTGCACAATAAACTGCTCAGCTTTAGGCTTTCAGGAGCCTTCATTAGAATTCTAGAATTATTGGTTAATTAATGCAAAACCTCCCAATCAGAACCAAAACTGACAGAATTTCGTACATCACCACTAACTTCTCAATTTGAATTACAAACTTGCAATGTGAAAATTGGACTAATGGCTCTGGATAGTGAATTTTGGTTTTTGTCTTGAAGGCTGACATTGGATTTAGTTGTAAAGTAATATAGAATTTCACTTGCAACTTGCGCTGATTTTAATCACAAATTCCACAAATGTTATATAACATTAAACTGTATAAACTTCCTATAAATGTCAATATTGTGGTCTTGAACATTACAGAATTAACTGACTGGGAAGTATAATTTCATGGAGCATTACTGATTTAAGAAAATAAAGAACCAAAGCAAGTATGCCATAAATTTCTTCACAGAGAAAAGACATCTTCGTAGAATCCTTACATTGCAGAAAGAGGTCATTGGCCCATCAAGTCTGCACCAACCTCCAAAGAGCATCCCACCCAGGCTCACCCCTCCTAACACCACGAGGTTTTTCGCCATGGCTAATCCAATTAACCTGCATATCTTCGGACTGTGGGAGGAAACTAGACCACCAGCAGAAACCCACGCAGACACAGAGAGAACATGCAAACTCCACATGGATATCACCCAAAGCTAGAATTGAACCCAGGTCCTTAGCAGCATGCGGCAGCAGAGCAAACCACTGTGTTGCCCTATTTTTGTAGATTGTCAATCTGTGACGCTACATCTTATTGCTAATGTACCAGTGCAACATTTACTACTCAGGCCTAACATTAAATACCTAAATAACATCTACAATCAATGTCTTATTCAACAAACTTTGGCATTGCTAATACTCAGCAAATAAAAATTACCTGGCATCTCTCTCACCCTTAATGACTTTATTGCCACAGGATACAGTAGTGAGTGGACTAAATGCTTAGCCAGAACGGACTGGGATCTGCAGAGCTACAAATGTAGCACAGCAGCTCCTGTTTACTAAATGTGACTTGAGGTAGTTACTCCCCAAACTGCCTCAGACTCCAATGTAATGTTAGGAAATGTAGGAAATTGATGAATATCTCGGTGGATCTGCTCAGTTAATGTAAACATTTTGCTCTGCTTATCTCTGTCTATGAGAAAGAGTGTGCCATATCTCAGAAATCATTTATGATCTCAGTGGTCTGGATTCTAATGACAGTGGAACAACTTATTCTGGGGAATCACTCCAAAACAAATTGTAATCATATTTGTCTCTATAGACATTTCTTACCCCACCCTGTGCCTAGTTGTTAATTGGGACCACAATAACTTTGTTGAGAGCTGTTAAAACTTTAGTTTATGTAAATGTGATCAGGAAGCCCCTAAAAGATGTGAAGTGTCAGTCTAATTCAGAGCTTGATAACCAGTGTGCTGTAGCAATGTGAGAAAATTCTCAGGAAGAAATGTTATCTTCTGCAGACTCTAATACCACGTATGTTGACCTTCATCTCCACAATGGAAAATCTGCTCGTTACGCAGCTGCAGGTCCATCATTCAGTCTGAGATATGTAATGATTGAGGATCATATGTCTGGATGAGAAGAAACTGCTCATGAGCAGTAAAGAGGTGCATGATTATTGAATAAATGTTGCACTAACCTGCCTGCCTGGACACGTGTTCACATTAGCATGGGTGGTCAGGTGAATACTTTTGGAATTTTCTTTAGTTAAGCCACTGATCTAAGTCTTAGAAGAGATTCTGATAGAAAATGGATAGGTTTCTTGCCAAAGGAGATGATTCCTCTGCTATTTCAATCAATGAAACATCTGAACCTAAGAATAAAAAGCAAGAATTGTTCAGAGACAGGACAATTAGAGTTCTCTGGCCTTTGGATTTTCATGGACAGAAGATGCCACTTGTCTCTGAACTGAATATCCCATCTGTGCAGGGAAGTTGGTGAGTAGTTGAGTTGAGCAGATTTTGCAAATGTGTATATTTTTGCCAGTGGTTTGAAACCTTAATGCTTTTGATCCTTTTTTAACTTGTTGTATGCACTATGTTGCAAATCTCCCTAGTAAAGCTGTAACCATAGTAAATGCAAGTAAACATGATGCTTATGAGGAATCAATTCAGCTGAAAAAAATGGGTGTGCTGTGGTATTGCTTGTTTCACTGAAGTGTGCCTTGATACTGAAATGTATGGGAACGACTTGTCTAAATAATGCGTCTGGAGTAGAAGTTGTACAAACAAGCTTCTGACTCAGACTGAGAAATGACAATGCCAAGCATCAATCAACATGTAATTACAGTCAATAAATTTATGATGAACTTTTAAGAGCTGATTTTCCACACGCAAGCTCCTAATGAGTGAGAATCCACGCCAGAAGTGTCAATTTGGGAAGGATGACAGCTAAGGC
Source organism: Rhincodon typus (assembly GCF_021869965.1). NCBI lineage: Eukaryota > Metazoa > Chordata > Chondrichthyes > Orectolobiformes > Rhincodontidae > Rhincodon > Rhincodon typus. The sequence continues at coordinate 403,827 of NC_063362.1, forward strand.
GAAAATAGGTATTATGAATGATTGAAAAGAGCATTTACTACCCTAGCATAATAATAGCACCAGATTACACAAACTGCAAATCAAGAAAATACTTTGAAATATTAGTGCTCAAGCCCAATAGCACAATCAACCACTGGGGTGCACCCTCTTTAGTTGCTGTGCAGAAGCAGAAAGATACAACACAACCCAGAGGTCAATCCATCATGAAATTGCACTCTACCATCCTCACTGAAGGAAATATTCCTTTGCTACAAGTTTCTGGAATTTATAGTAAAGCCAAAAAAAAGTTGTGAAAAGGTGAGCAAAGCCAATACAAGATATAGACACCTCCAGATCCACAGTGCCCCATAAAATGTCGGAAAGGAAAACAGTGAATAAAAAGTTTGTGTCATTGTTTTTCCAAATTATCCACAAGTGTACCCAGTCTATTCCCATATGGTTTCATTAGAACTGATTGGCTATTTATATTCTTGCTGGTAGTTTTAAACAGAGGCCAGAGGATCCTACCCCTCCTCAGACACTGTTACCCTCCATAGTAAGTCTGGCAGAGACTGGCCAGTCAGGGTGGGCTCCCTGAGCCACACAAACTGATATTTCACACAGGGTTGACCACTAGTGGAAAAACCACTGTCCTATAAGGCTGTATTGCTAAACAGATTCCAACCCTGTTCAGTTCTGAGTTCTGGATGCTTCATCAATGAAAAACTTAGCCAATCAACTACAAAATTGACACATATTTTACAATTGTGGTACATATGAAGTCTGATATTTAATTTCAGGTGGAGATGTTTTCATGTTTGGTTTGACTATTCACTATTTTTTGATTCACTTGTGGGATGTGGTCGTCGCTAGCTGGGCAGCATTTATTGCTCATCCCTAGTTGCCCTTGAGAAGATGGTGGTGATTTGCCTTCTTGAACTGCTGCAGCTTGGAGGTGGTGGTGTTCCCATGTATCTGCTGCCCTTGTCCTTCCAGGGGAAGTAGCTGTGGATTTGGAAAGTGCTGCCTGAGGATCTTTGGTGAATTTCTGCCACGCATCTTGTAGACAGTACACACTGCTGCTACTGAGTGTCAATGGTGGAGGGAGTGAATGTTTGTGGATGTGGTGCCAAACAAATGGGCTGCTTTGTCCTGGATGGTGTCAAGCTTCTTGAGTGTCGTTGGGGCTGCACTCATCCAGGCAAGTGGGGAGTATTCCATCACACTCCTGACTTGTGCCTTGTAGATGGTGGACAGGCTTTAGGGAGTCAGGAGGTGAGTTACTCGCTGCAGTATTCCCAGCTTCTGACCTGCTCTTGTAGCCATTGTGTTTATGTGGTGAGTCCAGTTGAGTTTCTGGTCAATGGCAACCTCATTTTTTATTGCTCCTTTGACATTTGTGATATTAATTACAAGCGTGGAACTGAACAACATTGACAAATACTGTATTCTGCTATTGAAATGGAAATTCTGTTGAAGTGAACCACACAGAATATTGGTCCCCTTTGGAATATTTCATTTAAAGCTAAGTTTATAAAAGTTGAAATTTAGTTAATTTTCAAAGATGTTGAAGCAGTGGGGAGTGGGTAGATGGAACAGATGTACTGCAAATGCTCCATAGTCAGGAATGAGTTTGGGTGGGTAGCAGCAATGATTGTTTTCAGCATGGAATGCAAGCTTTGGAGCAGAATATAGTTTCACACTTCTGAAAGATAACAGATCTGAGCAAGAGGAGGGATTGGTAATCACATGCCCTCAATCATTTTGGGCAAGGCTGCACTGGGCACCCTGCTGTAGAAGAGGAAGACAAGAGTGTGAAGCTGAGGGGAAGTCACTGTACATCTAAACTCAAACTGAGTCATAAATCCATACAAATCACTGCTCTTCCACGTCCCAGACTGATTTAAGGGGGAAGCGGATATCTGTTCCACATGCATTTTGTCCTTTTCACACGTTATCTGCATTTTTAGTGGTTAAGAAGGCAAAAACAATAAATCAATAATAACACATGTAACTTCATTATAATATTCAGGCAATAACATGGGAGGTTTCAACCCCTCCCTGGTGTATGTTATTGTTTTAATAACAGCAATATACTGCTTACAATCCATACCCAGTAACTGGGGATTTAGGGTCAACAGGCATTGGGTCTTCTATAGAAGTAAGTTTAAGGAGCTTTGCAGCATGAGGCACAAATGCCACACTCAGAGTTGACACAAACCTCGATATTAGGAGCATTGTCAATGCAATATTGAAACTCTTAATTTTCTCTCCAAGGTATTTCCCTCTCTCACTCCCTTTATCTGTCTATCTTAATCAAATTGACTCTCATGCTGTCTACATTTTTCTAAGCTCTGAAATTTCTCTAAACTTTATGACCAGGTACAACAAGTGAGATTATTTATACATAACGAATACAGCTGGGTTGGAAAACATTCTGGGTTTAAACTGACCAGTTCATTCTTGGCATCACCATTATCTGCAGGAAATTGTTGCATAAAGGAATGGCTCTGAAGGAGTTAATGATCATGCTCAATTGAGCTCCACCCATTCTGTTGATGGCACACACAGTCTGTAGCTGGAGACAGAAAGTTCTACACCCACTTTCAAAGGGAGCAGATGCATCTCTACAGGCCACAGATTCTGCCTGACTGGTGATGTAGTTTTACTCATTAATACCATGCAATAAACCATCTTATCAGTTAAGAACAGGATCACTTCTATAAAAACTCTATTGTGGTGTATCCTCTGGCATTGATTGTAAGACGGGCCCCAGACAAAGTATAGACAAAGGAGGATCAATGGCAGCAAACAACCTCCAACAGCCTTTACCATGAACCATAGGTTGAAAGCCAGCAGATAACTTGAGGTACTGGGAATAATAATCATTTATAACGTAATACCACAGAAAGCACATCCTCTAACATTCCCAAAAATGAACAAATGACTAATGGAAAGAAGAACTGCTTGAATTGTATTAACTCCCTCAATCTCCTAATCAATAAGAAGATTGAATCAACAATTTTCAGGTAATTTTTTTGTAATAAAATTGTATTTCATTCATTCAAATCTGAGTTGACTATGAATTTTCCACAAAGTAAGCTGACCGGTCAAATGCTTTCAGAATTTTATCGTTCAACTTTGAAAAGCTCGACTTCTTAACCAAATAAACAAGTCAACAAAAATTGGCCTCCTCACGTTCACTGTTGCCCAGTGAAACATACAACTTCAATGCACAATATTTTGCAAAGCCAACTCTGTTTGAGGGCATTTCTCACCATTAACGCTTTAGTATTTCTGCCATTCTTGGCTTAGAAAAATTAAATCTGCTGAAATAGCAGTGTTCCAGAATAAGGCAGCATCAAACACTGTACTGAGGAAGAGTTACCAGACCCGAAACATTAACTCTGATTTTTCTTCACAGATGCTGCCAGACCTGCTGAGCTTTCCCAGCAACTTTTGTTGATGTTCTTGATTTAAAGCATTCGCAGTTCTTTCGGTTTTTATCAAACATTGTCCTTCTTAAAAGGTCCTTTCAGAAGACATTCCCAATTAAACAGAGGATACAATTAGTCAGCTTGAGGAAGTAACACAGGGTGAGGGTATGATGTGTTTTGACACAAAAGGAGCTGATGACTAAGGTCAATTCTGATTCTAGCAACTGAAATGGAATCTGGATGGAAAACTGAGCCAGAAAATCCAAATCTCAAAAGGGCAAAAACTTACCATAAATGAAACCAACAGAAAATGTTATTGCAAAAGTAAAAAGCAACTCTATCAAAGAGCAACATTACAGCAAAGCAGCCCACAGCAAAGAGTACTGCAACAAGACACTGCGTAAAAATCACTTTTAATTTTTTTTGACTGTGGGCTACAAAATGGGAGGAAGATGCTGCTTTAAAGTAAGGAAGATGTTGCGGTCTTAAAAACAAGTTCCTTGAACTGATTGTGAGTTCTATCTACAAAGTTGCATTATGGACATTACAGCAGAAACATCCAACCTGCAAAAGAGAAAGCATTCAAATCTTTTCCGTTCCCTCCCATGAGGAGAAGTAGCAAAAATCTCCTGGTAGGGGTTCTTATTCATCATTTCCCCATAGAAGTAACTCGGCCAATTTGCTTGTTGAAATGTAAAAGGTAAAATTCACCTTTGATGACATTAAAATGGAAAATCATCAACCAATGAATGAAGATAGTCTCATCAAAGAATTGAAAACAATTCATTGCTGCCTTTGATCTGGTTTGATGCTGGGACTGTGCTTCTCTGAAATCCTTTTGCATTTCCCACATTGTGTGTATGAAATGTTTCAGAGAGGGGCAGCTATAAGTTAGCAATTCATGTTTTTTTCTTACTGTTGGTTAAAAACAGTTCAATTACTCATTTTCTTGTTAATGAAATTGCATATTCTTTTAAACTGAATTAGGCAGTTAGGTAGAATTGGAGCAATTTAGTGGTTTCATCAGATTTTTACATTTGCGACAACTCTGTGGATAGCAGGGTTTCATTTCCAGACTCCTCTTCCAGGAAGTCATAAAACATAAAAGATAAAACATAGAACAGTACAGCACAGTACAGGCCCTTTGGCCCATGATGTTGTGCCAACTTATTATCCTACTAAGATCAACCTACACTGCATACCCTACATTTTACTATCTTCCATGTGCCTATCCAAGAATCGCTTAAAAGTCTCTAATGTATCTGACTCCACTACCACTGCCGGCAGCGCATTCCACACACCCACCACTCTCTGTGTAAAGAACCTACCTCTGACATCTCCCCATGCCTTCCTCAATCACTTTAAAATTATGTCCCCTCATAATAGTCATTTCCACCCTGGGAAAAAGTCTCTGACTATCCATTCTATACATGCCTCTCATCATCTTGTAAACCTCTATCAAGTCACCTCTCATCCTTCTTTGCTCCAATGAAAAAAGCCCTAGCTCCCTCAACTTTTCCTCATTAGACTTGCCCTTCAGTCCAGGCAGCATCCTGGTAAATCTCCTCTGCACCCTCTCTAAAGCTTTCACATCCTTCTTACAGTGAGATGACCACAACTGAACACAATATTCCAAGTGTGGGTCTATCCAGAGTTTTATAGAGCTGCAGCATAACCTCATGGCTCTTAAACTCATTTCCCCTGCCAATGAAAACCAACACACCATACGCCTTCTTTACAACTCTATCAACTTCGGTAGCAACTTTGAGGGATCTATGGACGTGGACTCCAAAATCCCTCTGTTCCTCCACACTGTCGAGAATTCTGCCATTAACCCTGTATTCTGCATTCAAATTCGACCTTCCAAAATGAATCACTTCACACTTTCCTGGGTTGAATTCCATCTGCCACTTCTTTGCTCAGCTCTGCATCCTGTCAATGTCCCGTTGCAACTTACAACAGCCCTCCACAACTCCACCATTGGCTTCATGCCATCGGCTAACTTACTAACCCACCCTTCCACTTCCTCATCCAAGTCATTTATAAAGATCACAAAGAGTAGAGGTTCCAGTAACAGATCCCTGCCCAACATCACTGGCCACTGAGCTCCAGGCTGAATACTTTCCATCTACTAACACCCTGTGTCTTCTATTGGACAGCCAGTTTTGTATCCAGACAGCCAAATTTCCCTGAATCCCATGTCTCCTTACTTTCTGAATGAGGCTACCATGTGGAAGCTTATCGAATGCCTTGCTAAAATCCATATACACCACATCCATTGCTCTACCTTCATCAATGTGTTTTGTCACATTCTCAAAGAATTCAGTAAGGCTTGTGAGGCATGACCTGCCCCTCACAAAACCATGCTGACTATTTCTAATCAAACTGTGCTTTTCCA
>NC_063362.1:409650-442689 GCF_021869965.1 Rhincodon typus
AATAATCATAAATACTATCTCTCAGAATCCTCTCCAATAATTTGCCCACCGCAGAAGTAAGACTGACTGGTCTGTAATTTCCAGGATTATCCCTACTCCCTTTCTTGAACAAGGAAAAGGCATTTGCCACCCTCCAATCTTCTGGTACTACTCTAGTGGACGTTAAGTTTGCAAAGATCGTTGCCAAAAAGGCAACAATCTCTTCCCTCGCTTCCTGTATAAACCTTGGGTATATCCCGTCTGGCCCGGGGGACTTATCTATCCTCATGTTTTTCAAAATTTCTAGCACATCCTCCTTCCTAACATCAACCTGTTCGACCATATCTGCCTGTTTCATGCTGTCCTCACAAACGTCAAGGTACCTCTCACTGGTGAATACTGAAGCAAAGAATTCATTAAGGACTTTCCCTACCTCCTCTGACTCTGCACACAAGTTCCATCCACTATCCCAGATTGGCCCTACCCTCACTCTGGCCATCCTCTTGTTCCTCACATAAGTATAGAAAGCCTTGGGGTTTTCCTTGATCCTACCCACCAAGGTTTTCTCAAACCCACTTCTAGCTCTCCTAAGTCCATTCTTCAGTTCATTCCTGGCTACCTTGTAGACCTCTAGAGCCCTGTCCGATCCTTGCTTCCTCAACCTTGTCGTGACAATATCTTAACAAAGGACACCACAACTAAGTGCTCCTCAGCAAAGAACCCTGCTGTTAAAAGTCTTGTAACTAAGAACCCTGTAGCAAATAGTGCTGCAACAAAGAACCCTCAACAAAGAACACTGAAATAAGCAAGAGCTGAACATCACAGCAAAGTATAGTTTTCAGGCCTCAGGTAACATTTTCTGAAAATTGGGTAACTATTCTCTGTGAAATAGCGTGGTCTGTGGATTAGGTGAGCTACAGTCCCCAAGGCTTATTTTCATAGGATTGTGGTCTGATATTGGCTGTTGCTGCTGGTCCAATCCTGTAAGAACAACGTTTGCAGTAACAAGGGATAATTGGTTCAGCTTTAAAGCATCAAACCTGCTGTTTCTTTATCAGGACTGAAGCTTTAAAAGATCTGAGAAGGCACATGAAATGAACAGTTCATGATTGACTTGTTTCCTTTGCTCATTAAATCTGTGGGGACAAACTGCTGAAGAATATCAACTTCCAAAGTAGGATGCATGCAGCAGTTATGTAACCTATGACTGCCAAATACTTATAACAGGATAGAACCAATCCCACAGGACAGGCCTCAGTCTAAACACTATCGCTGGCGAGTTATAAATAATTGGTTCATCAGAAACATGATTTAGCAACTTTAAAGTTGAGGTGTTCTTATAATCCCCATGACAGGGCAGCACGGTGGCTCAGTGGTTAGCACTGCTACCTCACAGCACCAAGGACCCGGGTTCAATTTCAACTTCGGGTGACTGTTTGTGTGGAGTTTGCATGTTGTCCCTGTTTCTGTGTGGGTTCCCGTCAGGTGCCCTGTTTTCATCCCACAGTCCAAAGATGTGCAAGTTAAATGGATTGGCCATTACCCCTTGGTGTTCAGGGATGTGCAGGCTAGGTGCATAAACCATGGGAAATGCAGGGGTACGGGGATGTGTCTGTGTGGGATGTTCTTTGGGGGGTTAGTGTGGACTTTTGAAGGGCCAGAAGGCCTGCTTTGACACTAGAGATTCTAAGACTGCTCTTAGGATAAGATCACAGCTGATCTGATTTGGCTCCAACTCTAGTTTCCAGTTTATCCCAGTGTCCTGTCTATACTCTATACATTCCAAAACATTTCTAACTCTGCCTTCAAAATCTTCCATAATACAACTACCACTAATTTCTGGGAAATAGGATCCCACAGACTAACAACTGTTTGAGTGAAAAAGCAGTGGGTACGTGGGGTGAGGCATAGGGGTGGGGAGGAGGGATAGCATGGGGTTGAGGATGCATAGCTATTGCACTGTGTATCATTAACATATTTTTGGACCAGCCACAGATGACCTAGAGCCTCTTTATGGATCACACTTGGAGCTCACTGTTCGAGCAATTCCCTGGATAACAAGGAATAAAGAGAACAGTGTATTCTGTCTTGACTCACTGAGGGAGCATGCTAGAAATCAAGCCCCATTATTCCAGACTCATTACAAAAGTTACAGATTTTAAAAGTACACAGAATTGTGGCAACTTACTTGACTTTAAAACTCTGGTTGACAGATAGCATGGACCAAGTTTCTATATTTAACAAGAATTGTGATTTATTACAAATAAATAGACTTTAGTTACACATAAACAATTTTAAACCATCAACATATAACTCTATTAGTTCAACTCTGACCCGATTATAAACTCCTCCTCTATGCATATATATAGACAGGGAAAGAAAGGGAGTCTATGGGAGGAGGGAAAGACTGAGAAAGCATTTCAATGATCTCTGTTCACAGGCTTTGCTGAAGTGGTTCTTGTGCTGATTTGAATACTGCTCTTCAAGCTTCTTTTTCTGGATGCTTTCACTTGCTTGCAGGAGGAACAGGGTGACTCGTGCAAATTTATAAAGGTGTAGTGTTTGGAACCAGGTGGATCTCATTGACTACAAGATCCTTGATTGGAGTTGTTAACCTGGGCCAATCAGGAACCCCTCGCTGACCAATATAAACAGGGATTTAGAATCTCCTCAGTTCAAGGGACTGACTCTGAGCTGGCTGGCCACAGTATACTGAGCACATATAAACAAATGGTGACTTGGTGAAGGGATACTGTCCTCTGTGCAGTTATTTCAAAATGCCTCTGACTTATTAATTAAAAGATACAACAACTGCTAAAGGTAAAATAAACTGGTTTTCTTCAGGCTGCAAGTGATTTTTTACTTCAGACTCATAGAATCACAAAGTCATACAGCATGGAAACAGGCCCTTCGGTCCAACTAGTCCATGCTGACCATGCTCTAAAACTAAAGTAGTCCCACTTGCCTGCGCTTGGCCCATATCCCTCAAAACATTTCCTATTCATGCACTTGTCCAGATGCCTTTTAAATGTTGTAACTGTACCTGCATCTATCACTTCCTCTGGCAGTTCATTCCACACACAAACCACTGTCTGTGTCACAAAGTTGCCCCTGATGTCCTTTTTAAAACTTCCTACTTTCACCTTAAAAATATGCCCCCTAGTTTTTGAACTCTCCGACCCTATGAAAAAGACTCTTGCTATTCACCTTATCAATGCTTCTCATGATTTTATAAACCTCTATAAGGTGACCCCTCAACCTCCTATGATCCAATGGAAAAAAGGTATCAGCCTATCCAGCCAATTTTTATAACTCAAACCCTCCGTTCCTAGCAACATCCTGCTAAATCTTTTCTGAAACATCTCCAATATCCTTCCTATAACAGGGTGACCAGAACTGTACACCATACTCCAAAAGTGGCCTCACCAACATCTTCTACAATCTCAACATGACATTCCGACCCAACCACCCTTTCTACCTGAACAGACTCTTGAATGGTTGACTCTTGACTGCCCTCTGGGCAATTAGGGATGGGTGATAAATGCTGGTCCAGCCATTAATGCCCACATCCCATGAATTAATAAAAAAAAATATAACTGTACTAATGGTTGCTCCCAAAACATTCACACCTCCAAGCTGTTCAATTACTTGGGAACCAGTTGCATTGTTATTGCCAGTCAGAAGGCTTCTGTCATTGATAGCTGGTCATGAGGCCACAAACCAATCAGCTACGTGTTGCTGGCTGAATCTCCATTTGAACACAGCCCTTGGCTCTAACTTGTCTGCAAACTTTCCAAGACTAGACAGTTAGGTAGATCTAACAGTTGTGTAAACAATGGTCACAATGAGTGTCAGGTTACTGGCTTTCCAAAAAATATACAATCCCTCAACAATCCATGATTTATAAAATAGGTCTTTTCCCATTTCAGTCAGCCATTAAAAATGTAGAAAAATAAAAAGAAACAGTTGTTACAATTGACCTTGACTTTTCAGAAGAATAATGTATGACAGAGTTACCAGTCACCAGGAAAAACATGGCCAAGTTCCACTGCCTGCTATCAGCTAATGAATAATCAAATTCCAGTTGGCCAAGGTCTCCTGGAAGTTAAATTGCTTTTCTGACACTTTGGGTCTAATGAACAGCAGATTGCTTTCCTTAAGACTCACAGTATCCAACTTTAATTATTTCCTGCCAGAGCCATTTCTGCAACAGAACAATCTAAAATGCCTTTATGTTGCAAATCAAGATATTTTCCAATTATTATTTGGCTTCCACTTCCAATATTTACACTTTTCAATATGTAACAGATTGATGAAAAATGTTTAAACTGTGCATTTGTTTCCAGTCCCAGTGAAATATGAGAATGCTGAAAATAAAAGTTCATAACACAACAAAATGAAACTATTACCTACCATTCCAGGTCCGTGCCACTGTCCAGCTGTAGTATGCTTTCATCTTTTCATTCCAGCTATTTTTTGCATAGCACACAATTAAACACGCACTTTCAGTGAGTAGCACACAATTAAATGCGCACTTTCAATGAACAAATCTGCAAGAGTCTACTTGATGGGTTTTGTGCTGAATTCCTGCATATGTAATCAACCAGACAACTTTCCTCATACTTGCAGACAGTGATTTTTTTGGACTTGGTTTTAATATCACCCCCTTCCCTGAGAGACTGCAGACAGCAGCATTACTATAACCATTGCCCCAAGTGTAAAGAACAGCAATTTGAAGATGTGGAAGTGATTTCTTTGCTAACACAGAAAGTCTTACGCTGAGTATCATATCTAGCCACACCATGTGTCCATGTCACACCCCACTCCACCCTTCCAACATTCACCAACTCTTCCTGATGGTCTGAAAATTACACAATCCTCATCCATGCCATCAACCCTAATCTCCAAAGCAAGTCTGCACTCATAGTTATCTGCAAACACGCTACATCATCGCATCTTATGTCTTTTCACTTTTCTCTTTTCAGCATTTTTTTCCTTTGTATTAGTCAATGTCATATAATTTCTAATATCTAATAATCAGCTTCTCTTTAGCGCATCCTGCCAGAGGTTTTTTAATGAGAAATTCAACAGGTCTGGCACCATCTTTGGAGAGAAAACAGAGTTAATGTTTCAAGTCTAAAATAACTCTTCAATGGAGCTGAAAGGAGCCAGAAACTGATAGTTGAAAACAGGGTAGAGGAGCAAGTGATGATGGTGATGATGACACCAAAAACAAAAGGTAAAGGGACAGCTAATGGTAGGAGAGAAGTGATACAGACAAAGAGTAGGTGTTCATATTAGGTTTTAATAGCACAAAGTGAGACCAAGCAAACTTGACACCATAGAGTGGAAGGGGAATTGTGAGAAAAATGGAGACAAGGGGTGTAATGATCTGAAATTGTGGAACTTAATGTTTAGTCCTAGAGGCTGTAAAGTGCCTAAGTGGAAAATGAGGTACGGTTCCCTGTGCTTGAATTGAGCTTCATTGGAACAATGTAGCATGGCCAGGACAGAAATATTAGCATGGGAGCAAGATAATTTGTTGAAATGGCAAGGACCTTGAAGTTGGGGGTCAGTCTTAAAGACAGAGCTGAAGAATTTGGCAAAGAGACTTTCAGTTTGTGTTTGATTTCACCAGTGTAAAGGAGACAATGTTATGAGAGTGAATAGAGTAGACTAGCTTGAAAGAAATGCAGGTGAAATGTTGCTTTACCTGGAAGGTGAGTTTGGGGCCTTAGGCAATGAGGAGGGAAGAGGTAAAAGGTAAGTTTACAGCTTAGACTTTTGCAGGGGAAGATATCTTGGGGGTATTAAAGAGGTGTCATCCACCTGAGTCAGCATGGTTTTATGAAGAGCAAATTGCTTTTGAATAGTTTGCTCGAGTTCTTTGAAGATGTAACAAGTAGATTGGATAATGGGTATTGTGTCAATATAAACATATCTGGAATTCCAAAAGGCATTTCATAAGGTTCCACACAAAAAGGATAAGATCATAAGGGGAATGGGGTGTTTTATTAACTTGGATAGTAGATTGGCTAACCAACAGAGAAGGAATTCCAGATGAATGGGTCGTTTCAGGATGGAAATATGTAGGTGCGACAGTTTTCAGTCTAAAATTAGGGAAATGTTGCTAAAACTGTAAAAGTCATTAATGAAACTGTACCTGGAGTACTGCGTATAATTTTGGTCCCATTATTTGAGGAAGGATGTAGATTTATTGGAGGCAGTTGAGCGGATGTTCACTACATTGATTTTGAGGTGAGTCGTTATTCTTATGGTGAAGGATTGAGAAGTTTAGGCTGATACTCTCTGGAATTTAGAGAATGAGAGAAGATCTAATTTAGGTATAAAGTTGCTAAAGTGGATTGACAAAATAGACATGGTGCAGATGTTTTCTCATGTGGGGCAGTCTGGAACAAGAGGTCATAGTTTTAGGCTAAGGGGTAGCAGATTTAAAACAAAAATGAGGAGAAATTTCTTCTCTCAAAGGGTCATGATTCTGTGGAATTCACTCCCCAGAATATGGTGGACACCAGGCCACTTAGTAAATTGAAGGAGGAGATCAACAGATTTTTAATTAAGGTTTTGAAGTAGATCTGTAGCTTTAACTAATTTTTAATTAGTTATAGACTGAAAGATCATAGGGATTGGGCATGAAAGAATTTGAGCCAAGATGAAGTCAGCTGTGATCATATTGAATGGCAGAGCAGGCTCGAATGCCTGAATGGCCTACTCCTGCTTCTTATGTGAGGAGTGATGGGGGAGGTGACCAGAGTATACACATGCACTCATGCACACACATAGACACACGTATTCATTCAGACAGTTGCATGCATACACTCACACAACTGCACTTACACACACATACATACACTCAAGCACTCACAATCATACACACAGCCATGCACACAAACAGATGCACGCGCACATTCTTACACAGTTGCATACAGAACAGCAGACACACACAGATCCATACACATATAGTTGCACTGACATATTTAGCATATCCAAACTTATATACATGCGCACACACACTTAAACACTCATACACACTCACCTACACACTTTGTAAAGAGTGGCAGGAGAGCAGGCACTTAACACAGTCCTTCAATCTGTTGTGATGGAAACTATTAAAAACAGCAGCAGACGAATCACGTTTAGAAATGCGGTGGAATTGAATCTATCCTTCTTGCCTTGTTCTAATATACTTGATCCTATTCCTCTGGATAGGAGCTACATTTGATAAGTAATTGCATCAGACTCAAATAGTGTCAAAAAGATATAAGAATATAAGGTAATATCATGTCTATTGCTGAGAACAGACATTTTGTCGAAGTTTATCATCTTGGTCTTCAGGAAAATGTGCAAGAAATGCCAATTTAAGCAGAAAATCAACATTTGTAGTGTATGAGAAGAAACTGTTTATTACTTAGCAAGTGGGCTTGGAATAGTGGAGGCCTTGCCATGGAGAATGTGCTAATTCATGATGATTGACAGTTAAATGCCAGACATTGTACAACAAACCTCTAAATGGATATTTGTGTGAACTGCCCTGATGAGTAGAAGATGAAAAACTTTGACAGTTGTGTGACTTTTACCAGCAAAACTCAAGTTCTATATTGATAATACCTGCATTATCATGATGATGAATTGTAACCGATTGCTTAATATAATAATATTTCCTCTTGCAGGATAATGGCCTTAAACTGAACTTATGAGGAAGTGACCATTCACTGTTGGGATTCACTTTTGCTAAATAAATGATTGTAACTGATTTCTCTTTGTTCACCTTTGAGGTTTTATATTGTTACAAAATTCAATGGCATAAAGGTGCACCATGTTGTATCATGCATGCTTTATGTCAGTCTCCAGCAGCTCAGTTATCAATGCCTGACTATAGACGATCAGGAAGGTGCAACCACTTAGATTCCACTCCCTAGTGATAGCATCACAGTGCAACGCTCATGAAGTTCAATTAGTTTGCCTGCTGTTTTTGGAGGTCATCCTCATGTATATTGTTGATTTTACAGATCACAAATTGTATTTTCCATGATATTTGCTTTGACTTGAAGAAAATGAAATATAAAACAAAAAGTTGAGTTTTCTGCCTCATGCACGTCACAAAAGGAAAAATAGTTTTCTGATTGGCTGAAAATTGGTAGTAAAAAAATCCAATTTGTTTAACTAGGTGTTACAACTATGAAGATCGATTTCCGATGCAACTTAAAATGTTAAACTATGAATTTCAGATAAAAATATTCAATTGAAACAGATCTATTTGTTCAAAAAATAAACAAGTGTTGTTGTATACAAGGTAGCTTCCCTTAAATTCTGCATCAGCCCATAAAAAAAGTACAAATTAAGAAAGAGGTTTGTTTACATAAAGCACAGATGTTTTCTTTTGACTGAAAATGTATATTTCGAATTATTGAATCTCAGTTTAAAACTCCTTGTTTTTACTGCATTGATTAAGGAAATGCTAGAAAAGTGAGAGTTTGGGAATTTATTCTTCTTGATCCTGTTTGATTCCTGTTAGGTATCTGTTCTTTCACATTGAAGGAATTTGACTGTTAAATGAAATGAGGCTTCTGTTTCACTATCAACCAGTTCAGATGATTGCTCAAAGTCTCAATAAGATCATAACGTGCAAAGTTTCCTTCTATATTTAAATTATATGTAATCCAGTTGTTATTTTCACAGCCTACAGTAATCCTGAGCTTCTGTAGCATCAATACAATGTGTTTACCTTGTTAATTTTAATGCTGGGTTGAAGGTCAGACAGCAGCAGTTATTTGGGAATTTCTGAAAATGATATTTTTTTTGTTGCCAGTTAATGAGAACTGGTGGATTTTGCTTCCAATGCTCCTGTCTCACAGCATTCAACAGAAAAGGACAGGGAGAGAGGTCAGGGTTGGTTAATGGTACAAGTGCTGAACTCATTACATTCAATCTATGCCAGCATCTCTCAGAAGCAGGCTCAGCACTGGTCAGGAATAGATAGAGTAATAGAGTCATACAGCATGGAAACAGACCTTTTGGTCCAACCAGCCCATGTCAGCCATAATCTAAAGTAAACTAGGCTCACTTGCCTGCTCCTGGCCCATATCCTCCAAATATTTCCTATTCATGTACTTATCCAAATTTCTTTTAAGCGTTGTAACTGTACCCACATCCACCACTTCCTCAGGAAGTTCATTCCACATGCGAACCACCATATATGTAAAAACTTTGCACCTCATGTCTTTTTCAAATCTCTCTCCTCTAACCTTAAAAATATGCCCCTAGTTTTGAAACCCACCTTCCTAAGGAAAAGTCACCTACCATTAACCCTATCTATGCCCCTCATGATTTTATAACCTTCTATAACATCGCCCTTCAACCTCCTACCCCCAGCAAAAAAAAGTCCCAGCCTATCCAGCCTTTATTTACAGCACAAATCTTCCATACACGGCAACATCCTGGTAAATGTCTTCTGAATCCTTTCTAGCTTAATGATAATCTTCCTGTAACAGGGCAACCAAAACTGGACACAATATTCCAGAAGAGGCCTCACCAATGTCCTGTACAACTTCACAACACCTATACTCAAAGGAGCAATGAAGACAAGTGTGCTATGTACCTTTTTAATCAACCTTTCGACATGTGATGCAAACATCAAAGAATTATGTACCTGAACTTCTAGGCTGCTCTGTTCTCCAGGACCACCCAAGGCCCTACCATTAACCATATTAATCCTGCCCTTGTTTGTTGTACCAAAATGCAATACCTCACATTTATCCATATGGAACTCCATCTGCCATTTTTCAGTCCATTGACCCATTTGATCAAGATCCCTTTGTAACCTTAGAAAACCTTTTTCACTGTTTACTATGCCCCCAATTTTGGTGTCATCCACAAACTTATTAACCATGCCTTCTGTAGTCTCATCCAAATCAGTTATATAAATGACAAACAAGAGAGGACCCAGAACCGATACCAGTGGAATACTGCTGGTCACAGGCCTCCAGTCCAAAAAGCAATGCTCAATTATCACTCTGTCTCCTGCTGTTAAGCCAATTATGTATCCAATTGGCAAGCTCACCCTGAATCCCATGTGACCTAACTTTACTGATTAGCCTACCATGCAGAACCTTGTCAAAGGCTTTACTAAAGTCCAAGTAAACAATATCTATTGCTCTGCCCGCATTGATTTTTTTTGGTAACTTCCTCAAAAACTCCATCATTTGTGAGACGCAATTTTCTTCACAGAAAACCATGCTGACTATCTCTAATCAATTTTTACCTCTCCAAATGTTTATAATCCCTATTTTTAGAATCACCCCTAACAAATTACCCACAACTGAAGTCAGACACACAGATCTATAATGCCCCGGTTTCTCCTTGCATCCCTTCTTAAACAAAGATACAACATTAGCCACCCTCCAGTCATCAGGCCCCCCACCCTTAGTTATAGATCATGCAAATATTTCTGCAAGAGGCCTCGCAATTTCCTTGCTAACTTCCCACAGCATTCTGCAATACATTAGATCATGTGCCAGAGATTTATCCACCTTTATATTCTCTAACACCTCCAGAATTTCCCCTTCTGTAATGTGAACTGTTTTTAAAACATCAATATTTATTTCCTTGAGTTCTCCAGCCTCCATTTCTTTCTCCACGGTAAAAACATAAACAGTATAACAGAGAGGCAGACTAATTGGCCCATCAATCCCCTCCCAACACCCTCCCATTCCCCTATCTGTAACTTTCTCCTGTTGGTACTTGATGACTCCAATTGGCCGAATAAGGTGGAAGAAACCAGAAGTGGTTGGGGAACACCTGGCTGATAGTGAAGAGACATTTTGGTCAATCTCACGCACAGCTATCAGATAAAGACACTGCACCTAAGGTAGAGGGTAGCTCACAGGCTGAATCAATACTGTGAGAGACACCAGCAAGACTAACCTAGGGGAAAGTGCAGGGGACAGTTCCCGAGAGAGCAACGACATAAACGAATCCTGCTGCGAAAAAAGTAAAGGAAAAGGCTGACAGAAATGCTTCATACATGTGCAACCTCATTGAAGAAAGTGCTGCCACAATCAGGGAGCATGGAGAAATCAATGCCAACTTTACACAGGGCTCTATGGGAAGTGCCAGTCACTGCCATGAGCATTTGCAGACCCAGGCATGATGTAGCCTCCAGTGCCTGAAGTCCCAGGCTCCACAGCAGCACAGACAGCATTTGCATGGTGCAGTGGAAGTCAGACTGATGTCATGCCAGCTCACATTCACTGCCAGTGCCACTGTCATAGCTGCCAGTACCAGTGCTCAAAGGAGCTGCCACAGACATCAGCAAAGTATACACCAGCAGGATATTCAGGTAAAATGGGATCCAGAGGAATGGGAGTAGCTCTATGGAACACAAAGTTCTTGTTCTCTCTCAAACAGGCAGCATTCACCTTTTCACTATTAGCACGTTGCCAGTGTCCCTGCTGCTACCCAGACCAAACTGGGGCAGTCTGAAACTGGGCCCCCATCAGGACCAAGTGTTGCTCAGGGGTTTTCTGCCACACAGTATCCCACAATGGGAGCCTGCAGCCTTTCCCAGCTAAAGCGTCTCACTTTGTAAGATCATGTGGATAGGTAGATGATCACAGGTTGTAGGGAAATGTAGATTAGTGAATTGTTGTATTTATCTAAGAAACATTAGATAGCTTGTTTCATAAAGTTTGTTCCACATGTTTCTTTTATAGATGCTTTTATCCCAACACGTAGCCAAGAGGATGTTGTGGTTGTCAGTTCGGGAAGCGAATGTGGGGGTACGGGTGGGCTACTCTTTAGGATTGTTTTCACTTGTGCTGATGGTGGATGAGCTGATCATTGACAGGTTACACACAGGAATGAAGGCAGTTGGTTGCCCCGTTTCTGTGAACCTGTCAAGACAGATATGGCCCACACAATGGTGAGGTTGTGAGGGATGCAGCGACCACACCTTCCCTGGAGAGTGCGGCTGGGCTCTGTCTGGAGGGTCCAGACTGTGGAAACTTTATTCCAACAAATTAATACTTTGCTTATTCTATTGGCTGGACCTTGCAGAATGTTATGTTCCCCTCCACATTCTCAGCCCCTCCTCCTGGTTAAAAAGTCAGGGAGAGCCCATTGACTCTGCAGGCTTGGTCAGGAAGGCCTCCAACATTCTGAGGGTCTTCTGGCAAGAGGCATTTGGACCCTTCTCAGCCTCAACTTCTGAAGGTCAGAGCTCAGGCCATGTCTGGAGTTTTCTGAGAGGAGGCACATGGTAGGCTGTTCTGTAAGGTTAGATCACATGGAATCCAGGGAGAGCTGACAAATTAGATACACAATTAGCTTGATGGCAGTAAGCAGAGAGTAATAGTGGAAGGATGTTTGTCAGACTGGAGGCCTGTGACTAGTGGTGTGGTTCAGGGGTCGGTGCTGGGCCTATTGCTGTTTGATATCTATATTGATGATTTGGATGAGAATGTACAAGGCATGATTAGTAAGTTTGCAGATGACACTAAAATAGGATGTATCGTGAACAGTGAGGAAGGCTACCAGACATTGCAGCAGAATCTTGATCAACTGGGGAAGTGGGCTGAGGAATGGCAAATGGAGTTTAATATAAGTGAGAGTGAGGTGTTGCATTTTGGAAAGTCAAATGAAGGGAGGTGTTTCAAGGTGAATGGTAAGGCCTTAAGGAGTGTAGTGGAAGAGAAGGACCTTGGAGTTCAGGTGCATGGAATCACAGGTAGACAAGTCAGTGAGGAAGGTATTTGGCACACTGGACTTCATCAGTCATGGCATTGAGTATAGAAGTTGGGAAGTTATGATGCAGTTGTACATGATGTTGGTGAGGCCGCACTTGGAGTATTGTGTTCAGTTTTGGTCACCTTGCTATAGGAAGAATGTAATTAAACTGGAAAGAGTGCAGAAGAAATTTACAAGGATGTTGCCAGAACTCAAGGGACTGAGCTATAGAGAGAGGTTGTACAAGCTAGGACCTTTTTCTTTAGAGCATAGGAGGCTGAGGGGTGATCTTAAAGAAGAGTGGAAGATCATGAGAGACATGGATAGGGTGAATGCACTCAGTCTTTTTCCGGGGGGTGGGGAATCGAGGACGAGAGAGCATCAGTTTAAGGTAAGAGGGGAAAGAATACATGGGAACATGAAGGGAAACTTTTTTTTTATGGAGGATGGTACGCTTATGGAATGAGCTGCCAGTGGAAGTGGTTGAGGTGGGTACATTAACAACATTTAAAAGGCATTTGGGCAAATACATGGATAGGAAAGGTTTCAAAGGATACGGACCAAGTGCAGGGAAATGGAGTTAGCATGGATGGACAATTTGGTCAGCACAGACCAGTTTGTGCTGAAGGGTCTGTCTCTGTGCTATAAGACTCTATGACTGTATGAGATTTCTGTAGACAGCAATGCTGTCATATTTTCTTTGTCTTAAAGCTTTTAAACTATACAGTGTAGCAATACTTTATTGTTTTCTTTGTTTTAAGGCTTTTACTTCTGTTAAATAGGAATATTGTCTGTCAGTACACTCATTGTGATTTTGTGACAAAAATGGAGGTTTCCTAGCTTCTGCAGGCAAACTCACTGACTTCCCACCTTTGATGGCCTCAAAACCCTGGCTAGTCTGCCCCTGAATTCCTGCTGATTGCTTGTTTGTTCAAGTACTAGCTCCTGCTGACTAGCTGAGAATGAACAATTCCTACAGCAGCAAAGCCTGTGAGGCTATGAACTCACTTGACCTTCTGGAACTTTTTTTTTGATCGAATGGATTTTTTTCACCATTGTATGTTGTGGTATTAAACAACAACCCCACCACTGCCCCTATGCAGAATTCACATATTTAAGGACACTGCCAGTAACACTCTTCCTCTGGCTGGCTCTAAGGGCCTGTTTGCAGAGATGGAGGTAGAGCCTCCAGTGAAGCTTAACAAGATGCAGGTAATTGTATGCTAGCTACTAAATCCAAGTTACTTTGTTTAATTAGACACTGTTACTAAGACTGTCTGGATACATGGTTGACACATCTGTTCCCTTCAAGATCTGGAACTGTTTACTCGATTTCTCCACATTAGACTGGATGGAGCTTAATGCAGTTTCCAACATTAACCCTTTCAAAACATCATCTTAGGTAACATGAATATTCTTCTTCTGTTCCCATAATTACTCCTCAAGTTGCTGTCTCTCTCCATACTTAAAGTAGAGGCTGAATTCAGCCCAGGAACTCCTCAGTTGTAGAAATCATTTGATGTCCACATGGAAGGATATATTCCTCCTCAGCCTCAGCAAAAGCATTAATTATTGATCATCTGGTTCTAGACTTATTGTGGAGTCTTCAATTCCATTTGTAATCAAATATTTATCTCGGTTTTATTTTAACAATTTTACCAACAGGTTATCAACAGTTTCTGTTAGAAGTCTGTCTAAATATTCAGCAGCTCAAACTCAGGTTCTTGTTGGATTTTATCTTTTTTAGGTTAATTTAGTGTGATTTCCAATTGTATGCTATCAGTACTTTCTCCAGTTTAGTTTCACACTGGTTCTGTAACATTGAAGTGTTGTTTAACATCATCCTGTTTCATTTGACACAAAGCTACATGAGGTTGGCACTCACTAAGGATGGTATTTACACCCCCGTCTTACTCAATCCCTAATTACTGAGAAATTACACAGTCAGTGTAAGGTCATTATACGAACATTTAAATAATAAAATGCTGAATCCATTGTTGTTCAGCACAAAAGTTAATAGAAATGATCCAAATGAACAAATTGCATCCAGCTACACAGTTTATTAAAAATCTCCCGAGTCAACTCCAGTTGGACATCATCATAGTATTGAAACAGACAAAACACACAAGCTGCAGAATTTAACCACAAACGTTGCATTTATAATCAAGCAGGAATCAAACCATTAACAAATGTAGAACTTATTGCTGTTGCCATGACAGCGGTCAGTTCTGAGCCACTTGGGAATTCTGTAAAGGCGGCTTGTAATAAACTTCAAGCTACAGGCAGGAGTTTTCCACAGATGATAAAGTTAAATCTTTTGCTCTTCTTTCAAAGACACTGAGATTTAATAAATGCTGCTGTAAATGAAATAATAAAGGAGTAAAGAGCTCTGACTATCGCACAGTCTGTATTGTTTGGTGAGAACGACAATATTCTATGTTTTAGAGCAAAACTGAAGTGTTTTAAGTGCTGTCTCTGAGTGTAGACCCACCTTGTATCAACCAGGAGTAGGTAGATTTGCTGCACAGTCTGTACTAGGTTAAAACTCTCAGCAAGGAGGAATACAGGTGCTGCATTGGAAACACCAAGTTAAATATTTCAGATAGCAGTAGTGGGGAGATTTTCTTATGAGATGAAGTTGACTAGGTTGGGTCTGTACTCATTGGAGATTAGAAGAACAAGAAGAGACCTTATTGAAACACAGAAGATTCATATGGGATGTGACAGGGTAGAAATGTTCAGGATTTCTCCCCTTGTGGGGAAATATCTAGGACCAGAGGGCATAATTTTAGAGTGAGTCATCACCCATTTAAAACAGATGAGGAACAATTTCTTCTCTGAGGAGAGTGAATCTGTGCAATTCTTGACTGCAGAGGGCAGACAAGTTTGGGTCATTAAGTATGTTCAAAACTGAGACAGCTTTTTAATCAATAAAGGAATCATTGAATGACAAAGCAAACTTGATGCACCAAATGGCCTAATTCTGCCCTTCCCTTTTTCAGTCTTATGGTCTCACACCCAGCAAGTGTTACTCATTTCTGTTCAGGAATAGAATTCCTATTGTTAGACTTTTAAACCAGAGTGTTATGCCAATAGATTAATCCCTGTGTTTACTGAGCATTGATTATCCCTCTGGAACTTTAGTTTCAGGCCTGGATTTTTACAACTCTTGGTGAGTTACACACTGTAGCTGGGAGAGATAGTAGGAACTGCAGATGCTGGAGAATCTGAGATAACAAGGTGCAGAGCTGGATGAACACAGCAGGCCAAGCAGCATCAGAGGAGCAAGAAGGCTGATGTTTCGGGCCTAGACCTTTCTTCATTTTCTGAAGAAGGGTCTAGGCCCGAAACATCAGCTTTCCTGCTCGGCCTGCTGTGTTCATCCAGCTCTACACCTTGTTATCTCTATTACACACTGTAGCTACTGAGCACCATTGCTAATGGCAGTGAATGTTTGAGGATATGATGCCAGTCTAGTGGACTGCTTTGTCCAGGACAGTGTTGTCCTAGATTGAGTGTTGTTGGAGCTGTACACATCGAGGCAAGTGGGGAGTATTCCATAATACTCCTGACTTGTATCTTGTAGACTGGGGGAGTCGTGAGGTGAGTTACTTGCTGCCGAGCCTCTGACTTGCTTTTGTAGCCACAGTTTTAATATGGCTAGTTCAGTTTAGTTTCAGGTTGATACAGACATGAAGGAACACTCAGACCAATATATCTGGTATTTCACACAAGAATTTGAAAGCCACATACACAGTAGAATCTGGAGCAGCTCAGGTTAGGATTATAAACAGTGCAGTATCTTCACATTCAGACATTTAGAACAAAAACCAAATGGGGAATATGATGGAGTTTGTAAAACCCTCAGACCCATGTTTGTGCCTATTCAACCTCGTCACTGGAGAACATGTTGCTTGGCAACACATTGGCTAACATACCTCACAGTTAGATGCAAAAACCGTTATTTAGTTTCTGTAGAGAAGTGAATCCCCCTCTAATATATACAGCTTGAAAATGAAGTATTGATGGAAGCCACAGCAGTTAGAAAAGTTACAGACAATGTTTGCAACTATGCCAACTCTGACGTGGAGTCTTTGCTGGAGGCTGGATGGTTCAAAGATCACCCTGCAACTAAGATTCTAATGACGTTTGAATGGACCACGAGGAAGCACAGCCACAAGAAACAGGCATCTCTTCTGTTTAATAGTCTCCACAAAGCTCGTAGACTGGAAAGCAATCCAATCCATCAAACACCACTCTATTTCAGCAGAAAAGTCTCAGGAAGAATTAGCTTCAATTTTTAAACAATGGAATATATTATGCTGAAAGCTTCACCTATTCCTTTTCCTTCAATTTCCTGAATGTTAGTATTCTGCCTAACCTCAGTTACAAGAAAATTGTCATACATCAAGTTTGATCAAAATCTTTCCAGAGAAGTGTGACAAGTATTGCTGTTATTTTTTGCCAAGACCATAGCGCCACATGTTTACATGATCATTTGTGAATGAATGTAGTAAGAACGGGATGATGATATTAAAATAATAAATTGGTTTTACATCAAAAATGGAATCTCAAGTAGTGGCTTAAGTGTAGTTCTAGTCTGAGTAGAATTGTAAGGGCTTTGCAAAATGTACTGTGACAAAGGCAGCTGCTCAATTAATGAAGAATGACATTCACTGCAAACAAATGCACAGCCTAAGTGGTCACAGCATTAATTGATTGTCACTGAGGTGAGTTTATTGTGGCATTGTCACTGAACAAGGAATGGAGATAACACTGGTAAATGGTGAAAATTGAACACAAATATATCTGGAATTGAAAGAATGACCAGAAAACTATTGATAATAACAACTAATGGTCTCGTGGAATGAATGATACCTGGACTTCAGGGGTTAAGCAATGAGGACAGATGATACAAATGAGGCCTGTTTTCTCTACAATTTAGAACGTTAAGTGGTGATCCGATCAAAATCCTAAGATATTAACAAAAAAAGACAGGGTAGATAAAGGTAAACTATTTCCAATGGTTGGGAATTCTCGAACTAGGGGCATAGTCTGGGAATTAGGGTCAAGCCATTCAGGAGAGATGTTTTGTATCACTTCTACACTCAAAGGGCTGTGGATGCTGGATCAGTTGTTAGTTTTAAATGTGTGATAGATACATTTTTGTTAAGCAAATGTAAGAGATACAGGCCAAAGGCCAGTATATGGAGTTAGGCCGCAGATCACTATGATCTCAATGAATGGTGGAACAGACTTAAGGGGCTGAATGGCCCACTCCTGTTCCTATCTTCCTATATTTAATTTTAATTTTACACACTAATCTCTGATGTGGGACTTGTTAAGAGCTTCAAGTGATATTTGATAAATGTTCCATTTTATAAATGATTGATTACTCTGGTGTAGAAAATATCCCCATGTATTTTGAAAGGAATCATCAATTTTAACTTAAACTAGCCCAGGTACATCTACTAAATGGAGAACATCTGAAGGCATGTTTTGTGAAACAGAAAGAAGATAATGATAATTAATAGTCTATCACTAAAAGAATGATTACCACTTTTCTACAATTAATGTCAGACTTTGAGAGAGCTTACCTGTCAAAATGGGTAACTTACTGCAATGCTGCAATTATAATGTCCTAGAAAAGAACAATGTGAACAAACAGTTCTCCATTGTCAAAAGCAATTATCAAAAATATGTTAAATTTACTGAAGTTATGAAACAAAAAGAATTTCTCACTTTAAGTTTTTGAAGTGAATAAAAACTTCCCTATTGCAAGGACCAATATTTAATGCTGAAGTACAAATGGCTACAGAAAAATATTTCAATTAGCCCTGCATTAGGCAGATAAGACAGGTTTGAATAAGTAAAAATGTATTGGTAATGTGTTTGAATGGTGAATAATGAGGCAGAGGAGCTTCCTTTAATCTTATACCCAGTACAAAAGTGTTTCAAACGTGAGAGAGCTATACCCAAACTCCCATTTCTCTTGTGGCTGCTGTGACCTTTTACAATGGTTCAATGTTCAGGTTTTCCCAAATCAGGTCCATCCCCAGCCTTAACCCTGACTCCGGGGAGTGAGAGGGACTGTGAGACTCTACTTTTTTTAATTCACTCACAGAATGTGGGCATTACTGGCTAGCATTTATTGCCCATTGCTAGCTGCCTTTGAACTGAATGATATGCTTGGCCATTTCAGAGGGCAGTTGAGAGTCAACCACATTGCTGTGGGTCTGGAGTCACATCTGGCCAGATCACCTTGGGATGGCAGATTTCTTTCCCAGAAGGACATTAGTAAACTAGATGTTTTTTCCGACAATCGGTGATGTTTCATGGACATCAGTAAATGCTTAATTCCAGATTTAAAAATAAACTCAATCCAAAATCCAACAACTGCTGTGGCAAGATTTGAACCTGGGTCCTCAGAAAATTAGCAGAGTTTCTGGATTAATAGTCTAACAATAACACCATTAAGCCATCACCTCCCCAAGTCCTTCCATCGAATGTGTCTTGTTCAGGAGGATAATTTCAAATGCATTTGCTTTAGCGATGTTTAAAAAATAATTCCTTATTAACAAATATTTAATTTACTAAAAAACTGATCAGTTTATTCCACTGAAACTGTTTAAGAGTCACAGTCAGAAAGTCACACTACACAGAAAATGCCCCTTAGCTCATCAGGTCTGCACCAGCAGTAACTACCATGAAAGGTGTGCTAATCCCAATTTCCTGCACTTGTCCCATATCCTCAAATGTTGATATTTCAACCTTTCAATGGAAAAAAAAATGTAAAATGTTATTAAATGCTTTTATGCCACCTAATTGTGCTGGTTCATCGCAACATTCATTGGGCAGAGCAGACAGAGATCACTCCCATTTAAATGGAAGATCAAGAATTGGAGAACAAAGATTTAAGGTGATTGATAAAAGAAGTAATGGGGATGCAAGGAAAAGCCTGCTCAGGCAGAAAATGGTTAGGATCAGGAGTGTACTGAGAACGGACTGGAGGCAGGTTCACTTGAGTGGTTAGGGTCAGGAATATATTGCCACAGAGTATGTTGAAGGGAGGGTCGATTGAGGTTTTCAAGAAGGAAATGAATCATTAGCTTTAAAGGAAAAATTGTACTGCTATGGAGACAAGGAAGAGGAGTGAAGCCCATGACTTTCTCCTTCAGAGGGTGAGCACAGGAATGACAGGCTGAATGGCCTCCTTTTTACAGTGGCCATACAGAAAACTCTTTCTCTCTCTCTCCAGGTATATTATACTCCTGGGTATGGGATTCACTCCTGTTTCAGTGATACATATCTCAATGTGTAACATTGTTTGAGTTAAACATTAACTTCCATCGCATTCTCTAAGAAGTTTGAATTCTATCCCTGTTTCCCATTACAGTCATACAGCATGGAAACAGACACTTCAATCCAGCTCATCCATGCTTTTCAGGTATTCCAAACCTAACTACATTTGTTCCATATCCTTCTAATCCTTTCCTATTCATGTGCCTATCCAAATATCTTTTAAATGTTGTAATTGTACTCCATTGTTGTTTGTCTTTTATATAAATACTTTGGCTGTGAATATAGTGCCTCCACCACTTCCTCTGGTAGCTCATTCCACACACACACCACCCTCTGCATGGAAAAAGTTGCCCCTCAGGAGCCACTTAAATCTTTCCCCTCTCATATTAAAACTTTGCCCTCTAGTTTTGGACTCCCCTACCATTGGAAAAAGACATTGGCTATTTACTCTATCAATGTCCCTTATGATTTTATTAACCTCTATAAGGTTACCCCTCAGCCTCCAATGCTCCAGGATACTCAGCTTCTCCCTATAACTCAAACTCTCCAATCCTCGCAACATCCTTGTAATTTTTTTCTGCACTCTTTCTAGTTTAACAATACCCTTCCTGTAGCAGGATGACCAAAATTTACAAAGGATTCCAAAAGTGGCCTCACCAATGTCTTGGACAGTGACACATGACATCTCAACTCCAATATTAAATTCTCTAATCAATGAAGGCAAGCATGTCGAATGTCTTCTTCACCACCCTGTCTAACTGTGATGTCAGTTTCAAGGAACTATGAACCTGCGCCCCTATGTCCCTCTGTTCAACATCACTCCCCAGGTCCCTATCATTAACTGTATAAGTCCTGCTCTGATTTGCCTTAACAAAATGCAACACCTCGCATTTATTTAAACTAAACTCCATCTGCCACTCCTTGACCCATTGGCCCATTTGATCAAAGTCTCATCACTACTTATAGATAATCTTTTTCACTGTCAACTATACCACCAATTTTGGTGTCATCCACAAACTTACCAACTATACCTTCTATATTCACAGCCAAATCATTTATATAAAAGACGAACAACAATGGACACAGAACAATCCTTGCAACACACCACTGATCACAGACCTCCAGTCCAAATAACAACTGTTTACCACCATCCTCTGTCTCCTACCATCAAGCCAATTTATATCCAGTTAACTAACACTCCCTGGATCCCATGCGATTTAACCAGTCTACCATGTGGGACCTTATTGAAGGCATTGCTAAAGTCCATGTAGACAACATCTACAGCTTTGCCTTCATCTATCTTCTTAGTCACTTCTTCAAAAACTTGTGAGATGCTATCTCCCACACACAAATCCATGCTGACTATTCCTAATAGTTCTTGCCTTTCTAAATGCATATAAATGCTATCGCTCAGAATCCTCTCCAATAACATACCCACCACTGACGTCAGGCTGACTGGTTTATAGTTCCCTGTTTTTTCCTTGCAGTCTGTCTTAAACAATGGCACAACATTAGTCATCCTCCAGTCTTCAGGCACCTCACCCAAGGGTGTCAATGACACAAATATTTCTGCAATGGGCCCCACAATCTTTTTCTTCTAATTATCTCCAAGTTTAGGATTTCCAAACAGTTTGAGGAGATGCAATATTTTAAAA
The DNA here is from genome assembly GCF_021869965.1 of Rhincodon typus. Classification (NCBI taxonomy): domain Eukaryota; kingdom Metazoa; phylum Chordata; class Chondrichthyes; order Orectolobiformes; family Rhincodontidae; genus Rhincodon; species Rhincodon typus. Next base: position 431,331 of record NC_063362.1, read on the forward strand.
TATTTCTGTTTCTAAATATTTCCATGAATAAGTGATGTTACTCAGCCAACCCCAGTAATTAGCTCCTCCCCAACATAGTTACCGATAATGTATAGAGTTTCACAGTAACAGGGTTTTTGGCCCATCTGGAAAGTGCTGTTTGCTCCATACAAACATTCTCCCACCATAGATCATCAGAATAGCTTTTTCTGACTTTATCCTTCATTTTTTTTTTCTAACTTTCCATTAAATGAAGCAATGCACTGAGGAACCTTAGCCTTAAGACCGTAAGACCATAAGACATAGGAGCTGAAATTAGGCCATTCGGCCCATCGAGTCTGCTCCTCAATCCCATTCTCCCACTTTCTCCCTGTAATCCTTGATCCCCTTGATAATCAAGAACTTATCCATCACAGTCTTAAATGTACTCAATGACCTGGCCTCCACAGCCTTCTGTGGCAGTGAATTCCATAGATTCACCACTCTCTGGCTGAAGAAGTTTCTCCTTATCTCCGTTCTAATAGGCTTTCCCTTTACTTTAAGGCTGTGCCCTTGGGCCCTAGTCTCTCCCACCAATGGAAGCATCTTCCCAACATCCACTCTGTCCAGGCCATTCAGTATGCTGTAAGTTTCAATTAGATCCCCCCTCATCCTTCTAAACTCCATTGAGTATAGTCCCAGAGTCCTCAAACGTTCCTCATATGTTAAACTTTTCATTCCTGGGACCATTCTCGTGAACCTCCTCTAAACCAGCTACAGGGCCAATACATCCTTCCTGAGATATGGGGCCTAAAACTGCACACAACACTCCAAATGTGGCCTGACCAGAGCCTTATAAAGCCTCAGTAGTATATCCTTGCTTTTATATTCAATCCTCTCAAAATAAATGCCAACATTGCATTTGCCTTCCTGACTACTGACTCAACCTGCAAGTTTACCTTGAGAGAATCCTGGACTAGAACTTTCAAGTCTCTTTGCACTTCAGACTTCTGAATGTTCTCCACATTTAGAAAATAGTCCATGCTTTTATTCTTCTTACCAAAGTGCATGACCTCACACTTTGCCATGTTTTACTCCATCTGCCACTTCTTTGCCCACTCTCCTAACCTGTCCAAATCCTTCTGCAGCCTTGCCACCCCCTCAATACTACCTGTCCCTCCACCTATCTTTGTATCATCTGGAAACTTAGCCAGAATGCCCTCAGTTCCTTCATCTAGATCATTAATGTATAAAGTTAAAAGTTGTGGTCCCAACACTGACCCTTGCGGAACACCACTTGTCATCGGCTGCCGTCCTGAGAAAGACGCTTTTATCCCCACTGTCTGCTTTCTGCCAGACAGCCAATCTTCTATCCATGCTAGCACCTTGCCTCTAACACCATAGGCCCTTATCTTACTCAGCAGCTTCCTTTGCGGCACCTTGTCAAACGCCTTCTTGAAGTCCAGGTAGATAACATCCATTGGCTCTCCTTGGTCTACACTGCTCGTTACTTCCTCAAAGAATTCTAGCAGATTTGTCAGGCATGACCTCCCCTTGATGAAACCAAGGGGAGGGTCCTATTTTACCATGCACTTCCAAATGTTCAGAAATCTCATCCTTTACAATGGACTCCAAGATCTTACCCACGACTGAGCTTAGGCTAATCAGCCTGTAATTTTCCATCTTTTGCTTTACTCCCTTTTAAACGGAGGTGTCACGTTAGCGATTTTCTAGTCCTCTGGGACCCTCCCTGACTCTAGCAATTCTGGAAAGATCACCACTAACGCTTCCACTATCTCTTCAACTATCTCCTTTAGAATCTTGGTCCGTCTGGTCTAGGTGATTTATCCACCTTCAGGCCAATCAGTTTTTCTAGTACCTTTTCCTTGGTGATGGCCACCATACTCAGCTCTGCCCCCTGACTGTCTTGAATTTTTGGGAGATTACTCTTGTCTTCCACCATGAAGACTGACACAAAGTAATTATTCAGTTCCTCAGCCATTTCCTTGTTCCCCACCACTATCTCTCCACTGTCATTTTCCAGTGGTCTAATGTCGACTTTTGCGTCTATTTTGCCCTTTATGTATCTAAAGAAACTTTTACAGTCCTCTTTATATTACTGGCCTAGCTTACCCTCATATTTAATCTTCTCCCTCCTTATTTCTTTTTTTTGTTGCCCTCTGTTGGTCTTTGTAAGCTTCCCAATCCTCTGGTTTCCCACTGCCCTTTGCTACATTATATGCTTTCTCTTTTGCTTTTATGCTATCCCTGACTTCCTTAGTCAGCCATGGTTGCCTCATCCTCCCTGTACCATGCTTCTTTTTCCTAGGGATGAATTTTTGCTGTGTCTCCCAAATTACTCCCAGAAACTCCTGCCATTGCTGTTCCACTGTCTTTCCTGCTAGGGTCCTCTTCCAGTCAAGTCTAGCCCGCTCCTCATATCTCTGTAGTCGCCTTTATTCAGCTGTAATACCATTACCTCTGATTCTATCTTCTTCCTCTCAAATTGCAGAGTAAATTCTATCATCTTATGATCACTGCCTCTTAAAGGTTTCTTCACCTTAAGCTCCCTTCTCAAGTCTGCCTCATTGTACAACACTAAGTCCAGTGTTGCCTGTTCCCTTGTGGGCTCCACCACAAGCTGTTCCAAAAAGCCATCTCGTAGACAATTCACAAATTCCTTTTCTTGCAATCCACTACTCTCTGCATATTGAAATCCCCCATGATCACTGTAACTTTGCCTTTCTCACACACCTTTTCTATCTCCTGGTGTATCTTGCGCCCGAGCTCCTGACTACTGCTTGGAGGCCTGTACACAATCCCAACTATGGTTTTATCACCTGTGCGGTTCATCAGTTCTACTGACACAGATTCTACACCATCTGATCCTACCTAGTTTCTTCTTATTGATTTAATTTCATTTCTTACTAATAAGGCAACCCCACCCCCTCGACACACCTGCCTATCTTTTCGATAGGATGTATATCCTTGGATATTCAGTTCCCAATCCCAATCCTCCTGCAGCCAAGTCTCCGTGATGCCCCTCACGTCATACCTGCCAATTTCGATCTGCGCCACGAGCTCAGTTACCATATTCCTTATCCTGTGTGCATTCAGATATAACACCTTCAGTCCTGTATTAGCTGTCCCTCTTCCCATTGTCATTTGTTTTTCCATTGTTTGATTGCTAGCCCTTTCCAAACATTCTGTCCCTATTTGTGTCTGTCCTGGAGACTTTAATAACCTCTCCTGAGTTCTCCCTTCCTGTCATTTCTTTCATGTTTTTCCACACAGCTGAATCCACCACTACAGATGTTAACCTGCAACTTTTTTTCCCACCGGGGCAAGTTTCACCATTCCCCTCCCCCCCACTTTCTCGTTTAAAGTCCTGTTGACCAGCCTATTTACCCTTTTCACTAGAACATTGGTCCCAGCTCGATTCAGGTGGAGACAGTCCCAACAGTACAGATCCCTCCTGTTCCAATACTGATGCCAGTGCCCCATGAAAAGAAACCCCTCTTTCCCCCACCACTCTTTTAGCCACGTGTTTACTTGCCTTATTCTCATGTCCCTACAGCAATTAGCACATGACTCTGTCAGTAATCTGGAGATTATAACCCTTGAGGGCCTGTTCTTTAATTTGGTTCCTAGCTCCTGATGATCCTTGAACAGGTCCTCTTTCCTTGTCTTGCCTACATTGTTTGTTCCGGCGTGGACCACAACAACTGGATCCTCCCCCTCCCGCTCCAATATCCTTTCAAGCCGGTCAGAGATACCGCTTACCCTGGCACCGGGCAGGCAACACACCATGCGGGACTCCTGATCCTGCTTACAAAGGATACTATCTATCCCCCTAGTGTAAAGGGCAGGCTGGAATATAAATAATAGTCAAGTTGGAATATGAACTTCCAATGGGATTAGGAATGTTTAAAGTTGTCATCTTGGAGAGATATACAAACTTCAAGCTCTATTTTAAGTGGAGAAGATGGAGAGCTTTCTGCCTGGAACCATGTGGAAAAACGCCATCAGGAAGCACAGGCTTTCAGTGGAACCATATTTCCCTTTGTCCTGTGCCTCATCTCAGACAACTCCCAGCTGATTCCATTTGAAGTCTGCCACAGGTTCTTGTCCCCTTGTCCAACTGTCCTGCTGAGCCAGCAGCATTTATCTTCTTCAATAATACTGCCTATTGCACCAGCTGCTGCTTATGATGAAGGGGCTGCCACCACCCTCTTTAACAAGAGGAAAGTACAGGGTCTGATTGGTCTAGTGTCAGAGAGGAATATCACAGTCTCTTGTTGTTAAGAAGAAATTGTTTATTGTGTGTTAATATCTCATTACAGAATGCATTGAAATGTTAGACATTGTCACAGAAAGTTTGAAGAGCATCCAAAATTTGATCTCACTCCTCCAAGATTCTGAGATGTTCTTTCCATGAGTCTATTTGATATCATCATAGTGGGTAGAGCATATGACCCTGCTCTGTATTAATTCTTTTAGATCTATATATCACACACACAGACAAAATAAAGAGGAATGGGAATAAGAAAATTTATTCAGAAAGGTAAATGACCGACTCCATTTGTAACTCTGCTGTTCATGACATAGTTTCAAACAAGGCTCAATTCTACAGCATAGAAGGGGACAATTTGGACAATTCTGCCTCCACTGTTCTTCAAACAAGCATCATTACTTAATGCCAATCTCCTGCCACATCTTTTCATGCTTATTCTATCCAAATAATCATCCAATGTCTCTCTCGAATGTTTCAATTGAACCTGCCTCCACCTCATTTCTAGGCAGTGCATTTCATACTCTAACTACTCGCTGGGTGAAAAAGTTTTTTCTCACATCATCTTTTCTCCCTTTGCATATCACTTTAAATCTATGCCCCTCTAGCTCTTTTATCTCTTACAAGCAGGAACAACATCTCCCTATCTATTCTGCACAGCCCTACTCATGATTTTGCAAACCTCTATCAAATCTCTTCTTAGATTTCTTCTCTCCAAGGAGAACAGCCCCAACTTCTTTTGTTCCTTCTTTTGTTTTTTGTTCCTAAAACCAATCTCATAAATCGCTTCTGCACTCTCGCCGATGCATTCACATCTTTCCTATAATGTGATGCCCACAAATGTACACAATACTTCAACTGAGGTCTAACAAGAGAATATGACGCCAATCAAGTGGACTGCTTTGTCCTGGATGTTGTCAAGCTTCTTATATTGTTGGAGCTACACCCATTCAGGCAAGTGGGCAGTATTCCACCACACTCCTGACTTTTTTCTTGAGTTGGTGGACAGACTATGGGGAGCCAGGAGATGAGATACTCACCTCAAGATTAATTTCCTCTGATTTTCTCTTGTAGCTGCAGTATTTGCACAGATGATGCAGTTCAGCTTCTATTCAATGATAACCCCACAGGATGTTGATAATGTCAATGTTGATACTGTTGATAGATAGAATCACTAGACTACTGTCAGGGCCACGAATAGAAACAAATCAATAATTTCTTGAGTAGTGAATCCTCTTTGTAGTTTGTTATTGTTATGTGCTTGTAATATTCTGAACATGAACTTGTGCATTTTTCCATTTTTACATATGATGGAACAGGATTCAAGAAGTGATAGTTCAATGGCAGGTAATAAGAGGCAAAATGAAAAATATCCAAGGTCAAAAGTTCTGTGTGAGACATAGAAAGTGTGTCATTAACTAACGGGAAGTAAATAAGGAAGTTAAAAAGTTGCCACAAAAGCAATCTCATTCATTATGTTCTGTAATCACTATTAGCACAAACTCTGTGGTGGCTTTTTCACACAGGAGGTTTCACAAAAAGTATATTAAACACATAACACACCAAGTACAATAACAGGTTGGCAGTTCAGTGTATCTCAGCCAGCAATAAACCCCAGTGTCACAGAAAAAAGACAATTAAAGTTCTCCAAACTCGTGACCTTCATGACTTACAGATTTTTCACCGCAGTGAGAGGCTCTCTGTACGAAATAGTCCAACACATTGTACTCATTGGGTCTGAGGTTGATCCTTGAGGAGTGTTCTGCAGTTAGGAAACCTCCCAGCCTGACTTGTCCACTTCAGGAGAAAGGTAGGATCTACATTACCAGTGGCAGGTATCAGCTGCAATCAGGCTATCAACACAGGAAAAGGTTTGGAGGGAGTGACATGGCCTACTGGGGACAGATGCATTGTTTAAATGGTCAGGGGCTATCTGGACGTGTGTGGGGGTAGGGGCGAGGGTGAGGAGGATTGTTTAAAATGTACATTTTAAAAGATCTCCTCATGCAAAGTATAGATCACAGCTGAGGGGGCCATGTGACACAACATTTTCAAAACGTGGAAAACATGGTCTGATTTCATGAACACTATGGAGGAGTAGGACATTAGAATATCAGAACATAAGAACTAGGAGCAGGGGTAGGCCATTCAGCCTGCTCCACCATTTGATATGATCATGGATGATCTCATCTCGGTCCCCATTTCACTTTCCTGCCCACTCTCCATGACCCTTCAACTTCTTGCTAATTAAAAATCTGTCTATCACCTCCTTAAATTTACTCAGAGTCCCAGCTTCCACTGTATTCTGCATAAGTGAATCCCACAGATTCACAATAACTTGAGAGAAGTAATTCCTCCTCATTTCTATTTTAAATCTGCCACCCCTTATCCTAAAACTATGATCTCTCATTCTCGATTGCCTCACATGTGGAAACATTCTCTCTATATCTACTCTGACATATCTATCCTGCAATGGAGCTGACCGGGTCAGTTTGGCAATACCAGATTCATCATCCAAACCATCCGCACATTTTACAGGCCCTGCAGAAAATGATAAACTTCAGGAATGAAGGCCTGCCATTTCCCTGATCATCCCAACTGAATGAAAATCCAGCCCATAGATGCTGCACTCTTTCTCTCAATGAGAAATCCTATTAGCTCCACTCACTTATTCTTTCCCCAATTCTCACCATTTTTTCTGCTTCAAAGATTTATTCAATTCCCTTTTAAAAGCTGTTATTTAATCAGTATAGATCACTCCAGGAAGCAGTGCAAACAAAGTTCTGTCCACTAATTTGTATTAAAAAAATTTTAGCTCGTGTCGCCTCTCGAATTTTCACGAGCAACCTTTAATCTGTGTGCATTGATTCTTGACCTTTCAGTCATTAGAAACTGTCACTGAAAGGGATTGGATACCAAAGTAGAGAGGTTATGCTGCAGTTATCCAAGGTGTTGATGAAAACACAACTGATACAGAGTGCAGAATATTGGTCTCCTTATTTAAGGAAATATGTAAATGCATTGCAAGCAGATAAAGGAAGGGTAACTAGACTGATACCTGGAATGGGTGAAAGGTTATACACGCTAGTATTCTATCTGCTGGAGTTTAGAAAATTCAGTGATGACTTGGTTGAAACATGCAAGATCCTGAGGGGACTTTACTAGAGTAAGGTGGGAGGGATGTTTACTCTTGTAGGAGAATCCAGATTGAGGGATACTGTTTAAAAATAAGACACTGTATATTTATAGCAGAGACGAAGCAAACTTTTTTCTCTCACAGATGCTGGTAAATGTTTGGGTGTAGGGGAGGTGGGGAGGTGGGAGATGGAGTTTTGCATGGCCCTTAAATCTGCAAAGAAAATCAATTTGTTCTTGTACAGAAAAGGAGATCATCTGGGCCCAGACCAAAGATTAATGATGAACTTGATGCCCAAATAACTGAGTTACGAGGTGAAGTGTTGGTTGTGTCACTATGGTTAAACCAGGGAATTCTAGACAGTACAACAAGGCTGTTTTATTGATTTGCTTATGAAATCAATCTGACTGTCCTGGTTTGAAATGTGGGAATGTGACAGATTACTTTATATATCAACTGCACAAGCTGTCATTAATCTTGATATTCTCCAGCTTTATCTCACCTTCCTCCAACTTCTTCCATGAATCAAACTGGCACCTTTTATACAAATAATTTTTTTCAGCTTTCTTGGGCTGTTTTGAATGCTTTAACCTATCATTGATTTTATTTCTTCCAAGTGCAACTTAGTGAATGTAAGTATGTTAGTCTGAACATAACTATGTGATAGTGTGTGTGGCAGGGTGACTGTATATGTGTGTGCAAGTGCAGAAGTGCGTACCAGTGCATGAGTGTGAATGTCAGTTTGAGTTTTGAATGTGAGAGTGTTAATGCATATGTATCAGTCTCTGAGTGTAAGTATGAGAGTGATTGTGAGTGTGAAAGTGTATCGGTGTGAGAGTGACAGTGTGTGAAACTAGATCCGTGTGCAAGTGTGAAAATGTGTGTCAGTGTAAATGTGAAAACGTATATCACTGTGTGATTCCTCCCCTGACCATAATTGGCTCAGGACCATACCTACCACCTGCCCTATACTGCCCAAAACCCCATGCCCACCCATAGCTGGTAATGATCCCCCTCTGGAATTCGGGGGAGTTTGTAGTGTACAACCTCAAAATGAGGCTGGGACAATAAAATCTCCCAAGCCTCTTGACGCAAGAGTGATGGGCCAGAGAAGGGCCATGTTTAATGGGAGGCTGGGAAGGAACAGGGGATTAACTGATGGTTTGACTCCCACCTTTCATTTTGCCCTTTGACATTTTCCGATGTTACAATCTTGATGTTACCGTCTTTGGTGCATAATCAACAATATGACAACCAGATGATCCACATGGTCATGCTTCTTAATGTGATCACATTGTGATATATCTCGTGTTGGTCACTGCCAATTGGCTTAAATCAGTGTCAGCAAATCAACAGTGAGTCCTGTTTGTTTGATTGAACAAGCTGACATCACAATCCCTTTGAAATATCACAGTCTATGCCCCGTTCCATTAGTGGTAAAAAAAATAGTCTATCAATTTTTGATTTTGTTTAACTGATTTTAAATACCTTATACCTTTCATGGAGTAAAATGGTTTTAAGAAATGGAAAGCACTGACAATCTTGAGACAAACTTATGAAATCATCAATAAATAAGATACCATCTGAACTGGAATTAACAGATCATCAAAAGAACTGAAACCAGCCATTCAAATCTCTATTTCCTGTTTGATTTACACCTTTCTGGAACATTTACATGTGTGGATGGAAATCACCTGAGATTATCCAGTTTGGGAAAAGCAATTAAGCCAGACAATGGAATAAGCATAGGAACCATATTTCAGGGACTAGCTTTTGGGCAAGAGTAGGCCAAGAAAAAAAATAGATTCATAGAAGCAGTACTGAAAGATTTTCTCTTTCTGTCTCTGTTTCTTAAGGCTTCTTGAGGTACAGTGCCTAGTGATAAATTGGAGAAATATTCAACACAGAGAACTCAAGATTATCTATAGATTTTGCCACTGTTGAGGATAAAAGACAAAATGAGACCATGAGATTTGTGGGGTGAGATAGTGGCACAGTGGCTAGCACTGCTGCCTCACAGTGCCAGAGACCCAGGTTCAATTCCAGTTCAACTGTATGTGTGGAGTTTGCACATTCTCCCTGTACGTGTGTAAGTTTCTTCTCAGTCTAAAGATGTGCAGGTTAGATGGATTAGCCATGCTAAATTGCCCAGGGATGTGCAGACTAAGTGGATTAGCCATGGGAAATGCTGGGTGATAGGGATAATGTAGGGGGTGGATCTGTGCAAGATGCCCTTTGGAGACTCAGTGGGCCAAATGGCTTGTTTCCACACTGTTGGGATTCTAGGAAGATCATACAGGTCTTTTAGATTTTAACCTGTAAAATATTTCTCCTATTTTCTTTTAATCTGAAAATATCTCACAATAATAGATAATTAGCAGCTATTATCCAATCAATGAACTACAGTTTTCCTGTGATGTCGATCTTTGTTTTGTGTCAGGCCCCCAATCCTGGTCTTCAACTTATCCTGTTTTTCCCAAAGAACTTACAAACTATGAACAAAAAAAAAAAAAAAGCAAAAAGCACCTTTTCCCCCCTCTGTGCTGAATTCCCATGGTGCTCCAAAATCACAGAAACATACTCTCACCTGGGCTACACCTCACTCCTTTGTGATCGCTGTTTCCTGATCGTGTAAAGCTTACTGATCCATAAAAAAATACAAATAATAAAACAAAAAACATGGTCACAGGTTAACACCTAATGCAACAAATATTCAAACAATTGCTTCAGAGATAGTAGGAACTGCAGATGCTGGAGAATCTGAGATAACAAAGTGTAGAGCTGGATGAACACAGCAGGCCAAGCAGCATCAGAGGAGCAGGAAGGCTGACGTTTCGGGTCTGGACCCTTCTTCAGAAAATGAATCTATTCTTGACCCTACTTTTTGAACTAGATTACCACTCCTTTTTAAATGTTATGCAGTGTTTATACTTGTGTTTGAGGTCACACTTCATTATTTTTCTTGGCAATTGTAAGTAATCAAACATTGCTTTCTTTCAGTGTAGAAAGCCTTGTAATTAGCTCCCAAAGTTTGACGAGTACTATGTTTTAATTGAAGTTTGCTATAACTGTGGGCTTAAAAAAAAAATTTAAAAATCTTAGTTTTACTAACCTCTACAGCAAATTGCAGGATAGCTCAGGGACCAGTTTTTTGAGAAAGTATTGAGAGAAGAACACTACTATTTGAACCAATTGTTTGCACCAGAATCACAAGATGATCAGGTGTTATAAACCAACCTCGATATTACCATCTTACCTCAGTTGTAATTGCAATAATGATCAGTAAATTAATGACTATTAGTTTCAGATGTTCATATAGGCTGGCCTGCAGGAGTAAAAGCATTGCACAGCATTAAAGCAATGAGCAGAGAACCTTACAATGCAGCTGTAAGGTATTTACTTCTGTGACATGAGTCCCACGTGCTCTCAGGGCTGTCACAATATGACTGAACAGGCTGAATTTAAAAATCATTCAAAAGATGGAGAACAGGAATTCTTACAAGATTCATATAGAACATAGAACATAGAACATAGAACATTACAGCGCAGTACAGGCCCTTCGGCCCTCGATGTTGCGCCGACCTGTGAAACCAATCTGAAGCCCATCTAACCTAAACTATTCCATTATCATCCATATGTTTATCCAATGACCATTTAAATGCCCTTAAAGTTGGCGAGTCTACTACTTTTGCAGGCAGGGCATTCCATGCCCTTACTACTCTCTGAGTAAAGAACCTACCTCTGACATCTGTCCTATATCTATCACCCCTCAATTTAAAGCTATGTCCCCTCGTGCTAGCCATCACCATCCGAGGAAAAAGGCTCCCACTGTCCATCCTATCTAATCCTCTGATCATCTTGTATGTCTCTATTAAGTCACCTCTTAACCTTCTTCTCTCTAACGAAAACAGCCTCAAAACCCTCAGCCTTTCCTCATAAGACCTTCCCTCCATACCAGGCAACATCCTGGTAAA
>NC_063362.1:443089-454924 GCF_021869965.1 Rhincodon typus
GCAATCTCCTCTCTAGCTTCCCAGAGAATCCTAGGATAAATCCCATCTGGCCCAGGGGACTTATCTATTTTCACACCTTCCATAATTGCTAACACTTCCTCCTTATGAACCTCAATCCCGTCTAGTCTAATAGCCTGTATCTCAGTATGCTCCTCGACAACATTGTCTTTTTCCTGTGTGAATACTGACGAAAAATAAGCATTTAGCGCCTCTCCTATCTCTTTGGACTCCACGCACAACTTCCCACTACTGTCCTTGACTGGCCCTAATCTTACTCTAGTCATTCTTTTATTCCTGACATACCTATAGAAAGCTTTAGGGTTTTCCTTGATCCTACCTGCTAAAGACTTCTCATGTCCCCTCCTGGCTCTTCTTAGCTCTCTCTTTAGGTCCTTCCTGGCTAACTTATAACTCTCAAAGTAAGGATTGAGAGGCTGGATACAATCTGGACAATCACAAGCTACTGTCTACCATGATGCTGGAGTGTGGTAGTTTACTTTTATTTATTCACTTGTGGAACATGGGTGTTGCTGGCTGGGCCAGAATTTATCGCCTGTCCCTAACTGAGCATGTGGTGGTGTGCTGCCTTCTTGAACTGCTGCAGTTTATATGCTGTAGGTAGATCCACAATGCCCTTAGGGAGGGAATTCCAGGTTTGGAGGACGACTCAAAGGGAGGTCACATGTAAGAGATAACACAGTGTGGAGCTGGAGGAACACAGTAGGCCAGGCAGCATCAGAGGACCAGGAAGGTTGACTTTTCAGGTCGGGAACCTCTTTCAGCAATGGGGGAGGGGGAAGGAAGCTCTGAAATAAATAGCGAGAGGAGGGGTGGGGCTGGGGAAGGTAGGTGGAATGGTGAGAGGTGAGTGCAGATAGGGAGTGGTGGGGACCTGAGGTCATATGTAAACCCATCAACGGGCTAGGAGGAGACCCATCCGGCCAGAGACCCCTAGCCTGGATTCAGCAGCATGTATTTGATTTGTACACGACTGGGCAGCAGAAACTCCCATCTCAGGACAGACTCCAAAGGCCCAGGTGGCAGAGTGCAGACAATGAAGAGTGTAACACAAGGCATCCCTCCTGCTCAGTTAAAACTACAAAACCAGGATAACTTCTGTGCCAACAGACTAAACTTCAAGTGATAGACAGAGCTGAGAAATCCCACAACCAATGGATCAGATTTAAGCTCTGCAGTCCTACCACATTCAGTCATGAATGGTGTTAGACACTGGAGGAGGAGGTTCTACAGATATCCCCATCCTAAATGACTGGGGAGCCCAGCACATCAGTGCAAAAGATAAGGCAACAATCATCAGCCAGAAGTGCTGAGTGGATGACCCATCTCAGCCTCCTCCTGTGGTCCCCAGCATTACAGATACCAGTCTTCAACCAACTTGATTCACTCCATGTGATATCAAGAAACAGCTGAAGGCTGGATATTGTAATGCCAGCTTCAATACTGGCATCTACTTGATAATGTGGAAAATTGAGCCTGAATTAAAGTTGTGGAATTTTGCAGCATGGAAAGAGGACTTTTGGCTCAATGTGTCAATGCTGGTCATCAAGAACCTACCCATGCACATACCATTTTCCAGCACTTGGCCCTTATCCTGTATACAATGATGCTTCAAGTGCACATCTAAATACTTAACTGTTAAAATCGTTCCTGTATCTACCACCTTTTCAGTCAGTAAGTTCCAGAAACCCATCACCTTGTGAGTGAACTGTTTTTTTTTTCCTTAAATCCCCTCTAAACCTCTTGCCTGTAACCTTGAATCTATGCTCCCTGGTAAATTACCTCACTATTAAGGGGAATAGTTTCTTCCTAACTACCCTGTCTCTGCGCCTTATAATTTTGTGCACCTCAATCAGGTTCCCCCCTCAGCCTTCACTGTTGTAAGGAAAACAATGCCATTCTATCTAGACACCCTTCATAACTGAAACACTCCAGCCCATACAACATCCTGGTGAACATCCTCTGCACTCCCTCCAGTGCAATGACATCCTTTCTACAGTGTAGTGGCGACCAGAACTGCACACAGTGCTCCTTAGTGACCTAACCAGCATTATATACAGTTCCATCATAAGCTCTCTGCTCTGTATTCAATGCGTTGCCTAATAAATGGAAATATCTCAAAAGCCTTCCTAACTACCTTATTTACCTGTCCTGCTGCCTTCAAGGATCTAAGGACAAGAACACCAAGGTCCCCCTGATCCTTTGTACTTCCTCAGGTCCTAATACTCATTGTATACTCCGGTGCTTATACATTGCACTAAACTGCAACACTACACATTTTTCTGGATTACGTTCCATTTTCCACTATTTAGCTCATTTGCCCAGCTGTCTATATTGTCCTGTACGCTAAGGCTTTCCTCCTTGCTATTTACCACATCATAAATTCTCATGTAATCCGCAAACTTACTGATCATACCTCCTACATTCATGTATAGGTCATTAATGCGTACACAAATAGTGAGGGACACTGTACCGAACCCTGTAGTACACTACTGGACACTGGCTTCTAGTCACCAAAACACCTTTCAACTATCATACCCTGCTTCCTGCTACTGAGCAAATTTTGGTTACAATTTACCAAATCGGCCTGGATCCCATGGGATCTTACCTTTTTGACTTGACTCCAATGCAAAACCTTGTGAAATGTCTTTCTGAATTTCATGTAGACTACATGAGCTGCACCACCCTTGGCTACTCACCGAGTCACCTCTTCAAAACATTCAATCAAACCAGTCAGACATGTTTTCTCCCTTGCAAAGCCACAATGACTGTCTTTGATTAATCCTTGCCTCTCCAAGTAGAGATTAAATCCATCCCTTGGAATATTTTCCAAGAATTTTTCATACCACAGATGTTCGACTCAGAGGCCTGCTGTTTCCTGGTCTATCTTTATGACCCTTCTTGAACAGAGGTCCACATTAGCTGTCCTCTAGTCCTCTGGTGACTCTCCTGTATCCGGAGAGGATTTGGAAATTAATGTTAGGGCCACTGTAATCTCTTCACTTGCCTCAGACAGCAGTCAGGCAGAGATCTCATCTGGGCCTGGAAACCTATCACATTTTAAGATACTCAAGCTGCTAATACCTCTTCTTTCCTAATGTTAATTTGTTCAAAAATATCCAAAAAGTCCCAATCCTTGATTTATTTACCTACACCTTCCTTCTTTATTGTAAATATAGAGCTCTCATTTAAAACCTCAGCCAAGTCTTCCAGCTCCACATACAGATTGACACTTCAACCCACATGGGCTCTACTCCTTCCCTGGTTATACTCTTGCCCTAATATACTAATAAAATGCCTTTGAGGTTTCCTTCATACTACCTGGCAGTGACTTCTCATGCCCCCCCGTTTACTTTCTTGATTCTTTTTATAAGTCACTCCCTGCAGTTTTAATGCTATTCCAGGGTATCTGCTATTTTGAGCCTTTCATGTTGACTCTAAACCTGCCTTCTCTTCTTAATCCAGTCCTGTTCATTCTTCAAATCCAGAATTCCTGGAAATTTTGGTCCCTGTCCAACAGAAACATGTTGGTTCTGCACTTTCACTGCTTTGATCCACTTTGGCCAGATCCTGTCTTAACATATTAAATGTCCACATAACTCCCAGCCTCATGGATGCACTGCTGTACTTCCATCCATTGCTCAAGCTCTGAAATCCAGTGTGTTTTTTCCAGAGTTTCGAACAATGAGAAGTAATCTCATTGAACTCTACAAATTACATAAAGGGCTAGACAGGATAGATGAAGGCAAGATGTTTCCCCAGGTTGGGGAATCTAGAACCAGGGCACAATTTAAAAATAAGAAGTTTGCTATTTAGGACTGAGGTGAGGAGATTTGTTTTTATTCAGAGGGTTATGAATCTTTGGGATTCTCTGCCACAGAGGGCTGTTCAAGTTCAATATTTGAGTATGTTTAAGGTGGATATTGATAGATTTTTCAATATCAGTGGTTTACAGGGTCATGAAGCTGGTGTGGGAAGAAGAGATATTGAATTCTCAATCACCCAATCATCCATAATCAAAGGATATGGGGAAATTTGTGGGAGCAGGGCACTGAGTTAGATGATGAGCCTCGATTACATTGAATAGCAGAGCAGGCTCAAAGGGCCAAATAGCCAATTCCTGCTCCTATCTTCTACGATGCTATGTTCAATGACAGAGCAGAATTGATGGGCTGAACAGCTTACTCATATTTCTATGTTCCTAGAATGAATTGGACTAACCTTATCAGTATACTCTCTATAAAAGCAGTTCAAAGGTTGGGAAACCTGTAGTGAGTAACTCACCTCCTGACTCCCCAAAGCCTGTCCACCATCTACAAGGCACAAGTCAGGAGTGTGATGGAACACACCCCACTTGCCTGGATGAGTGCAGCTCCAACAACACTCAAGAACCTCAAAACCATCCAGGACAAAGCAACCCACTTGAGTGCCATCACATCCACAAGCATCCATTCCCTCCATTACCAACACTCAGTAGTAGCAGTGTGTATTATCTACAAGATGTACTGCAGAAATTCACTAAAGCTCTTTAGACAGCATTTTTTTTGATCTGTGGCCACTTCTATCAAGAAGGACAAAGATGGCAAATGTGTGAGAGCACCACCACCTGCAAGTTCCCCTCCCAGCCAGTCACCATCCTGGCTTGGAACTATATTGCTGTTTCTTCAGCGTCGTTAGGTCAAAATCCTGGAACTCCTTCCTTAAGGGTATTATGGGTCAACCTACAGGACATGGACTGCAGTGGTTCAAGAAGACATGATAGAGTCTCAATTTTCAAAGCTATTGCAAAGCAATGTTAACTTTGTAGATAAGCTTTTGGAAGCATTGTGAAATTTTAAATGCAATTTTGAGTTTAAAGTAGTATTATAAAAATGTAATTAATTTATACCTTTAAAGAAAACTCACTCCTCATTTTTTGGTCCTATACTAGTTCATCTATCTCTGTGTCATTTGTAACAGGGTCTCATTTCCTGACCTCTAACATCCGCATGATAATAGTTTTCCATTATAGATTGTTTTAAACTAACGTGTTTGGGTTCGTCATGATACACAGCTGCAGCAGTTTGGACTTGAACTGAGGATTTCTGTCCAAGAGGAGGTGACACTACCATTGTTCAACAAGAGCCATATACTGCACCACAAGATCTTTTGGATTCTCATTGCAGTCAGTTCCGGGAAAATTACACCTAATAAGCACTGAGTGCTTGAGTAGGTTTTAGCTTTAACATCTCCAGGCATATTTAAATTATGACAATTAGCAGTTGGCACCAAAATTGTCTCCTAAATCCAGACCATCAAACAGCTGAGTCACATTTGCAATATACGCATTTAGTGCTGGATTTCAGCCTTTGGCCAAAATAACCCCATGGGTGGCATTGATTTAAATGGAGCAGCTATCTCTCAAGCAACACCTAAAACAAATTAGCTGATTTATTTTCTCTTCTTTTTTCTTTCATTTCCTTTTCTTCTAACTGATTACTTATTTAATTAGCATCAAGCACATTGGCTGCTGCATTTACCCATATGACATTGAACTCATTCACAGCTAGAATTCCTTGGTAACGAAGCCCTTTGGGACATGGTGGTGAATGGAAAAGTATTTGAGAAACCTGACCCATCTCTTTCTCTTCTCTTTCTTGTTTAAAAGTTTGCATCGATTCACTAATTTGCAAAGAACAGTCATTGGAACCAAAATGAATTTAAATAACATTTTCTGAAGATGGGTCTAGACCCGAAACGTCAGCTTTCCTGCTCCTCTGATGCTGCTTGGCCTGCTGTGTTCATCCAGCTCTACACCTTGTTATCTCAGATTCTCCAGCATCTGCAGTTCCTACGATCTCTTAAATAACTATCTGTTCAGTTCAATATGTTGTCAAATACACATATATTTGGACAAATCTCAAAACCTATTTGCACTTGTGTTAAATAAGCTGCTCTTCCTTCAAGTAAACTCTGTCATCCAAGCAACTGATAGTTGCAGCAATTCATTGCATTAGACCAGGAGTTGATCTCACTGAGTGAAGCTAATTTTAAATCCCTTACCCACTATGTCAAAAAAGAAGCAAACATCAAGCTAAGACTTCAACAAAAAAATGTTTGATGTATAAGTATAATCGTCAGCCTGGGCACAATGACTGTGGTTCCCTGATTTTCATTGGCAGTTAAAAAGACTCCCACTGGCAATAAACTCCAGATTATTACCCCTAGAGATAGCTAGTCCTTTTCAGAACTGCAAGTCTATAGGATTCCCTCTGGTGCTTTAGTTCCAGAGCTGAAAGGAAGACATTAAACCCTATATTAAAAAAAGTGCTGGAAAAATTCAGTAGGTCTGGCAGCATTTGTGGACAGAGAAACAGAGTTAATGTTTCAAGTCCAATATGACTCTTTTTTTCCAAAGATGTTGCCTGACTTTCTGTTTTTATTTTCTGCTTTTTCTTTATGTCAAAACTCCAGAAGTCACACTATTTTGTGTTTGTTAAACCCTGTTATTCTTTGCTTTGAACTCAAAGGAAAAAAAGACTTACATCCCTGTAGCATCTTTTGTGTCTTCCTAATGACCCTAAGCACGTTACAACAGATGAAGTACTTGTCACTATTATTATGTAGAATAAATGGTAGCCATTGAGTACAGAGCAAGATTCCATTAGCATCAGAGAGTCCTGAAATATTTATTAAAGGAAACCAATTGAAGATGATAGAGAAATGTTAATGTTTCTTGGAACAAAACTAAATAACAATGTTTTCACCTTTTAATGCACAATTAGCATGCGTGCCAACTCTCAGAGTGATCACAACAGAAATCCTCAGGAACTGAAGTTCCTCCATTTACCTCAATCATGAGATTTCACTGTTCATTTCTCCCCTCCCCCTGATGTATTTTCACAGAACTGGTTGGAAAATGTGATCTTTAGCACAGTAAACTTTTTATTTGGGATCAGTTGACAATCTTTTCGACATTGCTCGAGAACTATTTAGAAAAAATGCTAAATGGACAGATTGCCCATCACTGGAGATAGTATTCTGTTTCTCAAAATATGTCCCGTCAGATTTTCTTCATGACTCTAGCAATAATGTTAAGTACTGAATATTCTCATTCTTTCGGTTCCATAAGCAGAACAAGATGCAGCTAAACTATCCTATCTGGAATTGAAAAATTAGTTTTGGATTGCTTTGGTGCATTTAATCTTATTGTAACCTTTCTCCTGAAGAGAACAGCTGAAAGATTCAATTCAATTAATCATCTACTGGTGAATTCAAGACATTTCTTATTGGAGATTTAGAGATAGAAACCTACTATAACATACACATCACTGTGTCCAATGATCTTTTCACTGATTGATAGAAATGCACCACTTGTCAAAACTGATAGATTTAAGGCTGTTAAAGAAAGGAGACTGGATACAGATATTTTCAGCATAAAATGAAAATTAACAGTAAATTCAGGAAACTTGAGAAGAAACACAACTGTGGAAATGAAATGTCAGCAAATGTGAAATATTTCAGTTATAGTCTTCATCAGAACAGGCTGGTCTTTTCTCTCAGACGTCACATTGTATTTAATCATTATATTGTAGTAAATTAAAAAGACAGCTTAATAAATATGTCCAGAATGAAGAATTTTTTAAAAAATATATGAAAAGCATGCTTTTTGGAATATTGGGCTGAATTTTACAACTTTTTTGATTAAGTCCAAATTTTTTGGAAGATTTCTCACTGTGAAGCCTAACATTTTCTTTCACTGTTTCTTACCAAACTGACCCCACCCTCATTGTGTCCCTCAGGTTCAAATCCACTGTAATTTACCACATATTGTAACCAGAAAAATTTACCACTCGGTGGATATCCTGAAATTCACCAGCATTCCTCGTTCCAGTGCCACCTTTAAAATCCTATTGTGCAACCAAACAATCACTGTCTGTCCAGAGCCAACACACTTTCCTGGAATTTTCCTTAGACATGCAGTGGGAAATCACTACCCACTCGGCAGGCAGTGTCCTGAATGTCCTGTTGGATGGGGGGTGGTAGAGAGGTGGGATGACCCCTGCCCCAGGACTATTGAGGAGACCCCAACACCAGATCCTTTATTCATTCACGGGATAAGGGCATCACTGGCCAGGCAGCATTTATTGCCCATCTCTAATTGCCCAGAGGGCAGTTAAGAGTCAACCACATTGCTGTGGGTCTGGAGTCACATGTAGGCCAGACCAGGTAAGGATGACTGTTTCCTTCCCTAAAGGATATTAGTGAACCAGATGGGTTTTTCCAACAATTGACAAAGGATTCATGGTCATCATTAGACTTTTAATTCCAGACTTTTTTTAATTAAATTCAAATCCACCATCTGCTGTGGCGGGATTTGAACCTGGGTCCCCAGAATGTTGTCTGGGTCCCTGAATTAACAGTCCAGCAATAATACCACTCAGCCATCGCCTCCCCCAGATCCTGCCCACTTTGGTCTGAGGTTACCCCCACGGGTCAGTGCAGTCTCAGAGTCTGGAGGAATACCTAGCGCTGTAGGAAGATGGTTAATGACCTCCTCCACTACCCTCTCTTGGTTGGCACATGTGGTAAGATAGGAAGTGAAAATTACTAAGGTGATTGGGCTGTTGACAAGGTTTTTACCAAAAATAAGGCCCCTTAACCAACAATACACTGCTGCCTAGTGAGAAACTCACTGTGCCACTTATGAAAACATGAATAATGGGGAGTGAAGTGCTCTCAATGTCGAGATGGGCCGAATTGGATTTTTCATCCAGTTCTGCCATACATCTCACCATAACCAACATCACTCAGACCCTAAGAAGATTCTACCCTCTATTTCCTTTTGCTCATTGGATTATGTGAATTCAGTATTGTCTGACACTTAATTAATCTATGTTAAGATTAGTTTGGTGAGTAGGAGATACCTGGGCTAGGCACAGATTATCTTTACAGAATTGAGCTGGATTTTTTTTGATTAAACAGATTTCTCAGGAACTCAATGATTTCAGCTGCTGGATGACATTCAAGTCATCACGCTTTTCTCCTGATCACACTAGAAACCACACTGTCATTTCTGGGTGAGTGGAAAATGCCAGCTTTTAAAGATGGTGCAAATCTCTCCAGCAGTCACATTCCCGGCTTTCTTTCTAAGATTCTTCAATCATGAGGCATTAGCAAGTTGTTCAGAGGAGCAAATCCACCAGTTATCATTAGCCTGACATCTCATAATGTCCAGTTCCTCCAGTTAAACTTACATTCCTGTCTAACACAACACAAGGGGGAGAACTTCCTGTACCTGTGGAAATGAGGAGATTGCTGCAGTGAGTTGGTGCAATTAGGAGTTTACTGTTAGTGGAATAACCTGGATGTGTTTCCCTAGTAACTATGTGTTCTTTAAATATATACATATATCTTCAGTGGTCAAAAATTCTTTTATTTTTTAGAAAAGATATTTAAACGGGCAACAACACACTGCAGCAACACAGATCTAAGCCAAGAGGAAGAAGAATACCTCTTCCAGGTTTTCAAGGATAATGGATATGCAAAAAACTGGGTCAGATGATGCCTACGTGAACAACATCAGGAAGATACTACACGCCCCGACACACTCATCACACTACATTACATCAAGAACACATCGGAATTAACCACAAGACTCCTACGACCGCTGGGCATCAGAGTGGCACACAAGCCCACATCAACCCTACGACAACTGCTCATCCGAACTAAAGACCCACTCCACGCCATGGACAGGATCAATGTTATCTACAAGATCTCCTGCAGAGACTGTGAGAAACACTACATTGGACAAACAGGAAGGAAACTAACAACAAGGGTACACAAACACCACCTGGCTACAAAAAGACACGACCAATACTCATTCATCTCAATCCACATGAATAAGGAGAACCACCAATTCGACTGGGGCAACACCAAAATCCTGGGACAAGCTAAGCAGAGATAGGCACGAGAATTCCTAGAAGCCTGGCACTCCACGAAGAAATCCATTAATAAACACATGGAACTCAACCCCATACACACTCCACTACGAAGGAAAACCGGAAGTGAGGCAATCTAGCTCAACAGACTCCAGCGTTTAAATAACAGGCGGGAAAACACACCGACGCTTCATTGGAGGCTGCACTGATGATGTTACCCAGTACAGTAACAAAACGTCTGCAGAACAACAAACCAGCTCGGTGAGCCAACCAACTTCAAGAAAAGATCTTCATTTTAGATCTTTACTTATGAAAAAGAGTTTTTAAAGGTAAAAGTTTAAAGATTATTAGATAAAGGATCACTGTTTTTCAAACAGTTATTCCACTTGTGAATACAAGATGCCTGGGTATCTAGTATATATATCTTTTCCCCGCAATCTTTAAAACCTTAAGGGAAATTTTAAAAATCTTAAACTAGTTAAGAGACAAGACATCACTCAATGTGACCCTTGAAACTATGGCCTTAATCTTGTTCCCCTCCCCCCAACTCCTTTGCTCTGAAGAAAACAGCCCCAGTCTGTCCAATCTCTCTTCATAAATGAAACTCTCTAACCCAGGCAATGTTGTGGTAAATCTCCCTCTACAGTGCTATCTCATCTCTCCTATAATGTGGATTCCAGAATTGCACCCAATGCTCCAGTTGTGGCCCAACCATGTTTTTGTACAGTGCATGTATCACCTCCCTGCTCTTAAACTCTATGCCTCGGCTTATAAAAGCAAGTATCCAACACGTCTTCTTTTTACACCTGTCCTGATATCTTAAGGAACCATGTATAGGTCAGTATTTCCCAGGGCCCTACATTCATCGTATTCCGTTGCCTGTTTGTCTTGGCCAAATGCACCACCTCACTCTGATCTGAAGTGAATTCCATTTGTCCCTGATCAGTCCTTCTGAC
Organism: Rhincodon typus; assembly: GCF_021869965.1. Lineage (NCBI taxonomy): Eukaryota > Metazoa > Chordata > Chondrichthyes > Orectolobiformes > Rhincodontidae > Rhincodon > Rhincodon typus. The sequence goes on from NC_063362.1 coordinate 453,984, forward strand.
CAGCCCACCTATATCTTTTTGTAGTGTAAGGCTATTCTCCTCACCATGCACCACCTTACCAACTTTTGTATCATCTGCAAACATATTGTTCAACCCTCCTGCAATTAAAGTATAAATTATTTATGTAAACCACAAGGCCTAATATAGCATTGAGACTTCACTGGACACAGACTTCCAGTCAGAAAAACACTTCCCAACCAGTGCCTTCTTTTTCCTGCCACTCAGCTAATTGTGGATCCGATTTGCCAAATTTCCTTAGATCCAATAGGCTCTTACCTTTGCTTTCAGTCTCCCATGCGAGATCTTATCAAAAGCCTTGCTGAAATCCAAATAGACTACATCAAAAGCATTGCCCTCATCTACGCACCAGTGCATGTCTTCAAAAAATTCATGTAAGTTGGTCAGACATGACTTCCCATTAACAAAACCATGCTGACTGTCCTATTGCAGATTAATTCTGTCCCTTAGAGTTTCTTCCAATAGTTTTCCCACCACTGAGATTAGACTGACTGCTCTGCATTTTCCTAGTTAGTCCCTTGCTCTCCTCTTGAATAAAGTTCCCACATTGGCTGCCCCCCAGTCCTCTGGCATCTCTCTTATGACCAGAGAGGAATTAAATTTTTTTGCAATTATCATTTCCTCCCTTGGCTCACAAAACAGTCTGGAATACGGTTCCTCCTGGAGATTTATCTAGTTTTAAGCCTGCCATACCACTCAGAGGCTCCTGACTGTCTATACTAATTTCTTTAACTGTATCACAGACTTTCTCCCTGATTTTTGTACCGATAATGTCCCTCAGTCAGGAATGTGAGATCACATCCAGAGTGAGACACAACTGGAGTGAATATATAGAGATAACAAGGTGTAGAGCTGGATGAACACAGCAGGCCAAGCAGCATCAGAGGAGCAGGAAAGCTGATGTTTCAGGCCTAGACCCTCCT
>NC_063362.1:459924-487799 GCF_021869965.1 Rhincodon typus
TTCTGATGAAGGGTCTAGGCCCGAAACATCAGCCTTCCTGCTGCTATGATGCTGCTTGGCCTGCTGTGTTCATCCAGCTCCACACTGTGTTATCTCATATTTTGAATAGAACTGTCAGCTGACATTTCCTACTGCATGTTCCTGGATCTTCCAGATTTTGTTTTTATTACAAATGTGAACCCTTCATAAATAAACCATTACTCTGACCATTCTAATCACATCCTGCTTTGTGTTGCATTCATCTTATGGTGGGTTTATACTTGCAGGGATGAGTTCTGTGCTTCCTTCTGCTGCTGACGTTTCACAATAATGGAGCAATACAGCATGACACTTGATCTTTGGCTGAGTGTTAACTGACACTGTTTTCTGGCTTTCCCAACAATGTAAATGCTTCATACAGCAACGTACACGCTACACTGGCTGCCTTGAGAAATGGCAATACAGAGTCAAGAGAGAGAGAGAGAGAGTGCATTTACATAATGCCGCAGTGTCCAGGCACCTCATCCACCTTCATGCTGCTGCTGTTAAAACTGGGAGGTGACTGCGTCTTAGTTTAATACAACAGCACGTTTCCACAAAAATCTGTCTGTCAGCTTTTTGTTTGCTGCAGCCAGCAGGTAGACAGGTTTGTTGGATTGCACTTGTACCTCATGTGGAAATATGTCCGCTCAAGTCCAAGGTGTTGGCTGACTCTGCAAATACCTGTATGGGAGTGTCGCCCAACCATGATTCATCCTGAGATAGATAACCTCAAGTTCTACAGCTCCTTTAGATTCCTGTAAGCACTTTAAGGTCAATGAGGTCCTCTTGCAATGTTTAATGTGCAATAGCCGAGGGGTATTATTACTGCATTGTTAATCCAGAGACCAAGATAATATTCTGTGTTCAAATCCCGCCTTGGCAGATGCTGGCATTTGAATTCAAATAAACAACTGGAATTAAGAATCTAGTGATAATCCTGAATCTGTTGTTGATTGTCGGAAAAATGATTCACTAATGTCCTTTAGGGAAGGAAACTACCATCCTTACTTGGTCTGGCCTACATGTGATTCCAGACCCATTGTAATGTAGTTGACTCTTAAGTGCCCTCTGGGCAATTAGGGATGGGCAATGAATGCTGCCTACTCAGTGATGCCCTCATCCCATGAATGATTAAAGAAAAAAAAAGTTCCTCAGCCAACTTCCACACAGTAAGATCCCACATATAGCACTGAGAAAAATGATCAGAAATGTTTTTGTTTCCCTTCTTGTTATTGATTAGGTCATTAGGAGAGCACACCATGTCTTCAAAATGTGCCACTGGAATATTTACTCAGGCTAAAAGGCTGGGACAGAGATTTCATTTTTCATTGAGAAGGGATTATCAGTTTGCCTGTGACTCCTCTGTGTAGATATATCCGGATTTTTGACATGGGCCTTAAAGACATTTTCTCAGGCTCCGACACAAGAACGTTCTTCTGAACCAATCGAACTGATGGTGAGAATCACATTGTGATATGATTGTCTGCAAGCATACCAAACATTATTGTTATCCAGCACAAGAGTTCTCTCTGTCTCATCACCTGCAAAAGTAATCAATCTATGAAGGTCTGGGACAATAAATGATCACATTCTGAATTAAGGATTATGGAGGATAAAACTGTGGCTAACTTTGTGTGGCATTTTTATAACTATATGAATCTCTGATACCCAGCACCCAACACTTCTTCATCGTGACAAATCCTCATTGCCTTGTTTTCTGTTTTGTTTCATTTGCAATTCTTTCATTTTGCTGACTGAATTCATTTGATCTAAAAAGTGAATAATTGGGAAAATTTTGCCACAACTCTCAAAACAACCCAGATACAAAGTAATAATGATATATATCAAACTATCTGTGCAATGACACAAAAACAGAAAATCCCTGGAGAAACACAGTAGAGACAAAAAACAGAGTTAAAGTTTTGAGTCTAGTGACCCTTCTTCAGAACTCCTCATTCCCGATCCAACTCTATTTTAATTTAGTCCCCTCCCCTTCTCCCTACCACACCCTCACCTTTTGTGGTCTGTATTGCTCTTAATGGACTTTACATGTAAATTAGTCAATCGGACAACACGGGAAATTTATTGGTAGTGCCTAGTAAATGACAAAATACAATAGAAGATTTGTGATGGGAAAACAACATGTTCACTTATGTACAAGAGCACTCCTGGATATAAAAAAAGAAAAGGATAGAACAGGCCCAACAACGGGGCTCTTGTAGTGCAGTGGCAATGACCCTTTGTCTGGCTCAAGTCCCACTTGCTCCAAAGGTGTGTCATAACATTTCTGAACAGGTTGATTAGGAAAATATCTACCCTGAGAAACTCCTACACAGATTCCCATATCTAAGATGATTAACCTCCAACAGCCACCTCTTTGATGGTGAACATACTTTTAACAAAAGCCCGACAAGGGAGGGGCAGTTCAGAAATGGCTCCACGTAAGTGGAAGGCATATCATCAGGAGAGCATATTGAAGATAGTCATCATTACTGCGGAGGTGATGGACTTGTGGTATTATCACTAGACTACTAATCCAGAAACTCAGCTCATGTTCTGAGGACCACGGCAGATGGTAGAATTTGTGTTCAATAAAAAAAGGTCTACTGATGACCAGGAAACCATTGCCAATTGTTGGAAAAACTCTTCTGGCTCACTAATGTCCTTTAGGGAAGGAGATCTGCCATCCTCACCTGGTCTGGCCTACACGTGACTCCAGACCTACAGCAATGAGGTTGACTCTCAAATGCCCTCTGAAATGGCCTAGCAAGCCACTCAGTTCGAGGGCAGCTAGCAATGGGCAATAATTGCTGACCCAGCCAGCAATACCCGCATCCCACAAAAGAATAAAAACAAAATTCAATTGGATTTAGAATAATTATTTTAGGAAAGGGTAATTTCATAAAGATAAGTTACAATTTGTCCCAAGTGTACTAGGAGCAGCTAGTTGCAGATAAACTGTGTTCGACCAGTAGGAGGCATTCAAGGGAGAAATTGTGAAATTACAGGTCACAATGTCTCCATGAAGCCAAAGGCTGAGGCTAAGCCAAGGGAACACTGGGTGTCAAGGGATACCAAAGACTCAAAATGGCTGAGTTATCCTAGAGGGGTATAAAATCTGCGGAGGAGTCCTTAAAAAGGAAATTAGGAGAGCTAAGGGAATACATGAGATAGCATTAGCAGGTAGAATAATGGAAAATCCAAAGTTTTTTTATAAGTATGTAAACAGTATGAATAACTAGGGAGAAATTAAAGTCCAATAGGTATAGACATCTAAGTGGTGAACTGTGAAATATTAGAAAAAATTAACATAGTGAGGAAGGAGACATCAGAGGGTCTAGCAGCCTTAAAAGTGATAATCCACTGGCCAAATTGACTATTGAGGCAAGTAAGGGAGGAGATTTTAGGGACCCTGGCAGCAATTTTCTAGTCATTTCTGGCCACAGGTGGTGCACCAGAGGACTGGAGAACTACTAATGTTATTCCATTATTAGAAAAGGGAGGAAGAGATAGACCAGGAAACTACAGGCCAGTAGGTCCAACTTCAGTGGTGAGGAAGTCATTAGAAAGAGTTCTGAAGGAGAATAATTCTACACAGGGAGATACATTGATTACTCGGGGATAGTCAGCATGGTCTTGTTAAGGGAAGGTTGTGTTTGTCAAATAGATTGAATATTTTGAATTGGTAACAAGGTATGATGATGAGGTTAATGCATTTGATTTGGTTGACATGGACCTTAGCAAGGTTTTTGATAAAGTCCCTCATGGCAGACTGGTCAAGAAAGTAAGACCACATGGGATCCAGGGCAAAATGGCACATTAGATCCAAAATAACCAAGAAGCATAGATTTAACATAAGAAGTACTAAGTGTAGAGGAGAATTGAGAAGAAATGTTTTCACTCAGAGTGTGGTGAATGTCTGAATCTCGCTGCCAGAAAGTGTAGTTGATCCAAAAGCTCTCATAACATTGAAGCAGTATTTAGATATTCACTTGCATTGCCATAACGTCCAGGGCTATGGGCCAAATATTAGGAAATGGGATTCGTATAGTCAGATCTTTGCTGATTGGCACTAGCATGATGGGCCAAATGGCTTCCTTCTGTGTTGTAAATATCTCTAAGTTGTATAAAACTTTAGTTAGGCCACATTTGGAGTATTATGTGCAGTTCTGGTCACCACACTAGAAGGTGCAAAAGAGGTTTACCAGGATGTTGCCTGGACTGGGGTGTGTTGGCTATAAGGAGAGGTTGGACAAAGTTGGATTGTTTTCACCAGAGTCTAGGAGACCGAGGGATGACCTGACAGAAGGATGTAAAATTATAAAAGGCGTGAATAGGGTGGATAGTCAGAGTCCTTTTCCCAAGGTGAAAATGTCAAAAACTAAGGTGCATAGGTTTAAGGTGATGAGGGAAAATTTTAAAGGAGATGCGCACGGAAAGTTTTTTACACAAAGGGTAGTAGGTGTCTGGAATGCACTACTGGGGAGATGGTGAAAGCAGATACAATAGTAAACATTTAGGAGGCATTTAGAAAGAGACACAAGCAGGCAGGGAGTAGAAGGATACAGACCACATGCTCCATTTTTGCAGCAGTAGCAGGAGCAGCAAGGGCGAGGACCAGGGGGCTGCCGGGAAGGTAAGTTAATTGTTTAAAAGCTTACCTCGTGGGATCAGCGGCCTCCATTTTTGCAGCAGCAGCGGGAGCAGTGAGAGCGAGGACCAGGGGGCTGCCGGGAAGGTAAGTTAATCCTTTAAAAACTTACCTCGTGAATAGGCGGAGCGCACACTGAGCAGGAGCGGACACGGGACAGATGAGTAAGTGAGGTAATATATTTGGGCGGTTGCTTTACCTGAAACACTACTTAGGTAGTGTCTCCCACCCATCCTCCTCCTCTAACCAAAAAGAAAGGTTCTGATCGCCGATTTGGTAAGGTTACTAGTTTTTTTTTTCAAATTCAGAACAGTGGGAATGGATGTTAGGGCAGTTGTATGCTCCTCCTGTAGAATGTGGGAGGTAAGGGTCACCACTAGTGTCCCCACGGACTTCCTCTGCGGGAAGCACACCCAACTCCAGCTCCTCGGAAACTGCGTTAGCGAACCGGAGCTGGAGCTGGATGAACTTCGGATCATTCGGGAGGCTGAAGGGGTAATTGAGAGGAGTTACAGGGAGGTAGTCACACCTCAGGTACAGGAAAAAGGTAGATGGGTTACAGTCAGGGGACAGAAAGGGAACAGGCAGACAGTGCAGGGATCCCCTGTGGCTGTTCCCCTCAATAACAAGTATACCGTTTTGGATACTGTTAGGGGGGATGACTTACCAGGGGTAAGCCATGGGGTACAGGTCTCTGGCACAGATTCTGTCCCTGTTGCTCAGAAGGGAAGGGGGGAGAGGCAGAGAGCATTAGTCATTGGGGACTCCATATTTAGGGGGACAGATAGGAGATTCTGTGGGAACGAGAGAGACTCGCGGTTGGTGTGTTGCCTCCCAGGTGCCAGGGTCCGTGATGTCTCGGATCGTGTTTTCGGGATCCTTAAGAGGGAGGGGGAGCAGCCCCAAGTCATGGTCCACATAGGCACCAACGACATAGGTAGGAAAAGGGATGGGGATGTAAGGCAGAAATTCAAGGAGCTAGGGTAGAAGCTTAGAGCTAGAACAAACAGAGTTGTTATCTCTGGTTTGTTACCCGTGCCACGTGCTAGCGAGGCGAGGAATACAGAGAGAAAGCAGTTGAACACGTGGCTACAGGGATGGTGCAGGAGGGAGGGATTCAGATACCTGGATAATTGGGGCTCATTCTGGGATAGGTGGACCTCTACAAACGGGATGGTCTACACCTGAACCAGAGGGGTACCAATATCCTGGGGGGGAAATTTCTAATGCGCTTCGGGAGGGTTTAAACTAATTCAGCAGGGGGGTGGGAACCTGAAGCAGCAGCAGCTTCAGGAGGTTGAGAGTAGTGAGCTCATGAATAAGGTTTCAAGGTTGCAGGAGTGTACCGGCAGGCAGGAAGGTGGTTTGAAGTGTGTCTACTTCAACACCAGGAGCATCCGGAATAAGGTGGGTGAACTTGCAGCATGGGTTGGTACCTGGGACTTCGATGTTGTGGCCATTTCGGAGACATGGATAGAGCAGGGACAGGAATGGTTGTTGCAGGTTCCAGGGTTTAGACGTTTCAGTAAGATCAGGGAAGGTGGTAAAAGAGGGGGAGGTGTGGCATTGTTAGTCAAGGACAGTATTACGGTGGCAGAAAGGACATTTGATGAGGACTCGTCTACTGAGGTAGTATGGGCTGAGGTTAGAAACCAGAAAGGAGAGGTCACCCTGTTGGGAGTTTTCTATAGGCCTTTGAAAAGTTCCAGAGATGTAGAGGAAAGGATTGCAAAGATGATTCTGGATAGGAGCGAAAGTAACAGGGTAGTTGTTATGGGGGACTTTAACTTTCCAAATATTGTCTGGAAACGCTATAGTTCGAGTACTTTAAATGGGTCAGTTTTTGTCCAATGTGTGAAGGAGGGTTTCCTGACACAGTATGTAGATAGGCCAACAAGAGATGAGGCCACATTGGATTTGGTACTGGGTAATGAACCAGGCCAGGTGTTAGATTTGGGGGTCGGTGAGCACTTTGGTGATAGTGACCACAATTCAGTTACGTTTACTTTAGTGATGGAAAGAGATAGGTATATACCGCAGGGCAAGAGTTATAGCTGGGGGAAAGACAATTATGAGGCGATTAGGCAAGATTTAGGATGCATAGGATGGAGAAGGAAACTGCAGGGGCTGGGCACAATTGAAATGTGGAGCTTGTTCAAGGAACAGCTACTGCGTGTCCTTGAGAAGTATGTACTGTCAGGCAGGGAGGAAGTGGTCGAGCGAGGGAACCCTGGTTTACTAAAGAAGTTGAATCTCTTGTCAAGAGGAAGAAGGAGGCTTATGTAAAGATGAGGCGTGAAGGCTCAGTTAAGGCGCTTGAGAGTTACAAGTTAGCCAGGAAGGACCTAAAGAGAGAGCTAAGAAGAGCCAGGAGGGGACATGAGAAGTCTTTGGCAAGTAGGATCAAGGAAAACCCTAAAGTTTTCTATAGGTATGTCAGGAATAAAAGAATGACCAGAGTAAGATTAGGGCTGGTCAAGGACAGTAGTGGGAAGTTGTGCGTGGAGTCCGAAGAGATAGGAGAGGCGCTAAATGAATATTTTTCGTCAGTATTCACACAGGAAAAAGACAATGTGGTCGAGGAGAATACTGAGATACAGGCTATTAGACTAGACGGGATTGAGGTTCATAAGGGGGAGGTGTTAGCAATTCTGGAAGGTGTGAAAATAGATAAGTCCCCTGGGCCGGATGGGATTTATCCTAGGATTCTCTGGGAAGTGAGAGAGGAGATTGCAGAGCCTTTGGCTTTTATCTTTATGTTGTCATTGTCTACAGGAATAGTGCCAGAAGACTGGAGACTAGCAAATGTTGTCCCCTTGTTCAAGAAGGGGAGTAGAGACAACCCTGGTAATTATAGACCAGTGAGCCTTACTTCGGTTGTGGGTAAAGTGTTGGAAAGGATTATAAGAGAGAAGATTTATAACCATCTAGAAAGGAATAATTTGATTAGGGATAGTCAACACGGTTTTGTGAAGGATAGGTCGTGCCTCACAAACCTTATTGAGTTCTTTGAGAAGGTGACCATATGGATTTTAGTAAAGCGTTTGATAAGGCTCCACATGGTAGGCTATTGCAGAAAATACGGAGGCATGGGATTGAGGGTGATTTAGCAGTTTGGATCAGAAATTGGCTCGCTGTAAGAAGACACAGGGTGGTGGTTGATGGGAAATGTTCATCCTGGAGTTCAGTTACTAGTGGTGTACCTCAAGGATCTGTTTTGGGGCCACTGCTGTTTGTCATTTTTATAAATGACCTGGATGAGGGCATAGAAGGATGGGTTAGTAAATTTGCGGATGACACTGAAGTCGGTGGAGTTGTGGATAGTGCGGAAGGATGTTGCAGGTTACAGAGGGACATAGATAAGCTGCAGGGCTGGGCTGAGAGGTGGCAAATGGAGTTTAATGCGGAAAAGTGTGAGGTGATTCACTTTGGAAGGAGTAACAGGAATACAGAGTACTGGTCTAATGGTAAGATTCTTGGTAGTGTGGATGAGCAGAGAGATCTCGGTGTCCATGTGCATCGATCCCTGAAAGTTGCCACCCAGGTTGATAGGGTTGTTAAGAAGGCGTACGGTGTGTTAGGTTTTATTGGTGGAGGGATTGAGTTTCGGAGCCATGAGGTCATGTTGCAGCTGTGCAAAACTCTGGTGCAGCCGCACTTGGAGTATTGCATACAGTTCTGGTCGCCGCATTATAGGAAGGATGTGGAAGCATTGGAAAGGGTGCAGAGGAGATTTACCAGGATGTTGCCTGGTATGGAGGGAAGGTTTTATGAGGAAAGGCTGAGGGACTTGAGGCTGTTTTCGTTAGAGAGAAGAAGGTTAAGAGGTGACTTAATAGAGACATACAAGATGATCAGAGGATTAGATAAGGTGGACAGCGAGAGCCTTTTTCCTCGGATGGTGATGGCTAGCACGAGGGGACACAGCTTTAAATTGAGGGGTGATAGATATAGGACAGATGTCAGAGGTAGGTTCTTTACTCAGAGAGTAGTAAGGGCGTGGAATGCCCTGCCTGCAAAAGTAGTAGACTCGCCAACTTTAAGGGCATTTAAATGGTCATTGGATAAACATATGGATGATAATGGAATAGTGTAGGTTAGATGGGCTTCAGATTGGTTTCACAGGTCGGCGCAACATCAAGGGCCGAAGGGCCTGTACTGCGCTGTAATGTTCTATGTTCTGTGTTCTACATGCAGGCAGATGGGATTAGTTTAGAATGGCATCATGATCAGCACAGACATGATGGGCCAAATGGCCTGTTCCTGTGCTGTATTGTTGCATGTTCTATGAGTATGAGCACATAGCTGCATTGCCTTCTGCAGTTGGAGAATCAGTTGTCGTGTATTTTCTTGCTATGATGCTGCTCTGCAGACCAGAGTCAGTGAGACAAGGGGAGATTCCGGATGTCCCTGCCCTTGAAGTATAGTTTGGAATCATCAATCAGATAGTGGCAGGCCACTGGCTGGGGAATGACTATTCATTGCACATCTGACTGCAGTTGCTGTGTGTTACCAGGCTGCATTCTAATTACGGAGAGCAGTGACACTGCACATGCAGCACAAAAGAAAATTGATTGAGGCTTTCAGAATAATGAAGGCGGTTGGCAGAGCAGAACTTTCATCCTAACGATATAAAGCCTAATTATTCTGCCTCACTCCTGGAGCCCGGGTGTTATTAGCTTGTTAAATACAACAATTACGTAACTTCATTTCATCTCCCTCTGTTCATGTCATTCTACATTCACAAGGTTTCCCTCCTTAGATTGTGCTGACTGAAGAATCCAAGTGTAATTTACCCCAGAGGACTCAAACTTACTCAGAGCCAGCAATAACCAGCTTTCCATTTCATTGACTAGTGAGTCTCAAACCTGCAACTTGTTCTTATTATAGAAACATATAAAATTATGAAGGGAATAGATAAGATAGAAGTAGAGAGGATGTTTCCACTGACAGGTGAAGCTAGGACAAGAGGGCATAGCCTGAAGATTAGAGGGAGCAGATTTAGGACCGAATTGAGAAGGAATTTCTTCACCCAGAGGGTTGTTAATCTATGGAATTCCTTGCCCAGTGAAGTAGTTGACCCTACTTCAGTAAATGTTTTTAAAAAAAAGGTAGATTTTTTCTGAACAATAAAGGAATTAAGGGTTACGGTGAGAACGCGGGTAAGTGGATCTGAGTCCACGAAAAGATCAGCCATGATCTTATTGAATGGCGGAGCAAGCTCGAAGGGCCAGACGGCCTACTCCTGCTCCTAGTTCTTATGTTCTTATGTTCAAATGGACAGGGGTTTCCTACATCCTTGGAATAAACAAAGGCAATTTCTTCACTCTTTCTGCTCTTCCTGATCAGAGAAAGTATTAAAATTTTGAATGAATTTTGAGGCAAACCTCAGAACTAAAGGCATCATCTCAAATCCTTCTCCCTCAACAGGTTTTGGAATTTTTTTTATTCCACTAAGACAACGAACAATGTTCTACATTTCACCTAAGTTTTCCGACCCTGATTTCCTGTCCTTTCACTGGAAAGCTCCACAGACTCTCTCAAACAGTTATCCAAATATCCCTAGCAGAATTTAGATTTCCTCATTCAGGAACAGATTACATCCTATCAGTTGATGTTCAGCACAGCACTGTCCAACAGTGCATTCAATCCCAACAGTTTCCACAAAACATCATTTCATTTCAGATTAATGAAAGGCAGTTAGTTATTGTAGAACGTTACTTATTGTCATTTCTTTAAACAAAATCCTAATTCACTTGAGCTGCTTTGTGTCATTGAGATTTTTACATTGATGTTACTGAGGTCCACGCTCTATATGGCTGATTGTAACTTTAATGTAAACTTGCCAGATCTGTGAAGGCCTGAATCCAGATCATCTTGGACACTAGCCTTTGAGAATTCAATGGATTTACTTTATCCTTCTAGAGCACCCAATGCAAATTGACATTAATATTAAAGTAGCTCAGAAACACTCTGTCATACTGTCAGCAGAACTCCAGAAATCTCTATATTGTCTGCAGATTATTTGATACTGAGGGAACTGTACACTCCAAGTTAGGTCAATGGATGGGAATTAAGAATAGAAACTATGGCTGGGACACTGTCTGTTGAGGGTACACCAGTGTTGCAGTCTAGATTATCTTACTATTTCTTGGCTACTTATCCCACCATCTTTCCCTGATTGTTTATTACACCTGGATCCAGTTATTGAACAGCAAACGCACTCTGAGTGACTGCTTACAGGACGTCCTCTCCCCTCACCCCATTCTAACGGAGAATGGATTAATACAACTCATGCAGGATAAAACCGTCATCAATACTGAGGTAGGTTTGAGACGGAGTCAATATTGCAAGCAGGAATACGACTGGGGTGAACATAAAGAGGTGGTGGGAAAGTGATAGTTTTCACGCAGTATTATTTTGAGATTGAATTCCTCAGCCCAAGTGACTATTGAGGCTGAAAGAATCACTACATTTCAATGGAAATCAGATGAACACTTTGTAGGAAGAAAACTGTTGAAAGTACACGAGGAAAGCAGGGAGGTTAAAGCAGAATGCAGTGTCCAGCAATAGAGCTGGAAAATGGATGATTTCTCCCGCACGGCTCAGTGGTTAGCACTGCTGCCTCACAGTGCCAGTAATCCAGGTTCGATCCCACCCTCGGAATGTGAGGAGTTTGCACATTCTCCCTGTATCAGCATGGCTTTCCTCCAGGGGCCCCGGTTTCCTTCCACAGTCCAAAGATGTGCAGGCTAGATGGATTGGCCACGCTAAATTGCCCATAGTGTCCAGGGATGTTTAGGTTAGGTGGGTTAGACATGGGAAATTAGGGGAATGGGTCTGGGTGGCATGCTGTTCGGAGAGGTGGTGTGGACTTGTTGGGCTGAATGGCCTGTTTCCACACTGTAGGGATTTTGTGATTCTAACATCATTGTCTATTTGGAGAATCCATAATATTAAAATTAAGTTCTATAGTCAGCTGTTGCAAAACGATTTGGATTAACTTGATTGAATTTAATCATCTTGTTTGTAAAATGTTGGATTGCTTTCTCAGTGCCTTTGACCCAATGAGAGAAATTAGGAAGACCTTGTTTGTTCATAAGATCCTTGAGTTGTCAGTATGACAAGAGGTTAAAGGAAGTACAGAACCCATATCTCCTGGAATTTCCTTACCTCCAGGTGTAAACATTTCAATACTTTCTCCCATACCTCCAAGACTTTCTAACCAGAGTCAAAAAATCCCTCCACATATATCTGTTGCTTCTTGAACAGATTGACTGACTGCATTGTGTGTGTTTGTTTTGTAGATGGTAATTTTTCATTGGACTCTACTGTGAATTTGTTCAGGTAAACATCTGCCCTTGCTCCTGCTTCACTCCAGTTTCACCAGTTTATAAGAAAGGCAGTACTATAAAATAAACTCTGTTATAAATGTTTCACATGGTATTATCATTTGTTTACTATGTCCCAGTTATTTTTTATTTTATTTTGAAATACAAATCTTCTATTGTTGTTAGTTACAGGGTGTCATGTGACCACATGGCGGTACACAACCTACTGAAGGTATTGTGGATCAATGATGAGTTTTTCAGGGTTTGAAAGAACACTTCTCTTTTCGATTTGTTCACGGGATATGGGTGTTGTTGGATTGGTCAGTATTTATTGCCCATCTCTAATTGCTCAGTGGGTGTTGCTGTGGATCTGGAGTCACAAATAGGCCAGACCAGGTAAGGTCGACCAACAACACTGTGGGTTTACCCATGTCCAATGGATTGCAACAGGTCAAGAAATCACCTCACTCGTCACCACCTTCTCAAGGGCAATTAAGGATGGGCGATAAATGTGAGCCCCGTCAGCAAAGCCCACTTCCATATTTTCAACATTTTCATATTTATAATTTAAAAAGTGCATATTAATGTGACGTTCATCACTTTTGCTGTTTGCTGCTTTGCTTTTTTATTTACGTTTTTAATGAGACCAGCCAGAATGCCTCAGATTTCCTCCTCTCATTGCTGCAGGGAGGCAGTGGCTGCACACACACATAGCAACTGATGCTTCCCCAGATCGCCTGATTCTTCACCAATGGAAAGAATCCACTCCGTTAATACTGAGCCAATCAGCAACCACAACCAGTTCCTAATGTGTCTGAGCAATGTTCCCAGGAGCTACCGTGGTGCCCTGACCCTGTGGCCACAGACATTCACAATTCAAGGGCAGTCTTGGGGTAAAGGTTACCCTTTAATGACATGGCTGATGATGCCCTCTCAAGACATTGAAGCCCTGGAATAGTACAAACAAACTACTTGAGTTCCAGAGTTGTAATGTAGCAAGCAAACAAGCAATCAGAAGCCTGAAATGGGAATTGCTTTGGAATTCATCATTCCAGAGCGAAAGGGCTCAGCTGCTCCTCACTGAGGGTGGAGGTCTAGGAGGAGAAGTTAATGACCACTCTCATCCTGGAGGAGGAGGAAGAAGAAGAGCCTCATGTGGCAAAGGGATGTGCAGCAGCTTGTGTAGTTCCCTGGAGTACCTGGACTGGTGTAACTCACACACAGCTCAGTCAATCTGAGGCAGTGCATTCTGCTGGCACAACAATTCTGAATTCATTGTGCCCACCTTCAACACAAATTTGAACCCAAGCAACAAACCACTGACACCCATTGTCCATTGTTAATTCTTGCCCTAACATGTGTTACTTGGCAGGTGTCAACTAAACGCTGGGCTCAATGGGGCTATGCTTCATCAACATTGAATCTAGCATAATGCTAGTCACCAGACAAACGCCCTTCTTTAACTGCAATTCTTTTTGTCTTTTCCTATTCCTCCCAAATGGTCCAAGCCCAGCAATTTTATCAGGGATAGAGGTTGCTGCTTGTGTCCCTGTTTAGGTACTTATGCAATGTCTGCACAGTTTGGAGCCCATGAAAGCTCCACCAAAACCTACAGGTGACAATTTTGGAATATGCATTAGAAATGATGAGAAACCTTCCATCTTATTTTCTAGATGGGAATCGCTCAAGCTTTATCTGCTGATCCACATGTACATACACCCTTAGGATTTCACAACTTGTACACCTCAGCTGCAGGTGAATGGGGCAAAGACCCAACTTGTTACCTTTAATGTGAGGATAATGCAGTTATAAACATAAGCGTGGAGCCCATATAGTGCTTTCTGTATAATTTGCTTTCTGTCATGTCACAATGAGGAAAATTCATTCCAAAGAGTTTCAAATGAGAATTAAAGTGTTTTTAATTTCCTCAACTGTATCCAAATCTCTGGTATTGCTACAGTTTAAGTCTGTTCAACATATTTGTCCTGTCAATTGGATTTGTTTTTAATTACAAAGTGTTCAGATTTTTTGGTAGATAAACAGTCCATCATCTCTTTATATATGAGCTGCTGAATCACAAATAAATCAGGGGCATCCTTTCAGGCAATGAAACAATTATTCACTTTATTTGTTATTGTGATAGCCAAATGCCTATGACAAGATTTTAATTCACTCGAAAATCTCCATTTACAAATGGTGAAGGCCTAAACCATCAGGAAACATAGAGCAGATTTGAATGTAAACTCCTTGGAGTTCAGAAGAATGACAAATGGTCTATTGAAACATTTTGGATTCTGAGCACTTTTCAAAGGTGATGTTGAGAGAATATTTTCTCTTCTGTGGGAAGCTATAAAAAGATATAGTTTAAAAATACAGGGACTCCAAGTTAAGGTAGAAACGAAGAGGGCTTTCTTCTCTCAGAGGGTTGTTATACTTTGAAATTTACTTCCTCAGAGGGCAGCATAAGCTGGGCCATTGGATATATTCTCAACTGAATTCAACAGATTTGATCTATGAAGGAGTGGACTTAAACCCAATCATACTGAATGGCTGAACACTTAATAGCCCTTTGGTTTAATTTTTTCTTTAAACCTTTTGATTTGAAATGTTGACAGACAAGCCCAATAGTTCTTGAGTATCATTTTGAGAAATACTACCCGTTGTTCTAAAGGTAAACCTCAACCTCTTAAAGACTGTAAGGAACTGTATGACCGTATTATCCGCCCATGGGCCAAATAGCCTAATTTCTGTTATGTCTTAATGTCTTATATCCAGAATAAGTGCTTATTAAGCAGCTGCATAGACAGAATTGTTCTAGAGAGTACAGTCAGCTGATCATGTAAAAAAAACTCTAATTTTCATCTTCCACCCAATCTTGTACTCAGCACAAATCATTCTTAAAATATCACCTGAGCAGCAATGACACCCTTTGCAATAAGTCATGTCTAGGTAACCCCTGCTAAGGCAGCCAATACTCTGGCCAAACTCCAAGTCATTGGAAAGATAACATCAGTTTGCCGTTTCAGATAAAAGAGAACAGGCAACTGATTGTTAGTTATTCTGCCTGCTTCAGTTCACTCTTTGTTTTAACCACATTCTCCCAGCACACACCAACTGTTGTAGAGCAGTAACCTTTAATTAAAATTTAGTGACTTGTTCAAACCATGGATAACATTGTAAGTTTTTATTCCAGTTCTACTTTAATGTGCTTTTCAGACAATGACAGAATGCTGTTAGCTGTGTATTGCAGCCTGAAGCCAATAATCAGTGTCAGTAGTGACTCAGAAAGCAGCTTCCTCATCTCAGAGTCAGAAGGTCACGGAGGTCCTACTCCAGAATTGGTGTTTAAAATTGAAGTTAGCAAGACTGAGAGAGCGCAGCACTAATAGAGGTCCTCTGTAGTATGTTCTAAGTTTTGGATTGTCTTGTCTCCCAGAGAAATGGCCCATGAGTTTGTGGTCTTTCTTTGTAGGAACTCTTTACATCCAGTGAGATTTTTACCTCCACTCTGTTCACATGGGATTGGAGCTTCTGCTTCTTCCAGCTTTCCCTGCTGTTGTGACTCCAACACCATCGTAATGTCATCATCATGGACGGTTCAGAAGTTAACCGCATTTCCCAACCTAAGGTGCTGTCTTTTGGATGAGACATTAAACTAAGGCCCTGCCTGCCTCCTCACACAGAACTGTTTTGAAGAAAAGTGGACTTGTTCTCTCCAGAACTAGTGTTTATCTCTCACCCTGACCAACTTCACAGAAACAGGTTGTGGGTCATGTCAGCTTGCTGTGTACAAATTGCCTGCAGCATTTCCAAAGTCACTGTGCCACAACAGAACTTCATTAGATGTGAAGCATTTTGGAACATCCTGAGAGCTTGAAATGAGCTGGAGAAGTTTAAGTCTTCCTTTTCGTTCACTGCAATAAATTTACAGTTAGTTTGCTCTTAGGAATTTGCTTAACCCTAACCCTAACCCTAATGCTCAGCACTGTATAAATTACCTTTATGAGTGGATAATTTGGTTAGTGGTGTTGAGAACTGGTGGCTTTTTCAAATCTTTTCACTTAAGAGTAACATGAGCTGTAAGCAGATTAGTGTCTAGGCCCTAAAGTGATGAAGATGTTTTTATATTGTTCAAAGTGAGGAATGAAAATGCTGTAACAAAATGGTGCAGCCAATGAAAACCCAGTGGATTTGGTCAAGCTAAGGCTGGAGGAAATCTGGAGAAATGGATCTTTTTTTTACCCAGCATCAGCGAGTTGGCCGGGTTTACTTCAGAGGGGGATTGGTAACAGTGCCCAATGGATCAGGCACTGATTGGCCATCCAGCCCCTCTCTGCTACAGAAAGGGAGAACACAGAACAAACAGCAAAGCAAATGCTAATGGTGGTACAGGATTGATAGAGATGCACAATAGGTGTTAGTGATAGGTGTTAATATGAGACAATAGGTCAACTCTGCTGAGAGCAAACCTATGCAAACAAGACACTGGAGGGTGTTTGATAGAATGGTAGGAAAGAGATGTCATCAGAATGGAGGACAGTGTTCATACTCTGAACTTATCGAACTCAGTGTTGATCCTAAAGACTGTACTGTGCCTGAGCAGAAAATGAGGTGCTGTTTCTCCAACTTGTGTTGGGCTTTACTAGGGCATTAGGGCAGGCCCAGGACAAAAATGTGAACATGCGATTATTTACTGAAACGGCCAGTCTTCATCGGCAAAATAGCTCACTGAAATGGATGAGGTACTTAAAGTGCTGTCCAGTGAGTTTCTTGTCTAATCAGGAGCCTCACCACTGAAGTCATAACCCACCCAATTCTGCCAGCCTCGGGGAGGTGAAGAACCTCGCTGAAGGCCCAGGCTGAAGAACCTTGTTAGATCCCCAGGCTGTGCAGCAATTGGGTTGATTGTGAATTGAGATCTGACAGTGGCCATTAATTGGCCATTTAAGAGCATGAACTGGTGACAGGCAACAAGGTAATTAATGGAGGAATGGGGCAGCGGATAGACCCCTTTCCAAAATAGTGTTGAAATGATCTCTTTGAAAAGAACAAACCACAACTGCACCTGCCCATGTGCACTACCTTAGAATGCAAGCAATGAACTGAGATTTAAATTGCACCTTTCACAATGTTTGGACATCACTGAAACTCCTTCTCTATTTGGTTAACATGCCATAACATTTTTTTACAGATAATATCACTTATTATTTCTGTAACATCTGCCTTAAAGGGATGTTTCAATTTGCCAATTTGGCTGCCAATGATTCCCTACTGTGTGTCTTCAGTTCCCCTTCAAAGAAATGTAAATGTAAAAGTGCCAAGTCAAAACTGTAGTTGTCACAAAACTCAACATATAGGAACAAAATAATGACTTAACACTTCCTACTGTGGAGGCAGATTACAAAGTTCAGATCAAGGCAGAACTAATTGGAGAACTTGTGTTTAGTCTGTTCATTTCTTAAAGGGACCTTCACATGTCAGAGAAAAAAAGAATATGGCAAAACTCTTTCTTTGCACTGGAATGGAAAAATGGCCAAATAATCAACGGTCCACAGTGCAAAAGGCAGAATGAGTTTCTTTTAATATATTTAACGTGCTGTGGTATTACCTGTTAGAGAGAATTCACTAATCATTCTCAAAACGAAGCATCCTGCAGGGAATTGATGAGGTAATTGCTGCAAAACAAAATCTCCAGTGTAGGAGAGACTGACTCATCAGCTGAGGGAGGACAGTATGTGTAATCAGCAGAAGGATTCCTTACCCATGTTTAAGCTAAAGCAATTAGACTTCGTGGAGTCCAGACTCTCAGTGCAATTCCATCCTGACTGAGTACCACTGTGCCACCATCTCTGCCAGGTCTATCCTGCCACTGGGACAGGATATATCCAGGGATGGTGATGATGGTGTCTGGGACATAGTCATCCTCACAGAATCATACCTTACAGACAATGTCAGGCTGTTGCTTAACCTGTCTGAGAGACAGCTGTCACAATTTTGACACTAGCCTCCAGAAGTTAGTAAGGAGGACTTTACAGGATAGACAGGGCTGTTTCTGCTGTTATTTTCCAGTACTTAGGTTAATGCCAGGTTGTCTGTTGGGGGGCTTTCATTGTCTTGCTAAGCCATCTCAGAAGGCCATTGAGAGACAACCACATAGCTGTGAGTCTGGAGTCACATGTAGACTAGACCAGGTGAGGATGGCAGATTTCTTTCCCTCCTAATGTTCCTAATAGACATTAGTGGGCACACAAACAGCATTTGAACAACCTTGTAATAACACATATCTGATTGAATGAAACAGACTTGGCTGGTTGGTTCTTTGAAGCTATTTGACAGTTTCATCAGAATTTATGGTCAAGATTTGGTTCAATCTCCTAAAAGCTACAGACTTAAAACAGTATCAGGTTCTCCCAGTCTCCCACTACAACATTAATGGAAGATTGCCTGAAAATCTGGAAAAATGCTTTGTGTTAATTTCCCAGGAAAATGTGAGGATTGCTTATGAGGAAATATTAGGAAGTCTAGACCCGTATCCTCTAGAACTCAGAGAGTAAGAGGTGATTTAATTGAAACATATCAGACCCTGAGGGGACTTAACAGGGGGGATGTTAAAAGGATGTTTCTTTTTGTGGGTGAATCCAAATCAGGTAGGTCAAAGTTTAAAAATAAGGTGGTGCCCATTTAAAACAGAGGTAAGGAAACATTTTTTTTCTGTCAGAAGGTTATGAGTCTTTGGAATTTCCTTCCTCAAAAAAGCAGCAGATATGGAATTTTTAAATATTTTTAAGGCAGAGGGAGATAGATTCTCGATGGCCAAGGGGATTGTGATGATGTTTAAGAAGTTTAAAGAACTTTAAACAGCCTGAATTGCCACCTCTCACAGATTAGGATTTCTCGGTTTTATGGTTTAGTTTTAAACAGAAGCTATTGGGGTCTCAGCAGAGTTGGAAGCTTCAGTGAATGCCTCTTGGCTGCTACTCTCTCTGAATTTTCTCTTCATTCTTGTTTCCTCCCGGATTGGAGAACTGCATGTAAGAACTGTGTCTGAATTTGCCTTTTTGCCAAGGGGTGCGTTTGTGAGATGTTACTGCACTGAAACTGTCAGCTAGTAATAATTACTGTACCTATTATTCTGTTAAGCTTTCCAATCGAGTTAAGTTATTCTAATTTCATCTTTCTTTGTTTGAATTATAACTACAGTGTTTAAATAAATTGTGTTTTGCCTAATGTTGAGTAGTTTGACCAGTCACATTGCATCCCAAACAGGCACTTCACATTTGCCTTTAAAATAAGAAAAAGTTAGGGTCTAGGCTACCTTCTTAAACTATTTTGAGAGGGTCTGGTCTGGACCATAACAGAGATGAAAGATTATCAGGGATACGCAGGAATGTAGAGTTGAGTTTAAAATCAGATCAGCCACCATATTGTTGAATGGTTGACCATGCTGGAAGGGCTGAGTGGCCTCCTCCTGTTCCTTGCTCTGCAGCAATCTGTTCACCATGAGGTTGTTGACTTGCTTGCCAAGTTGGCTTGTTCTCATAGAATCCCCACAGTGTGGAAACAGGCCCTTCGGCCCAACAAGTCCACACTGACTCTCAGAGCATCCCACCCAGACCCATCACCCTATAACCCACCTAATCTACACATCCCTGAATACTACAGGCAATTTAGCATGGCCGATCCACCTAGCCTGCACATCTTTGGGCTGTGGGAGGAAACCAGAGTACCCGGAGGAAATCCACGCAGACACGGACAGAATGTGCAAACTCCACACAGACTGTCGCCTGAGGGTGGAATCGAACCTGGGTCCCTGGCGCTGTGAGACAGCAGTGCTAACCACTGAGCCACTGTGCCACCTGTTCAGATGTTTTGTCACCATGCTAGGTGACATCATCAGTGGAGCCTCCGAAGAAGCGATGTTATTATACTCCGCTTGGAATTTATATTGTCTGGTCTGTTATGGTGAATTGTGTCATTTCCGGTTTTGATCAAAAGGAGGCCTCACTGATGATGTTACCTAGCATTGTGATGAAACATCTGATCGAGAACAGGCCAGCTCAGCAAGCAAGTCACCAACCTCACCCAAAACCCGAGCTACAGATCTTTGCCAAAACTTTGAATCTGTTCACCAATCTGTTCGTGTAGGAGATCTACCCAGCTCATGGTAATCATAAACATCTGAAAAATGACTAGAAATTCTTAGGAGGCCTTGTAGCGATTCAGCATAAGTCGCTCTTGCTGTTTCCAATGGACTCTGAAAACAAATTGGGAAAAACAATGACATTTGGGATCATCAATTAAAATTAGGATTAAGATTAAGATTAAAATTTAAATGAGATCACTTGATTGTACAGAATTAAATATGGGGATCTAATCAGAATTGTTCTCACATGGACTGGGGCATAGCAACAAACATTCCTGGGAATGTATTATCAACTGTCAAACAGCAGGAAGAAAATCAATGATGTAATTTGTAGACACATTAGAGAAGAGGAAATTACCAAAGAAGTTTAATTGTAGGAGATTTTCCTTATCCAAGAATAAAAAAATGGATGGGGAGATGCTTTTGGTGAATGTGTGGAAATTGTTTTTCAATCGATATGTAGTGATTGTGATAGAAAGGAAAGATTCCCTGACTTGGGAGTAAGTGGTCAATCAAAAATATAAGGAAGTCATAGATGAAGTGACAGTTATATAAACTGATTCAATAGAAAAATAAAATTGGATGATAAAAGTATTTCAATGGCATGAAGTAATCTAACATGAGACAAAAGAGGAAATTGCCAAGATTAAACAGGAAGACCATTTGGATGTAGGGCTATGGATTACAATGACAACTATTCAGATGGAAAATGAATATACTACAAACCAGATATATTTCAGTAAGATTTTAAAAAGGAGCACGTCTTTTATTCCCAGGCAGTTTAGAGATATTAGATATTGGATAAAATCACTGCAGGACAGTTGATAATAAAGATAAGCCAAACATACAAAGAATGTAGGAAAGCTGCCAAAAGATTACAAACATTCAGAGGACAAATGAAAGCAAGTTAGAAAAAGGCATAAAAACAATTTCTGGAGGCACATTGTTGTTAAGTGGTTATGTTATTGGATTTATGACCCATGTTTGAGTAAAATATTCCAGATTAAAGAAAAATCAGGAAAGGAAAGACTAGGTTCTATGAAAATGACTGTAAGGCTGAATCACAAATGCCCTTTTAGGGAGGAAACCTCATGATCATGTGTAGCCTAAATGTGAATTTTATTCCTTACAAACAGGGTAAAGAATTAACTGCTCTGAAACGAGCCACAAGACAGTGATCAAGTAAAACATCACCTTCTCAACAACAATTATAAATGGGAAATAAATATGTACTTTTCTGAGAATTAAAGTAATAAACAAAGTAAAGTTTAGGCGTGAGATAAAGTTTTCTCATTGATGAAGGAGGGAGATGACTAGTTTACCTTAATGGTCACAAATGTAATGGATATTGAAAATGTAGAAACAACAGTGTTCATGCCATCAGCATTCTGGTTTTAATAGAATTCTGTTGTCAATCTATTTCTGTTAATTCTACAAAGATCAGTGAGACTATGTTATCATACTTTATAAATCTGAGGAAAGGTAAACTCTTGACTTACAATGTGAGAGGATTTTATATCACTTCAGTTACAATATTCTGAATCGCACATTAATGTGACTCTTATATTTTCTTGTATATGAACAAAATCAGCCTTTAAAATCACAGACATCTTTGTTAAAGATAACATAAATGTACACTGATTCTCTGAGCCTTTCTTTGTTAAAGATAATATGAATGTACCCTGATTCTCCTTTTCCTACACTGCCCTGACCTAGTAGCTCGCTGCTGGGTAACTGTGCCAATCTCATTCCCAGATAATTCAAACCCCTATCCAATTCTGGTGAGGTTGACATTTCTTCCAGTTAATTATTGAGAAGGCCAGAAACATTGTCATTGTCCCCAACCCCTACTGCCTTTCCCAGTCAGTAAGTAACTTCCAATTGGTGCAGTCCCAAACACTGCCTTCGTTTTGGTCTTGAGGTGAAACTTGTGGATGCAGGTCTCCCCATCACTTCTTATTTCTACTTCTTTTATATCGTTTTGAGTCCTCCCCTGACTAATTGGTACCAAAAGCCTCACCAATGTCCTTATTCTTTCCAGAAATGACAATTCCAATTCTTTCCTGTTGTATCCCAGTATCCGTACACTGTAACTGTCAGTTTATCCAAAGTTTTGCTGTCTTTTCTGACTGAAGAGTTATTCATCAATGAGATTCTCAGATCTGCATTGGCTGTTCACTAACACTTCAATTGCGAAATTCTATCCCCATATTTAAAGATGTTTATGACTTCTCCCCTCCTTATCTCTGCGGCCTCCTTGAAGTCGCTAATCCTCTGAAATCTCTACTTTCCTCCACCTCCCGTCTCCACCTCCATCTCCTGTCAAATTGTAAAATTCACCTCTTACACCAAACATCTGACCCATTCTCTTCATGTTTCTTTCTTAAGCTCCATGCTAATTCTGTGAAGCAGAATTCTGTGCTGCCCTTGTCCTTCTGGATGGAAGTGGTTGTGGGTTTGGAAGGTTCTGTCTGAGGATCTTTGGTGAATTTCTGCAGTGCATCTTGTAGACAGTACACACTGCTGTTACTGAACGTCGGTAGTGGAGAGTGAATGTTTGTGGATGTAGTGCCAAGTAAGTGGGCTGCTTTGTCCTGGATGGTGCCAAGCTTCTTGACTGTTGTTGGGGCTGCACTCATCCAGGCAAGTGGGGTGTATTCCATCACACTCCTGATTTGTGCCTTGTAGATGGTGGACAGGCTTTGAGGAGTCAGGAGATGAATTACTCGCTGCAGTATTCCTAGCTTCTGGCCTGTTCTTGTAGCCACTGTGTTAATGTGGTGAGTCAGTTGAGTTTTTGATCAATGGTAACCCCCAGGATGTTGATAGTGAGTGATTTAGTGATGGTAACACTATTGAATGTCAAGGGACAGTGGTTAGATTGTCTCTTATTGGTGATGGTCATAGCCTGGTATTTGTGTGGCATGAATGTTACCTGCCACTTGTCAGCCCAAATCTGGATATTGCCCAGACCTTGTTGCAGTATCTGAGGAGTTGTGAATGGTGCTGAACATTGTGCAATCATCGGCGAACATCCCCACTTCTGACCTTATGATGGAGGGAAGGTCATTGATGAAGCAGCTGAAGATAGTTGGGCCTATGACACTACCCTGAGGAACTCCTGCAGAGATGTCCTGGAGCTGAGAAGACTGACCTCCAGCAACCACAACCACCATCCTAAGTGCCAGGTATCAGTCCAATCGGCAGAGAGTTTGCCCCCTGATACCCATTGATTCTAGTTTTGCTAGGGCTCCTTGGTGTCACACTCAGTCAAATGCAGCCTTGATATCAAGGGCTGTCACTCTCACCTCACCTCTGGAATTCAGCTCTTCTGTCCATGTTTGAACCAAGGCTGTAATGTGGATGGGCATCACTGAGCAGGTTATTTCTGAGCAGATCCTGCTTGATAGCGCTGTTGATGACACCTTCCATCACTTTACTTCCATCACTTCCATCATCATCCCCACAGCGCCTCATGGATGCCAGTCCTGAGTTGCTAGATCTGTTCGAAGTCTGTCCCATTTAGCACGGTGATAATACCACACAACATGATGGAGGTTATTCTCAATGTGAAGACAGGACTTTGTTTCCACAAGGACTGTGCGATGGTCACTCTTACCGATACTGTCATTGACAGATGCATCACCAGCTGGCAGATTTCTTAAGGGTGCGGTCAAGTATGTTTTTCCCTCTTGGTAGTTCCCTCACCACCTGCCGCAGACCCAGTCTAGCAGCTGTGTCCTTTAAGAGCCAACCAGCTCGATCAGTAGCACTGCTGCTGAGCCATTCTTGGTGGTGGACATTGAAATCCCCCACCCAGAGTATATTTCGTGCCTTTTCCATCCTCAGTGCTTCCTCTCAGTGTTGTTCAACATTGAGGCGTATTGATCCATCAGCCGAGGGAGGGCGGTATGTGGTAATCAGCAGGAGGTTTCCTTGCCTATGTTTAATCTGAAGCCATGAGACTTCATGGGGTCCGGACCCCATGTTGAGGGCTCCCAGAGCAACACCCTCTTAACTGTATACCACTGTGCCGCCCCTCTGCTGGGTCTGTCCTGCCAGTGGGACAGGATTTATCCAGGGATGGTGATGGTGGTGTCTGGGATATTGTCTATAAGGTATGGTTCTGTGAGTATGACTATATCAGGCTGTTACTTGACTAGTCTGTGAGACAGCACTAGCCCCCTAGATATTAGTGAGGAGGACTTTGCAGGATCGTCAGGGCTGTTTCTGCCGTTGTCTTTTCCAGTGCCTTGCTCGATGCCAGGTGATCTCTTCAGTTTCATTTCTTTGAGGCTTTATAGCGATTGGTACAACTGAGTGGCTTGCTCAGCCACTTCAAAGGGCAGTTTAGAGTCAACCATCATTGCTATTGGTCTGGAGTTACATGTAGGCCAGACCAGGTAAGGATGGCAGTTTCCTTCCCTGAAGGACATTAGTGAACCAGATGGGTTTTTCCGACAATCGACAATAGATTCATGGTTGCCAGCAGATTCTTAATCCCAGATTTTCATTTTTATCAGTGTGTAGTAAGTTGCTAAACTAGTTCTTTAAACTCAACAGAACAGTGGGGTTAATTGTTATTGGGAAACATCACAATTCGTGCTCATATAACAAATAAGTCAAGTAAAGATCAACAAAGGAAACAATTCAGGCCCTCAACCTGCTGGAGCAAAGAGTAATGTAAAGAAAGAAAGAGAAGACTTGCATTTATATAGTGCTTTTCGTAAACTCAGAGCATTATGCAGCCAAAGATCATTTTTGAAGTGTTGCCATTGTTGTACTCTAGATCAGACATAAATTATTTAAATAAAAGCAGAATACTACAGATTCTGGATAGCTGAAATAAAAACAGAATGTGCTGGAGAAACTTGGCAAGTCTGGCAACATCATGAGCTATTTAGCTCAGACCGTGACTACAGAACAAATGAAAATCAAATAATCTCACAAAAGGCGAGTCACTGGTAGATTCTCTCACAGAATTGTAACACTTTGGGATCATTTGCTTAACGAAAGTAATTAATTCCATATAAAATCAATTATTAAATAAAGAACTAGTGATTAACTCTGTGATTAAGTGGAAATGTAGCAGGTAATTGAAAATTTTAAAGAAGATGATAATTTCTGTGTCAGTAGGACAAACAGTTCAGGCGTACAGAAAGGTTTTTCTGTGGCTACAAGTGAGAATCCAGGAAGACACTCTATCTCCCTGGTGCCAGGGCCAACGATAACGCTGAGCAGGCAGAGGACTTTCTGAAAGGGGAGGGTGAGCAGCAGAGGTCCATATTGTTACCTGTGACATAGGCAGGAAGAGAAACAAGGCCCTGCAAAGGGAATTTAGGAGTTAGGTAGGAAATTGAAAAGCAGGACCTCTAGGGTTGTAATCTCCTGACTTTTTAAAACTTATTCATGGGATGAGGGTTTGGCAGGCTAGGCCTGCATTTATTGCCCATCCCAAAGGGCAGTTAAGAGTCAACTGTATTGCAGTGGGGTCTGGAGTCATATTTAGGCCAGACCAGTTAAGGATGGTAGATTCCTTCCCTAAAGGACTGAATCAGATGGGTTTTTCCTAACAATCAACAATGAATTCAGGGTCATCATTAGATTCTTAATTGGAGAATTTGTTTTTATAGACTTCAAGCTCCATGATTTGCTATGGCAGGATTTGAATCTGTGTCCCCAGAACATGACCTAGGTCTCTGGATTAACGGTCTAGCAATAATACCACTAGGCCATTCCCTTCCCTTACTTCCTGTGCTCTGTGACAGTGAGGTTAGGAATAGGATGCTAGTACAGTTAAATGTATGGCTGAAGACCTGGTGTAGGAGAGAGGGCTTTAGATACCTGTAGGATCTCTTCCAGGGCAAATAGAACTGGTACAAGAAGGACATGTTGGATCTAACTGGAGGGGTGATTTTATCACCCCCAACATTGACTGGGATTCCCTTAGTGCCAAGGGCTTGGATGGGGGGTTGGAGGGGGTGGGGGTCGGGTGGGGGTGGGTGGTGCGGTGGGTGGTGGGAGGAGACTTTGTTAGGTGTAATCCGAATGTTTTTTTGAAAAATAGGTAAATAGTCCAATGTTTTTTTGAAAAATAGGTAAATAGTCCAATGAGGGAAAGGGCTACACCAGACTAGTATTGGGAAATGAGCCTGGCAAAGTGATCCAACTTTCAATGGGGAAGCATTTCGGGAAAAGTGGCAATAATTCTGTAAACTCTAAGTTAATTTATGGCTAAGTCATATGTCATAGAGGCATAGAGACCTACAGCACAGAGACAGGCCGCCGACCAAAATATCCATCCACGCTAACCTCATTTTGCTGCTCATGGCCTATATCCCTCTAAACCCTCCCTATCCATGTATTTGTCCAAATGCCTTTTAATTGTTGTTAATGTACCCACCTCAACCACTTCCACTGGCAGCTCATTCCATATGTGTACCACCCCCTGTGTAAAAACATTGCACCTCAGGTTCCCATGTATTCTTTCCCCTCTTACCTTAAACTGATGCCCTCTAGTCCTCAATTCCCCAACCCTGGCAAAAAGACTGAGTGCATTCACCCTATCCATGCCTCTCATGATCTTATACACTTCTATAAGATCCCCCCCCTCAGTCTCCTAGGCTCTAAAGAAAAAAGGTCCCAGCTTGTACAACCTCTCTCTATAACTCAGTCCCTTGAGTCCTGGCAACATCCTTGTAAATTGCTTCTACAGTCTTTCCAGTTTAATAACATCCTTTCTATAGCAAGGTGACCAAAACTGAACACAATACTCCAAGTGCGGCCTCACCAATGTCCTGTACAGCTGTAACATAACTTCCCAACTTCTATACTCAATGCCCTGACTGATTAAGGCCAGTGTGCCAAAAGTCTTCTTCACTGCCCTGTCTACCTGTGACTCCACTTTCAGAGAACCATGCATCTGAATTCCAAGGTCCCTCTGTTCCACTACACTCCTTAGGGGCCTACCATTCACCATGAAACTCCTACCTTAATTTGACTTTCCAAAATACAACACCTCACACTTATCTATGTTAAACTTCATTTGCCATTTCTTGCCGCACTTTCCCAGCTGATCAAGATTCTGCTGCAATTTCTGATAACCTTCCTCACTGTCCATGATACCGCCTATTTTGGCATTGTTCGCAAACTTACTAATTATGCCTTGTACATTCTCATCCAAATCATTGATATAGATAACAAACAGCAATGGGCCCAGCACTGACTCCTGAAATACACCACAACCCTCTGGACTCAATATCAAGTTCAATAATTTTAAGGCCTAAACTCTCCTATATCCTAGCCCTCTACCCCACACACCAGGCCTTGTTATCACATAGCCTGCCATTATACACTACCTTTTGATAGTCACTAACAATCCCCATTAACTGGTACTCATCCTCCTAACCAGATCATTGTCAACTCCTTTGTTTATCCAACCACTGTTCTCTCTCTATCCTTTACCCTTTCATTTACTCCCTACCCTCTCCCCCTCCCTATTTTCTGCATATAAACCGATGTTTTCCCAGCTACCATCAGTTCTGAGGAAGGGTCCCTGGACCCAAAATGTTAACTCTAATTTTTCTTCACAGATGCTGCTAGACCTGCTGAGCCTTTCCAGCAACTTCTGTCTTTTGTTGTTGTTGTTGTTGTGTGTGTGTGTGCGCGCGTGCATGCGTGAAGGAAAGAGTGTGTGTGTGTGTGTGTGGCGGGGGGGGGGTGTGGGGGG
>NC_063362.1:487899-550360 GCF_021869965.1 Rhincodon typus
GGGGGGGGGGGGGGGGGGGGGGGGGGGGGGGGGGGGGGGGGGTGTGGTAATGTGGTGTGGGTTACCTGTGGAGCAACATGACCCAGGGTCCTGGTTGGGGCCGTCCGCATTGGGACCAAACTTGGCTCTCGGCCTCTGCTCGGTGACTCTGCGTTGTTGTTTATCCCAAGGACATTTACCCGACGATCCGAGGATGAATGCCCTCCGCTGAAGTGTTCCCCCACTGGGAGGGAACATCCCTGTCTGGTGATTGTTGCATGGTGTCCATTCATCTGTTGTCATAGGGCCTGCATGGTTTCACCAATTTCCATACGTCTGACCTAAAATGTCACCTCTTCTTTGTACTGATAAAACCTTTAGTTCTCTCAGCACAGAAACTTGGAAGAAATTCGGGGATTTACATATAGATATTAATCAATTAAAACCTTCTAACTAATTAAAGATTTAACAGCATCTTAGGTTTGTTTAATACGTCCTCATCAGTGGTGTGACCCTTTGATCATTTACTTATAAATTCTCGCACTAACACCTAAAAAATGAGTGAGGCTTCAAAAGCTTGTGTTTTCAATTAAACCTGTCGGACTATACTGTGGTGTTGTGGATTTCTGACCTTCTCCACCCCAGTCCAACACCGACACTTCTACATCATACTTTTCCAGTGACATTGCAACCATACTACCAACTCCCCTGTTAGCTATTATAAAGTGGAGGTTGACTCCCCTCTAGGAATTAAAAACCAAAACACCCAGAAGGAGCACCTCACCCTATAATCTGTAAAAGGAGAGTGAAAGTGATATAAACTGCCTTTCAGCAAATTCTAGTGGTCAAATAAAATAAATTCCTGACACTCACTTTACAATCAACAAGTAACAATTTATTTATTTAACTTGAACAGTGAACAAATTAACTAAACTATTAACATATTGAACAAATCCCTTTTAACTATTAACTCTGCCCAAATAAAACAAGATTCTCATGGTATGCTGTTCCAATAAATACCAGTCCCACTTCTGTAAAAATGAATTAGTCTCTCAAAATAACAGCCAGGTTATGTGCCTTCTGGAACATTCTGTGCCTTCTCCATCAATTCTCCTGCCAGGAACATTAACTAATCATGCTGTTGGTACCAATAATATTTAGATGGTACTTTCTCTAAGATATAGAGGAGGCTGTGAGCCAGTGCTTGAGAGGTGAGGGCTTTTAGCTGTGGCAGATGGCAGTTAGCTCTCTGCTTTTTGGCCAACTGCACCCTTCTTTTATACCCTTGATGACATGTCAATTTCTTACAATAGCATTGGTCCTATGTTGTCAAAAACATCATATTTAAATTTAATTGGTTTTTGGTATTCTAAGTGCCTGGTTCAAATTGATTGGCTAAATTCAAAAGCTTGCTGTCTTGGTAACAAAACTAAACTGCTGCTTGGCCTGCTAACTGTACAGCTTTTCAATGCAAATGCTTCAATTTGGCTGCTCTCTGTATACTTGCAAACCTTCAAGCTACAGCTCACAGACATCCATTTTACATCTCTAAACATAGAAAAAGCACATCATCTTTGAAAGGGACCATGCCCCACCCCAAGCATTTTACAAACACTAAATTCTGATTTCCTGCCTCCCAATCCACAAGTATTCTACAAAACTTCGCAACATCTCCCCCCTTAAGAAAACAATGAACCATCATTATGAAAAAATTGCCTTTTTTTTCTTTTAAAACCTTAACTCCATTATATTGCGAGACCTCAAGTTACACATTTTATACTAATTCTAAATATACATAAAATTAAACACTACTGTTTCTATCTTATAAGGATTTTTTTTAAAAATTCGCGATAACACATCCGTGACAATGTTTTCATGACCCACTACATGCACAATCTGTAAATTAAGTTCATGCAACATGAGGCTCCGACAAAATCATCTGGAGTTCTTGTCCTTAATTCTTTCCAGAAATGTCAAAGGACTGAGACCAGTATCCACAATTGTCTCTGATGCATTGTTTGCAACATTAATATTAAAATATTTGTAATGCCTGTACCAAACTCAATAATTCTTTTACAGTGGTTGAATATTTTCTCTGGTGGATATTGAGTCTTATTTTGAAAAATAACTGATTGGCCTTTCAATTCTACAATCATCCTCCTGTAACAGCGCAGCTCCAACCCATACATTGCTTGTGTGATGATGACTTTAAAGGGTTTCGAAACATTTGTCATGACTAAAACTGGTGCGGTGGTTAACACTGCTTTTAAATTCTCAAATGCCTCCTGGCATTGTTCTGAACACTGAAAATTCATGTTTTTTTTAACAAATCCATCAATGGTGTCACTACGCTGCTAAAGTTTGGCACAAACCTCTAGTAGAATCGGCTCAATCCTAAAATTTGTAACATTTCCTTCTTCGAGGGTGGTCTTTGAAATTCTTCGATGGCCTTCGTTTTCATGTTCCTTGGTGTCATCCGTCCATATCCAATGTTGTTCCCTAAGATTGTCACTTCCACCTTCACAAATTCTGTTTTAGCGGAGTTTATGACCAACTTTGCCTTCCGTAATCTTTCAAAGAGCTCTGCTAATGCTCCATGTGATCTTTCCACAAATGGCTAAAGATCAATGAGTCATCTATGTAGATGGCACAGTTAGGCAATCCTGCAACAATTCTGCTTGTAGATCTTTGAAAAATGGCTGACGCATTTTTAATTCCAAAGGGCATTACTTTAAATTGATACAGCCCATTTGGGGTTACAAAAGCAGAAACTTCTTTTGCTCTCTCCAAAAAAGTTACTTGCCAGTAACCACAAAGTAAGTCTAACTTTGTGCTGTAAGTGGCTTGTCCTACTTTTTCCACACAATCTTCTAGCCTTGGAATTGGGTATGAGTCAGATTTGGTCACAGCATTGACTTTCCGATGATCTACGCAGAATTATTGAGCACCATCTGGTTTGGGAACCAATAGGGTCAGCAAACTCCATTTGCTTTGATTCATCTTGATGATGTCTTCTTGGAGCATTGCTTCCACTTCCTTCTGAACCTGTGCTACTTTGAGAGGATTAAGACAGTAGGGGTGTTGTTTTATTGAAACCGCATTTCCTACATCAACCTCATGTACTATGGCATTAGTCATCCCCATTCTATTTCTGTATAGGTCCTCATAACACTGTAACAAATCTTTAAATTCAGTTCTCTATTCCTGGGACAGACACCTCACCACCCTGTCCAATTCCTTAAGGACTTCTTCATTACTCGATTTATTCTGAGGCACAACAAAATCCAAATCATCTGGATTTGATTCCCCACTCTGAGTGGCAGTAACTAATACCTGTTTCTCTGGTTCCCTTTCCCTGTCATAGTAATGTTTCAGCATGTTCACATGACATACCTGATAATTTGTTTTCCTGTATGGCATCTTTACCAGATAATTCACCTGACCTAACTTCTTCTCAATCTGATATGGACCACTAAACCTTGCTTTGAAGGGATCTCCTACCACTGGTAATAGCACCAATACTTTATCCCCATGGGCAAATGTACGAATTTTAGATTTCTTACCTGCTTCTTGCTTCATTAGGTGCTGTGTCACCTTCAAACATTGTCTAGCTAATTCACCTACTCTGTTGAATCTTTCTCTTACCTCAGCTACACAATCAAACTGTGAGATGTCTAACTTCAGACCTATCAACATTTTCTTGATGAAGTTTAAAGGCCCTCTTACTTTGTGTCTAAATATCAATTCAAATGGAGTAAACTGAGTCGATTCATTGGGAGCATCTCTAACAGCAAATAGTATAAATGGGATACCTTTATCCCAATCATTTGGGTAATCCAGGCTATAAGCCTGCAACATTGTCTTTAGGGTCTGATGCCACCTTTCCAGTGCCCCCTGGGATTCAGGATGGTATGCACTTGATTTACAGTGTTGGATGCCTAAACTATCCATGACCTCCTTCAATAGTTTGGCAGCAAAATTAGACCCTTGGTCTGACTGAATCTCCCTGGGTAATTCATAATGAGTAAAGAAAGTTCAACACAACATCATGGGCCAAAGGGCCTGTACTGTGCTGTACTGTTCTATGTTCTATGTTCTAAAGCAAGCAACTCCTTCACAACCTTCTTTGCCTTGACATTCCATAATGAAATTGTCTCCAGAAACCTGGTAGATACATCCATTATGGTTAGCCAATACTGGTTCCCACTTTTGGTTTTAGGGAGGGGACGTACACAATTAACTATAACCCATGTAAAAGGTTCTACAAATGCGGGAATTAGCATCAAAGGCTCTGGTTTTATTACTGCATGTGGCTTTCCTACCAACAGACACGTATAACAGGTACAACAAAATTCAACCACATCCTTATGTAATCTAGGCCAATAAAAATGCTTCTGTATCTTAGCCTGAGTTTTCCTTACTCCTAGATCACCTCCTACAAGTAATTTGTGTGCTACCCGCAATACTTCCGGGCTGTATTCTACCAGCAACACAGTCTGGTGAACTTCCACCCTTTCTCATCTGCACTAACCTGCTGAGGTCTCCATTTCCAACTTAATAATTTATCATTAAGGTAACAGCATTCTGGAATACATTCTGATTCCTTTTCCAAGTAGGTTTCATGATATAAATCCTTTATATTCTCATCTTTTTGTTGTAGCTCCATTAATCTTTCAGAATTCAACACCTCTGCCTGATCCTATACCTGCTTAGATCTTTCCTTTACCATCTCATCAATCCAGCTAATTGGACCTCAACTCCTTCAACTCTCTCTTTTTTTTCCCCTTTTTGTTTTAACTTATGGCTCTGGAATCTCGTCACCATGCAGTCTGGAAAAATTCCAGGGTATTTTCCTTTTAAGTCCTCAGTTCCCTGGTTTTCTTTTGGCTTTTCCACTACAGTTGGCACCACTCCAACCTGTGATCCAGCTCTATAATTTGCAAAAATAAGCTGTATTCCTGGAATAACCAGTTTTTCCATCACTCCCACTGTCACTTTCCCAGTCTTGATTGGACTTTCTAACCTTATCTTACACAGGGAGACACTACGCCTCTGTCCATTCATTCTACAGATTACCACTCTCTCAGGCAATATTTCAGGAGGAGAGCAAATATTTTCATTTCTTACTATTAGAGACAAACTAGCTCCCGTATCTCTCAATATTTTAACTTCTTTACCTACTCCCCCTGATCTACCTGAGTAAACCTTACCCACACAGGTGAAGTCTTTGACAAGATCGGGCACTTTCTTACTATCCAACCTGTGACTAGGCTGTGCACTCTCATGCAGCTCCTTGACTTCTCTTGGGATTTCCTTCACTACCTCAATTAATCTCACTGGTTTAACATCTTTTACCACATCCTTTTTCCCAGTGTCTTTCTTAAACCACAGCACTGTAACTTTGTGTGTCCCACCTCATCGCAGTGAAAATACCTGAGGGCTTTCACCTCTTTTCCACTCTCTTGAGTTTCTTTTTTCACATGTGGTAAACTGTTTCCAATATGGTCTACTTTTTGCTTTTCATTGAAGAATCTCCCTTTTTCCCAATTTCTATCCCTCATGGAATGAAATTGCTGCTGGAGCTAGATTTCGCTTTAAGCACTAATGCGTATTTATCCACTATCTCTGCAGCTGTTCTCACTGTTTTAGCTTCCTGTCCCTCAACATGAGTTCTTTTCACTTCTGGAAGTGAGTTCTTAAACTCCTCCAGCAGAATAATCTCTCTAAGAACCTCATATGTCTTTTCCATCTTTAATGCTCCCATCTATCTATTGAAGTTGCACTGCTTAATTCTTTCAAACTCAATGTAAGTCTGACCTGGTTCCTTACTTATATTTCCGAACTGTTGTCTTTATGCTTTGGTACCAATTCATTGGAATTCAAAATAGCCTGTTTTACTTCTTCATATTCTCCTAACCCCTTCTCTGACAGTGCTGCAAACACCTCACTAGTCCTGCTTACCAATTTGGTCTGAATTAATTTTACCCACACAGTCTCTGGCCAGTTCATCTGGTTAGCCAATTTCACACAAGAAATGAAAAAGGCTTCTACATCTTTTTCATCGACTTTTGGTAATGTTTTGGCATACTTGTATAAATCGTTACCAGCCCTTTGCTTACAATGGGTTTGCTCATTATCACTGTCCCCTCACTAAGCCTACCTTCTTCCTTTTCCTCCATCCTTTTACATTGATTTTCCTATCTAATTGCCAAATTCTGAAATTCAAACTCTCTCTCTTTCTCCCTTTCGTTTCTCTCTTTTTCCTTTCCTTCTCTCTCTTTTTCCCTTTCTTCTCTCTCTTTTTCATTTCTTCTTGTAGAAATCTTCTATCTCTTTCTTTCCCTTCTGCCCTGGCTATCCTTTCTTTTTCTTCAGCTCAGAATCTTCCTTCCCTTTCTTTATCTTCTATCTCCAATTGTCTCATTTGCAACTTGATTTTTTTCTAACTCCACTGCACTTGACTGTTGCTCTGATATACCTAAATGCTTGGCTAATTTCATTACAACTTCAGTTTTCCCATTATCCCTAGTTAAACCCAATTTTAGCCTGTCTGCTAATTCTAAAAGTGTCACCATCTTCTGTTTTCCTAAACATTCTTGGCAAATTTTGAAAACATCTTTGACCCCTAGAACCTCTTTAGCAATGTTAAGAGCCATTTCCCCATTTTTTATTTAAACAACAACAGGCGATGAATTAAACAGATTTTTGACTTCTCATTTAATTTTTCTTTCAAGATCTAGGACACTAGTCGCCTTCCAAGTCTGTTTAAATCTGCTGAGACCTATTGTACCCTAAATGTATTCAAATCTGTCCATATCTGTTTAAATCTGTACAAATCATGGACACTAGCCCCCAATCTGTTTTAAAGCGGATGTTGACACAACTCTACCCCCCCACCCCATTTGAGAACTAAAAACCAAAACACCCAAAAAGTAACACCTCGCCCTATAATCTATAAAAGGAGTACAAAAAGTGGTGTAACCTGCCTTTCCGTAGCTTCTAGTGGTCAAATAAAATAAATCCCTGACACTCACTTTACAAGCAACAATTTTTTTATCTAACTCAAACAATGAACAAATTAATGAAACTATTAACAAACCAAACAAATCCCTTCTAATTATTCACTATCCTTGAAAAAAACAAGATTCTAACGGTATGCTTTTCCAATAAATACAAGGCCCAGTTTTATATTTTTTAAAAATTAGTCTTTAAATATTACTGCCAGGTTACATGCCTTCCAGAATTTTCTATGCCTTCACTGTTGATCCTTTTGTCAGGAACATCAACTATTTGCACCATTGGTACTGTTAATATTTAGATGGTGCTTTCTCTAAGACATAGAGGAGACTGTGAGCCAGCATTTCTCTCTTGAGAGTGGAAAGCTTTTAGCTCTGGTGGATTGGCTCTCTGCTCTTTGTCCAACTACCCCCTTATTTTATACCCTTGATGACATGTCAATCTCTTACAATAGGATTGGTCCTATGTTGTCAAAACCATCACATTTAAATTTAATTGGTTTTCAGTATCCTAAGTGTCTGGTTCAAATTGATTGGCTAAATTCAAAAACTTGCTGTCTTGATAACAAAACTAAACTGCTGCTTTGCCCGGTAACTGTACAGCCTTTTGATACAAATGTTTCAGTTTGGGTGCTCTCTGCGTACTTGCAAACTTTCAAACTACTGCTCACAGACATCCATTTTACATCTCTAAGTGTAGAAAAGCACATCATCTTTTAAAGGGACCACACAATGCTTTCGACCCTAGCATTTTACAAACGCCAAATTCTAACTTCCTGTCTCCCAATCCACAAGTACTCTACCAACTTCGCAATAAAGATTAAAGCTGTGATGTTTATGAAATAACATACAAGTTTGTCATGTAAATAAATATTAAAAACTGTGCTGTATGTTTCTAATTTGTGAAAGTTTGAAATATACCAATGCTAGAGAATGAAAGAGTTCCTTACCCTTGAAGTGTCATCCCTTTTCACTAATAACAGTAACAAGATGTCAGTCAGCACCTTTTACTTGTCCTCAAAGTCTGTCTTGGAATCATTAGAATTCCCCAGCACTGTCCAACTTCCTTTGACTCACTATTAGAGAAGAATTGTCTCTGTTCTCATCAGGTTTGCACCAAAGATGCTGTGTTTGTGCTGGAGAGACTAGTTGCTAGGAAACCCTTAAGCCATCACCTTCATTATTTGTAGTGTAGCTTCTGCACACTTCAGTAACTTGCACAGTTCACTGTACGCCAATTAAACTCTTCAATCATAGACAAATCCCAAAGCAAC
The DNA here is from genome assembly GCF_021869965.1 of Rhincodon typus. NCBI lineage: Eukaryota > Metazoa > Chordata > Chondrichthyes > Orectolobiformes > Rhincodontidae > Rhincodon > Rhincodon typus. Next base: position 496,169 of record NC_063362.1, read on the forward strand.
TATGACCTTTAAAGTGAAAGCTTGCAGATATACTATTTGCAAATCTATCCAGTGTTTAGAATGTGCTAATGACATGGTTTCAAAGTTTTGTTCACACTGTTTAGCATTTGTCCTAAATATGGGTTGCATTTTATCGGGAGGAGGGAGCATTTCCTGAGGTTTTAGAGTGAAAAGGGATTCTAGATGCCAGAGAAAGGGGACAGCAATCTGGGGTGGTGCTGTCTTCTGTCAGATGGGCCGTGTGGAAGGAAAAACATGTGACATCTTTGAGTTGCCTCTACAGCATTGACAGGTAGGCTCCCACTCAACCAGGACATTAAGTGGATCATCTGGGGAGGAGGGCAGGAAATGATGGGCTAGACATGTTTCAGATGATCCCTTGTCAAAAACACATCCAGTGGAGGCATGTGAAATCCAGCCATGTCGGTTTTATTTATTCTTTCTCAAGGCATGTGGAAGTCAGATAATATAACCTCCCTGTGTGTCACCTAATGTTAAACATGAATCCAAGGACAAAGTAAACAACATATCCCTGAATGTGAGTTTGTTTGCACAATCCTGCTTGATTCAGTTTGGATTGAATTGCAATCATGCACAATTTTCCTTCCTGTTCTGGCATAGTCCTGTGTCTTCTACAAACACATTGGAAACAGCGGTTTTACAGATACCTCGATAAAAACACTGGCTGACTGCAGTCAAGAGAGCACAGAATGTTCCAATCAGGAGCTGAGAGACCAGAAACAGGAGACTTGATTTTACTCATTCCCATTTCCTTGAAGTGACTTACAAGGCAATTTCAGAGGGCACAACAGGGTTGGCTACATTGCAAAGGGCCTAGGGTCACATTTAAGTCCAGACTAGGTGAGGATGCAGATTTCCACTGCTAATTAACATTAGTGAAACCAAATTGCTCCTAAAGCAACACAACAGTTTCATTGTGGATTGTCACTGCAGATCCCAGCTTTTTAAGACCATAAACCATAAGACATAGGAGCAGAATTTAGGCCGTTCGGCCCATCGAGTCTGCTTCTCAACCCCATTCTCCCGCTTTCTCCCCGTAACCCTTGATAATCAAGAACCTATCTATCTCAGTCTTAAATGTACTCAATGACCTGGCCTCCACAGCCTTCTGTGGCAGTGAATTCCATAGATTCACCACTCTCTGGCTGAAGAAGTTTCTCCTTATCTCCGTTCTAAAAGGTCTTCCCTTTACTCTAAGTCTGTGCCCTCGGGTCCTAGTCTCTCGCACCAACGGAAGCATCTTCCCAACATCCACTCTGTCCAGGCCATTCAGTATTCTGAAAGTTTCAATTAGATCCCCCCTCATCCTTCTAAACTCCATTGAGTATAGTCCCAGAGTCCTCAAACATTCCTCATATGTTCAGCTTTTCATTCTTGGGACCATTCTCATCAAACTCCTCTGAACCCGCTCCAGGGCCAGTATATCCTTCCTGAGATATAGGGCCCAAAACTGCACTCAATACTCCAAATGTGGCCTGACTAGAGCCTTATAAAGCCTCGGTAGTACATCCCTGCTTTTATATTCAAATCCTCTCAAAATAAATGCCAACATTGCATTTGCCTTCCTGACTACTGACTCAACCTGCAAGTTTACCTTGAGAGAATCCTGGACTAGAACTCCCAAGTCTCCTTGCACTTCAGATTTCTGAATTTTCTCCACATTTAGAAAATAGTCCATGCTTTTATTCTTCTTACCAAAGTGCATGACTTCACATTTTCCCATGTTGTACTCCATCTGCCACTTCTTTGCCCACTCTCCTAACCTGTCCAAATCCTTCTGCAGCCTCCCCACCTCCTCAATACTACCTGTCCCTCTACATATCTTTGTATCATCTGCAAACTTAGCCAGAATGCCCTCAGTTCCTTCATCTAGATCATTAATGTATAAAGTGAATAGTTGTGGTCCCAAGATAACAAGGTGTAGCGCTGCATGAACACAGCAGGCCAGACAGCCTCAGAGGAGCAGGAAAGCTGATGTTTTGGGTCTGGACCCTTCTTCAGAAAAATTTTTCAGAACATTTTTTTGAAGAAGGGTCCAGACCCAAAACATCAGCCTTCCTGCTCCTCTGATGCTGCCTGGCCCGCTGTGTTCATCTAGCTTTACACTGTTATCTCAGATTCTCCAGCATCGGCAGTTTCTACTATCTCTCAGTTGTGGTCCCAACACTGATTTATTCCAGATTTCTTTAATTAACTGCAGACAGATTATTGTCAAATTCAAGTTTATTTTGAATGTTTATCTTTGACACATTTGTGAAGCTAGATAGAGCTATTGACTGGTTGACTATGTGATATAATACTAAGGAAGGGCTCATCAAGTAATAGCAGGTAGCATGGAGAGGTAAAACTGGTCATGTGCAATAGTGGAGCTTGTGTCTTTATAGGGAGGAATGATGACTGTTAAATTATAGGTACAAAATGCTGCCAGATTCTGTATATGAAAGCTAACATGAAAAATTTCATATGAATTTAATTACAGCAGGAGGAACCAAATGGCAATATTTTCCTTTTTTTTATCTGTCATCTACAGGTAACTGAATTATTCCTTCATCTTATACGACTGAGTCAAGAGCTGTATCATCTCAGTAAGTAAAGTATTTTGTCAGACATTTGAAAATAGGCCATGGGTGTGTTGAAGGGAGAAAATGAGATTTGTTCTCAGCTCTATGATGAATTGTGACACTGCCTGACTCTGCCAGGAACTGTCTATCATTGTGTCAGCTAATATAAGAACAGATCTTATAAGTACAGGATTTTATAGACCTCACTCCGATATCCTATGAGTAATGTAACAAGGAGCTAAGGGAAATAAAATCACCAAGGAAAATTGGAAAATGAAGGAGGTAATGAGATCTAAGAATGTGTCACCCAACAACAGCTTGTCTTCATCCTTCATTTTGATCTTTACCTTTTTCATGATTTGTAAAAGTAGAATTAAACAATTCAGACACAAGTAGGTCATTCATAACAATCAGTAATTTTGATCCCAATTTAAAACAGTGTGGCATGTAGCTTGCCTTCTGCTGTGCCCACAGATATTCAGTGAGAAATTCAGCTTTGTGCAGTCTGATTCCTTATCATATAAGAGCTAAAAGGGTATTCAAAATAGTAGTGCATTAACCTGCTCGTGATTGGCTCATTGAGTTTAAACCGTTGCGAAGTTGTCCTTAAAGGCACCTACTTATTGTCCTGGGGCTTTATGAGAAATTTATAACAGGTGCTATATAAATACAAATCTTTCTTTTTCTCTTGTGAGCATAAGGCATGTCTGCTGTTATTTATTTCACCTTGCAGGTAGTGCAGATGATGCAAATCCTGTTCCCAACATCTACACTTATCAGATCACAGGATAGTGCCCATGGTCAGGAATCCTGCTTGATCATTTTTAACCTTCCTAACAAAGAGACATGAGTGTTTCAGGTGAGCCTGACCCCCTCGGTGTTATTGGAATATGTATTTCATGTATTTCCATTGAGTGACTCACCCCCTTAAACGTCTATGGATAAGAAGGTATTCAGAGTGGTGACTGTGTTGGAAAGTTGTTAACCTGGTGGTCCTCGACCTAAAAACATAAAGATTAGATTTTCACCTTTGACATGAACACCAACTGTTTGGAAAATTCCTGACTCCTCCTTGGGAGAAAATGGCTCAATTTACTGTAGTCACATGTATCTAAGTAGAATGAAAAGCTTTGTTTTGTGAGGAGTATGGGTGCATCATAGCAAACGAGGACATACAGATCAGGGTGTGCTTAGACAGACGGGACATACAAGGTTATGGCTGTACAGGAGGAGAGCAAAGCAAGATCAAAATTGTTTGAAGTTAGAGAGGTCCATTCAGCAGCTAATAACAGCAGGGAAGAAGCTGCTCTTGAGCCTGTTGGTGTGTGTGTTGAAGCTTCTGTATCATCTGCCTGACGGAAGAGGTTGGAAGAGAGCATTACCAGGGTGGGAGGGGCCTTTGATGATGTTGGCTGCCTTTCCACGGCAACATCATCAAAGGCCCACAGTGGGGTGCCCTTCGGAGGGGCAGTGTGAACTTGTTGGGCCGAATGGCCTGTTTCCACACTGTAGGGATTCTGTGATATCTGTGAAAGTTGCATCACAGGTAGGTAGAATAGTAAAGAATGTGTTTAGCAGCCTTCATTGCTCAGACTGCTGAGTATAGAAGTTTGCGATGTTATGTTGAGGTTGTACAGGATGTTGGTGAGGACAGTTTTAGAGTTCTGCTTGTGTACAGTTCTGATTGCCCTGCTACAGGAAGGATATCATTAAATTGGAAAGAGTTCAGAAAAGATTTGCCAGGATCTTGTTGGGACTGGAGGGTTGAGTTATAAGGAAAGGTTGAGTAGGCTGGGACTTTTTTCATTGGAGTGTAAGAGGTTGAGGGCTGACCTTATAGAGGTATATATAATCATGATGGGCATACATAAGGTGAATAGCAAAAGGTGCTTTCCCTAGAGTGGGGGAATTCGAAACAGGAGGGCATATTTTTAAAGTGAGAGAAGGAAGATTTAAAAGGCACCTGAGGGGAAACTTTTTCACACAGAGGGTGGTCCCTGTGTGCAATGAGTTGCCAGAGGAAGAGGTAGATGCAGGTACAATTACAACATTTAAAAGCTTTTTGGAACGGTACAGGAATAGGATAAGTCTAGAGGAATATGGGCCAAATGCAGGCAAGTGGGACTAGTTTAGTTTGTGGAACTTTATCAGCCTGGACGAGTTGGAGTGAAGGTCAATGCTCAAGGCACAACTTTCTATGCTGTATGATTCTATTTTTTGAGGGATGTGTGATTTTGGAACTCGCTGCTTCAGAAGATTGTACAGACAGTGTCATTGAATATTGTTCAGGTGGAGGTTCATAGAATCTTGTTAGGCAGGAGAATCAAGGGTGTTTTTTTTAATTCATTCACAGGATGTGGGCACTTTTTAAAATTCATTTGTGGGATGTGGGCGTCGCTGGCTGGCCAGCATTTCTTGTCCATCCCTAATTGCCCTTGAGAAAGTGGTGGTGAGCTGCCTATTGCTAGCTAAGGCAGCATTTATTGCCCATTCTTAAGATTCAACCGCATTGCTGAGGTTCTGGAGACACATGTAGGCCAGATGAGATAAGGGCAGCAGATTTACTTCCCAATATGACCCGGTAGATTTTTACAATGATTGAAAGTTACATAGTTGACATTAGACCATATCTTTGTTCAATTCCATTTTCACCATTTGTCATGGTGGAATTTGACCTATATCCTCAGGATATTAGCCAGGGGTTTTAGAAGCAAAAGCACCAGAAATTCAAAGGAAAACATACAATGCTCAAGGCACAAAATTCTTGGTGGATTTCCATTCTCGTTTGGGTCTTGCACCTGGGTAGATGTTATAACCCTATCAATTCTCTGTAACTTTTCCTTGTATTACTAACTTTTAACATTAATTTCTTTTTCAAAAATTTATCAGAAAAGACTGGAATTTTGTATAAGGTTCATTACTTCTTCAGCGTTCCTCCCCACTGGGGAATTGACTTTCAGTACCGCAGGAATCAGCACGGAGAGGGATTATCTGCTGATTGGTCATCCCATCCCACTTTGGTACAGGAAGCCAAAGAAAGTTAAGAGGGAGTTTAACCTCATGTCCTCAAAGCAAGTATAAAATTGACCCATTAAAAAAAGGGTTACAAACTGGAGAGAGAAAAACAAGGGGCTGGAGTTGTAAATCCAAACCCGCAGCCCTGTGTTGGGAGCCAATGGCTACAGCTTGTGTAGCGAGATCCAAGGAAGGATTACTCCTGGAGAGAAGACACACTGTGAAGGCCTCATTGATAGGAAACCATGGGGACACTGCTTGAAGCAAAGAACAGATAATTGAAGCAGGAAAGGTCAACATGAACATGGTTTCAGTGCGGAACCATATCATGAGTGTCCAATTGGTCAGGTACAACAAGGAGACAGCCCAGAAGAAGGAACCAAGCAAACCCCGTAACTCTTTCCTCACCAAACTGTCTTCAAGATGCTCAGAGGGGTTTAGCACATCCCCATCCGTGCCCAGCAGCACATTTGTTGGGCAGCACAGTGGCTCAGTGGTTAGCACTGCTGCCTCACAGCGCCAGTGATCCAAGTTCTATTCCACTCTTGGGCGACTGTCTGTGTGGAGTTTGCACATTCTCCCTGTCTCTGCATGGGTTTCCTCCGGGTGCTCCAGTTTCCTCCCACAGTCCAAAGATGTGCAGGTTGGGGTGGATTGGCCACGCTAAATTGCCCGCAGTGTTCAGAGATGTGTAGATTAGATGGGTTATAGGCGGATGGGTCTGGGTGGGATGTCTGAGGGTCAGTATGGACTTGTTGGGCCAAAGGGCCTGTTTCCACGCTGTAGGGAGATTCAAATACACTGAGTCCATACACATGGCTTACCATTTTTCTCTCTTTCGAACTTTAACCTAATATCTAACCTCCACTACTAACCTTTGGTCTTGTCTGCTAGGTTTAAATGCCGACTCAGGAGAAAAAGGGGACCTTGGGGATAATAGTTCAGGTAGTTAGTTGATGGTTTTAAGAGTTTGTAACATTGCCACTCCTAGAATTGTGTAAAGTATTTTTCATTAGTAATAAATAGTTATTCCTGTAAAACAAACTGGAAATCTTCAAAATAAATATAGTGGGGATGGGGTTTGGGGAACAGTAAATTGAGGGGGTCAATTGGTAATAGTAATTGTAGTAAGTTAACAAAACATTCATCAAATGTTACAGACCCGCATTTCTCCACTATGTGTTCGTTCATGTGTTTAATTCAGGGTCCGTAACATTAAAAAGTTACAGTACAATTATGTTTCCTGTTTGGCAGCATCTGTGGAGGAGAAAACGTTAACTCTGTTTTCTCCTCCACAGATGCTGCCAGACCTGCTGAGCTTTTCCAGCAACTTTGTTTTTGTTCCTGATTTACAGCATCCGCAGTTCTTTTGGTTTTTATGTTTCCTGTTTGTTTTACACACATTAACATTTATGAACATTTATATTTTTAAGGGTCATAAAATGGATTCTTTGCTTTTCTCCATCCAGTGAACTCCTCTATGATCTATACATTCTTTACCTATTACCCACAGATATTTTGTCACCTCGTCTTCCTTTCCATTCTATCTCATTTCCTCACCTTTCATTTTTTTCCCCTCATTGTTCATTTATTCAGTCACGGGATGGGAGCTATGCTAGCTGGCCACCATTTCTTGCCAATCTCTGCCCTTGAGCTGCCTTCTTGAACGCTGCAGTCCATGTGCTGTAGGTTGACCCACAATGCCCTTAGGGAAGGAATTCCAGGATTTTGACCCAGTGACACTGAAGGAATGGCAATACATTTCCAAGTCAGAGTGGTGTGTGGCTTGGAGGGGAACTTGTAGATGGTGATGTTTCCATGTATCTGCTGCCCTTGTCCTTTTCATTAGTGGGGGTCACGGATTTGGAAGGTGCTGTCTAAGAAATCATGGTGAGTTGGGGCAGTATATCTTGCAGATGGTACAAACTGCATCAACTGAGTGTCAATGGTGGAGGGAGAAGGTGTTTGTAATGTCATGACAATCAAGTGACAATCAAGATTTACCAGGATGCTGCCTGGACTGGAGGGCAGGTCTTATGAGGAAAGGTTGAGGGAGCTAGGGTTTTTTTTCATTGAAGCGAAGAAGGATGAGAGGTGACTTGATGGAGGCTTACAAGATGATGAGAGGCAGAGATAGAGTGGATACCCAGAGACTTTTTCCCAAGGCAGAAATGACTAACATGAGGAGGCATACTTTTGAGGTGATTGGAGGAAGGTATAGGGGAGATGTCAGAGGTAGGTTCTTTACGCAGAGAGTGGTGGGTGTGTGGAATGGGCAGCTGGCAGTGGTAGTGGAGTCAGATACTTTAGAGACTTTTAAGTGACTCTTGGATAGGCACATGGAGGATAGTAAAATGTAGGGTATGCAGGGTAGGTTGATCTTAGTAGGATAATAGGTCAGCACAACATCGTGGGCTGAAGGGCCTGTAATGTTCCATGTTCCATGTTCCATGTTAAGTGGGTTGCTTTGTCTGACTTGTGCCTTGTGAATGGTGGACAGGCTTTGGAGAGTCAGGTGGTGAGTTACTTGCTGCAGGATTCCAAGCTTCTGACCTGCTCTTGTCAACACAATACTTATATGGCTAGTCTAATTCAGTTTCTGGTCAATGGTAACCCAGGGGCTATTGATAGTGAGGAATTCAGTGTGATGGTAATGCCATTGAATGTCAAGGGACAGTGGTCAGATTCTCTCTTGTGTAAGATGGTCATTGCCTGGCACTTATGTGGGATGAATGATACTTGCTACTTGTCAGCCCAAGCCTGAGCATTGTCCAGGTCTTACTGCATTTGGCCATAGGCTCACTCTGTATCCATCAGTATTTGAGGAGCAGTGAATGGCGCTGAACATTGTGCAATCATTGGTGAACATCCCCACTTCTGACCTTATGATGGAGGGAAGGTCAATGATGAAGCAGCTGATGATGGATGGGCCAAGGACACTACCCTGAGGAACTCCTGCAGCGATATCCTGGGGCTGAAATGGCTGATGTCCAACAACCACGACCATCTCCCTATGTGTCAGGTATGACTCCAACCAGCGGAGAATTTGACCCCAATACCCTTTGATTCCAGTTTTGCTAGAGGTCCTTGATGCCACACTTGGTCAATTGCAGCCTTGATGTCAAGGGCTGTCACTCTCCCCTCACCTCTGGAATTCAGCTGTTTTGTCCATGTTTGAACCAAGGCTGTAATGAGGTCAGGCGCTGAGTGGCCCTGGTGGAACCCAAACTGGGAGTCACTGAGCAGGTTATTGCTGAGGAGGTGCTGCTTGATAGCACTGTTACTGACACCTTCCATCACTTTACTGATGATCGAGAGGAGACTGATGGGCCGGTTATTGATTGGGTTGGATTGTCTTACTTTTTGTGTACAGGACATACCTGGGCAATTTTCCACAATGTCAGCTGGATGCCAGTGTTGTAACTGTATTGGAACAACTTGGCTAAGTGAGCAGCATTTTCTGGCACACAAGTTTTCAGTGTTATTGCAAAGTTTTGTCAGGGTCCATAGCCTTTTCAGTATTCAGTGCCTCTAACCGTTTCTTGATATCACATTAAATTGAATGGCTGAAGACTGGTATCTGTAATGCTGGGGACTACTGGAGGAGGATGAAAAGGATCATCCATTCGGCACTTCTGGCTGAAGATTGCTGCAAATGCTTCAGCCTTATCTTTTATATTAATGTGCTGGGATCCCTCTCATTGAGAATGGGGATATCTGTGGAACCTCTGTCCTCCAGTGAGCTGCTTAATAGTCCACCACCATTCAAGTCTGGATGTGGCAGGACTGGAGAGCTTGGATCTGATCTGTTGGTTGTGGGATCACGTAGCTCCGTCTATCACTTGCTGCTTATGCAATTGGCAAGTAGTCCTGTTTTTTGTAGCTTCCCCGGGTTGGCACCATATTTTTAAATATGCCTGGTGCCGCTCCTGGCATACACTCTTGAACTTTTCAGGAGGTCAATCCCCTGGCTTGGTGATAATGCGTACAGTTGGGGGATATGCCAGGCCATGAGTTTGCAAATAGAATGGAGTACAAATCATCTGCTATTGATTGTCCACAGCACCTTGTGGATGTCCAGTCTTGAGCAAGATCTGTTTGAAATCTATTCTACTTAGCAAAGTGATAGTGCCACAGAACACTTATCCTTACCTTGTATTGATGTCTCTTTCCCTCATACTCCTGCATTTTCCTCTCTGAACAGCTTCTCTCCCCTCCTATGCAGCCATCGTGTCCCTCACCTGCTCCAACCATTCAGGTTGTCAGTGATTGAGACACCTCTCTCTGCACACGGCTGACATCGATGGCCCACCTTCCTGTTCTGTAAACTGAAGGTTGAAGCTAACATTCTTCCTTTTTGTTAAAATTGGAATTTCAGATAACGGGTAGAAAAGGGCTTTATGTCTTACAGCCACAGATGATTCAAAAGGTATTAAAAGGATTTTCGTCTGAACATTAAACATCACATAAGTAACACTCTGAACTGCTGTGTGGTGAGCAAAAATACAAATTTTACAGATTCTGGGCACTCCTGTGCAGAGAGTAACTTTTAGATATTTCACACTTTGTATTTTATTTGTGTGATGAAACAGTTCATTGCAGAGCTTAAACTAATTTAAAAAAAAGCATAATATATGCCTGAAAACACTCAACAAGCAAGATCAAGTGCAAAGAGCTTGAACCCTTTTATGTTTTGGCAAACTAGTTTTCCACTTAAAGCAGCTTTGCAAATGGTTTAAATGGGTCACTGTTATTTAGGAATAAAATGTATTAAATTTTATGGAAATGTGGGTTGCTTTTCTCATTGCTACTAAATTATCTTACCTGACTGTGTGGGACTGGAGTTGTAATGGTCTCCATTAACAGATGCATCAATCAAATTGATGGAAATATTAAACACGGTGACTTTGAGACTTGTGACCTCCAAGTAGCAAATAACTGGAACCCTACCTAATAAACACGGATAAAATTTGAGGTTGATAATTATCTGGGTTGATTCATGATAACAACTAGAAATTACTGACTTATACTGACTTAAAGTAAGTTATACCTGTAACGACGCTTTTATTTGTTAACTCTATAGATCAGCTTCTTTTCGAAAAATTCATTGAGCTCTCTGGATTACAGAGTCTGTGAATTTACCAGCCAGTTACTTTTTATAAAATCTGTTCAGTGCTTTGCTAGGCATGAACATGCAGCTGGAACATCTGGGTCTTCACAGCGAGAGGAATTGAGCCACTCTGATTAGTTCCAACATCCCTAGAAACCAGTGGGACTATCCAATAACTGCAAGTAGCATTTATATGCTGAGTTTAAGAAAGGAACATGTCCCAAGCTGCTTCACAGGAATACAATCAGATTACAAACGGAAGAAAAGGGCATTGAGATAAAGGAGCAAATATTGGTAGGGACAGTAGTGGGAGACTAAAAATGTTTTGAAAGTGATAGAATTTAGAGGAAAAGGAAGGCAGGAGTCGGAGAAGAGCTTTCAGATCATGAAAGATACAATTGTGGATGTCTTAGGTTGAGTTTTAGCTGTGAGAACAGGAATTTTATTCGTGTACCCAAGGAGAGAGGTAAGGGCTAATTGAGATGTGCCAGATTTATCCTGGATTTATTTCAGTTAAGATCGGCTGGACACTGAAAGATAGCTTATCATGGTTTATTGTGTTCAATAGCACCCTTAGTAGGGATTTTCTTCATAAAACATTGATGGAGCTAACCAGGAATGCTTCAACATAAGAAATGGACTTCTTCAATAACACTTTCTTCAGCACTTTATCATACACGTACAATGCACATTTATATTGACTGTAAAACCTCTCTCTGTGATATGGTGGCAAAATTTATAATTATTACTGGTTCTGGCCTGTTAATTTTCTTCATTTCAGTTTATTGCTATGCTCCCTGAATTGCATTCTCCCAAATGATTTGTAATTTTGATGTGATTTTTTTTTTCTTACTTAACCTTGGGGCAGTGATTTTCCTCAAGCCTCAATTGAAAGTAAATCACAGCAAGGTTTCTTTTAATTATTCAAGAATAAAGCAAACGCTAGCACAGCACTAAAAGAAAACTTCAAAAAGAGAGGAAAACTGCATCATAAACTCTGTAGAGGCTTGTACCAGTGAAAATGCAATTTGCCAAAATGTTAGTGCAGATGGTGTTTCAATCCCAAAACAAAACACAAAGAAGTTGGTTGTGAGGAATCAACAGCCAAATTTTGCAAAATCAGAACAGAAGAAGAAATCAGTTTGAAGTGAAAATATATTCCTGGCAAAGCAAACTTCCAAACTAATCAGGCCAAGCAGCGTCAGAGGAGCAGGAAGGCCTACGTTTTGGGCCTAGACCCTTCTTCAGAAAAGGGTTCTGGGTCTAGGCCCGAAATGTCAGCCTTCCTGTTCCTCTGATGCTGCTTGGCCTGCTGTGTTCATCCAGCTCTACATCTTGTTATCTCAGATTCTCCAGCATCTGCAGTTCCTACTATCTGTGCCAAACTAATTAGCTGGATAGTTCGAGGTTGCGGCAAAGCCAATCTTGACAAACAACAATGTCAAAAACGGGTCAACTGTGAAACGGAAATGTTTGGAGCCGGATAAACTCTGCATGCTAAATAAAAGGCAATGTATGCAGTTAAGCCTAACTCGATAATAAACCTTACTGGGAATTATTTTTGACAATATTATCACAGAGTTGTCAGTATGAAGATGGTGTCTGGTTGAAATAACAAAATACTGGCAGCTCCCATTTACACAGCATCAAACAACAAGAGGGATATCGTTCACCACAATTTGAATCCCAGCTCAACTTTACCTCAAAGAGCTGGTGAAGCTGTACACAACCATTTAAAAACTTCAAAGTGAATGTTTCAGAATTTCCTTAGTTACAGTCCAACTGATGCATAGTTGAAGGGGTATTGAGATATACCCCTGTGACAATCTTATGTTGCCTCTTTATAATTGATTTTGGCCACTTCATGTAGGTTATACAGTACATTTGGTGACCTGATGTCATTTTGGTAAAAGCAATGGCTAATATCACGGAAGGAGGTATAACACAGTTAATCTAACTAAACCATGAAGTAGGTTTGAGGGACTGAATGGTCTCTGCTTTTCAAATGTGGATACCTCCCAACCCACAGCTTTGATTTGTGGGAGGAGGGTGATAATGCTTCAAGGAGTGTAGAAAAAAGGAAATCCATCCCATTTTCATATTCCAATCTTAGCAAAGCTTTTCGTTATAGTACCACACGGGAGATGATCTCTGGAAAGGATGGAGGATAAATATTGGCCATTGCAAAAGAAGCAATGGGCAATTACACATGCAGCTGGACCCAGCATGAAAGAAGGCAATTAAATGCAATGATTGGAATGGCACTGGGGTCGTTGCTGATTAAAATACATATAAATGACAAGAGTGAATATAGAATTGCCAAAGCAGGCAGTGGGAATTGGTTGTATCAGCATGAATGGAAGCATTTCATAAAGCAAACTGCAGAATAATGGGGTTGAGAATATAAGAGGCAGTATAGGCGATGTTTTTCCCTGAACATGAGGCCTGGCCGGACAGCCCAGTGCACGTCTTGTTATTCCTGTACAATCCATGCCCTAAAACAATGTTTATAGATATTCAGGAGGTGTAACCCATTTTAAGATATTTTCTCATCAACCTGGTCAAAGTTGTTATTACATACCTATGGAGTAGGTGGTTCTTGAACCTGGGCCTATTAGCTAAGTAATTCAGACACTGCCATTGTACCACAAGAGACCTAAGCCTATTTTAATTATGTTTATTCAATGCCACCTACTCCATTGGTTTCCAACTGGGAATGCTATAGCAATTGAAGTGTAATGATGCTTCTGACCAGTGAGAGGTTAAGTACCTGTTAAGAGTTCCCTTTTATCAATCATTACAAAGCTGTTTAATAAACATCAATAAAATCCTTAGCCCTGCACATCTCTCACACATAGAAACCCAGATGTACTGGTGTGAACTTTACACCAACTTGATGGGCAAAACATAAGCATTTCATATCTAAGTAAAAAAAACCAAAAAAACTGCGGAAGCTGGAAATCAGAAACAAAGAGCAGAAATTGCTGGAAAGGTTCAGCAGGTCTGGCAACATCTGTGGACAGAAATCAGAGTTAATGTTTAGGTTCAGTGACCCTCCCTCAGAACAGAGAGTTGTGAGGAAGGGTCATTGAACCTGAAAAGTTAACTCTGATTTTTCTCCACTAATGTTGCCAGACCTGCTGATGCTTTCCATCAATTTCTGCTTTTGTTTGTGTTCCATTTCTCCCTTCAAAATATCCTTTATCATTGAGACAAGCAGGGCTTTCATTGGATTAGCCAGCTGAAATGTTCCTCTCACATCAAAAGTTTTGTTGAGCACCCTGGAAAGACTCAGCAAAGTTGAGCTGATAAGTGGGAGTCTGTTAGCTCCCCCTGTTAGAGCGAGGCACAGAGTGAGCACACAGAGCCCTCAACAAGAAAGACAACATGTTTGGGACCTTGAACCTGGAAAGTCATGTCTTCAGATGAAGTGGGAATAATCAGCAGTTTACCACACAGACTTGGTTTGAAACTATGCCAACAGTAATTTATAGTAGAGCATATGGTTAGTGATGTGTATGCAACATAATTTTACTTCTAGTACCCCCAAAGTACCCCCATTTACAGTGTGAACAATATGTTTGACTGTACACCTGTATTATCCTGTTAATATATCATACTAACACGTGGATAAAATGTACCATACCTGGTAGAGAACGGATGAGATCCAATCAATCATTTGTTTCCAATCTGCAACTCTATTTCCATTCCAAAGTTACAGTGGGTGCAGTTTAAAACAGCAGCTTTATTCTGTCTCATTACTGCCCCCACTGGAATGGTTAGATTAAAGTGAACTGCACGATTTCAGGGAAAATTGCTAAAATCCAGCTATAGTTCCTTAGTAACTGCAAAAACATGCAGGATTTGAAAGTTAATCATTTGGTGTAAGACATTTAAAAAGCAAATGTATTTTAACCAAACTGCATTGAAAACAGCTTTGATAGCAAGGAATTATATTTCAGACTCAGCTCTAATACAGTCAGAAGCGGGTCCTAAAGGACAGGTGTAGATGGTCTCTAATCAATTTGTTCCAAGATGTTATCATACACCTCTGGAGTAAGTGGGTCTTGAACCTGGGCCACCTGGCTCAGAGTTAGAGACATACCACCCCATCACAAGAACCCTAATGGCCAAGTCCATGCTATTAATTGGGATGGGTATTCCAACAAATTCAATATCCTGAAGGGCAGTAGGAAGCTGATTCTACACCAGCCAATCTGACAGCTGTACATGATCATATAAGTATATCAAGCTACTTGTGGTAGTGTCCCTACTTTTGAGCCAGAGTGCCTAGGTTCAAATCACATCTGCTCTTCTGGTGTGTTTGAGCAGCTTGCTTAAAATATCTTGACCAGGTGTGTCCTGCAACTTCCTGGCTCTGAGTTTGCCTGCAATATTTTAGGCACAAACAGTAAATAAATGTTGCTAAGCTGTATTGACATTTTGTGATTACAGATTTGTAATGTTGTGTAACAAAGAACCAATTAGTTGGAATCTTACTTGGAGTGCTCTGGCTCCACTGCTATAACTTTGCCAAAAGTACAATGGAGTAGTTTGCCAGCAATTGTGATTCTTGTTGTAATCTGCAATGTTCAATCTTCTAGCTTCTCACTAAATTAAGTGGTACTTATTAATATTTTTAACTCACTCACTTGATGAGGGCGTTGCTGGCTAGGCAGCATTTATTACCCATCCCTAATTACCCAGAGGGCAGTTAAGAGTCAACCACATTGCTGTGGGTCTGGGGTCACATGTAGGCCAGGCAAGGAAGGCAGTGTTCCCTCTGTAAAGGACTTTAGAAAATGAGATGGGATATTTTTTCTGACAATGGATTCATTGTCGTCATTAGACTCTCAATTCCAGATTTTTATTGAATTCAAATGCGACCATCTGCCATGGTGGGATTCAAACCTGGGTCCCCAGAACATTAACTTGGTCTCTGGATTAATAGGCCAGTGATAATACAAGTAGGCCATCACCTCTCCTTATAGCTCTGTGACTTTGTGGGCATAATTGTCCAGTTCCAGAAGAGGTTGGGAGAATGGCTGGCAAAGTTGGGAAACTTTCCCTTTGATACCCGACTGCATATAGCAGCTATGTACCCCGGGGTGGTTTCTTGATGTTTTGGTCCCTTATTGATATGGTTTGATCGGAAGACTGCACTGAATTGTAGTGTAGGTTCTGAAAGTGCAGTCCAATAGCTCAGGGAAGGTCAGTGGGTAAAAGTGAGACACAAACCAGGGCTGGGTGAGGCATGATCCAGGGTTTGATGGGGTCCTTACTATTCAGGGATTAGTGATCCTTGCAATCATTTTTGCCCTGAGCTGGGACATTTGGGGAACAGCTGGCAAGGAAATGTCACAAGGAGCTGGGAGTCCAGGGCATAGTCCTTCCTGAAGAATGCACATGTCTGGGAATGTGTCTGATTAAATTGCATGTCAAAGTGTGTTGGCTTGGTGTTGGAAGATCATGGTCACTCTTCTTCTTTCGTTCTCTCAATTCAAAAATAATAAGAGTGAGTTACAGAATAATTTTGCACTTTTCTTAAAAACATTCATAAGTTTGAGATCTCATTCAGTCCCAGCTGAACAAAATTCATCTCCATGACTTTTTTGGTAAGGTGAAGTTAGTCTAGTCTTTCAGCTGCTGAACTCAAAGATTAACCCTGTGTTTTACAGAATGTCTGTCCAGTAATTCTCAAAGTTCCAGTTATGTTCATTTTAAATATGTCAAAAATATCTTTTGGATACTTCCCTGGTGGGAAATCCAGTGTGCAGGTTGAAATGCTGTACCACACATGTCAGATACTAGGCATTCCTGTGTGAATCAATTTGTACAATAAAATAATTCACTAAATATAAAATAAGGACTGTATAAATTCAAATTAGATTTTTGTTTTTAATCCTATGCTGCCCTTTGGGTTCAGAGATAACTTACTTCCATTCCAGTTCAATGGGTTTTGAAATGACTGATGTAATAACTCAGGAAGCCGGTTGGAAAGGACCATTGTTTATTGTTGAACACCAAAATAGACCCACTTTTCGTAGTGTACAAAGGCCAGTCCTACTCTGGGATAGACAGTTCTGCAGACCTATCCCTGTGGTTGCTTTATATTTTTCTCTTTTTCTAACACTTCTGGATAGTTTTCGCAACTGTTAGGCAGGCCATTGCCTGTTCCCACAGAAACTCATACTGAATGAACTCCACGGGAGACTAATTAGTCATTCTCTGTGGGCCTTATGGGGTTATTACATTCCTCCCCTCTGAGTCTGAGGGCTCCCCCTCACTCCTGTAAAGGTAGAGCTTCCTGCATCATTTTGCCCATGGCCTCATTCCAGTTGCTTTCCAGGTCTGGATGAGGGCTGTATAATAAGTAGGTGGATATTTCTTCCATGAAGACTGTCAAAGAGTCATTACAGGGGGCTCATCCTCAGAGGCAGGTCAATCAAAACAATCGCCTCTGTGGAAGGTTCCTGCCGGTGAAGGTCAACCTGGTCTCTGTTTTTTGCAATCCTCCCCCCACCAACACTAACCCCCCCACCCCCGGGTTTGGACCACATATGATACCAATTCTGAGAAAGGGTCACCGGAATGTTAACTGATTTTTTTCTTCACAGATGCTGCCAAACCTGCTGAGCTTTTCCAGCAACTTCTGTTTTTGTTCCTGGTTTACAGCATCCACAGTTCTTTCAGTTTTTATTATACCAGTCCCATTTGTTTAAGGATAACTGTCAGGATCCCCGGCGAGCTGTCACTGAAGTTCCTTACAGGGACCTATAGCTCCGTTATAACTTTTGAGACCTAGGAATAACTTTTAACTCTCTGTTCCTTGGAGTGAGAGCCTCTTTTTATGGCCTTCACCCTCCCTTCAACAGGGTGTAATCTGTCCTTTTCAACTCTCAACATACCTCAGGTACGTTACCTTTTAAAGATGGCGCAAGTTGAAGGCACCCCAAAGGCTATTCATACAGTCCTTTCTGAGTAGTTGTAGTAACAAACTTCCTGGATGACCTCTCAAGCTCCAGTTGGAGGTAGAGTGGCTCATATTCAACTTCTAAAATATGTGACTCCCAGCCAGCTTTGCATGTAAGTCTTCCAAACTTGGCATTGGGTATCTGTCTAAGCGGGAAGCTCTGTTGACCGTCAACTCACAATCCCAACAGAGAACTGGACAGAGTTGTCGGGTTTCACAACTCAACTACTGGCCCATTCAGCAAATTGTACTGAGTGTACTGAGCCCAGTTCCTCTGGTGTTCCAGTTTGGCCTCTACTTTGGTACATGGGGAACTAGTTGTGTCTTGAAGTATTTAGGGTGGGCCTCTGGGTCTAAATAGATCCTGGCTCTGGCACTTTTTATCTTCCAAGGCCCTCTTGGAACACTTCAGGATACTTCCCAATGGCTTCATATAGATCACAGGTATCCATGTTTAAAGATTTGTTGCCAATCCAGGTGGATTTTCTGCAGTCATTCCCTTTCCAAAAGTTTGGAACCTGACCGTCATGCCACCATTAAGGGCAGTCGGATAGTCTGAGCAGTGCAGAACAAAGAACAGTACAGCACAGGTACAGGCCATTCGGCCCTACCAAGACTGCGCTGACTCAAGATGCCTTTCTAAAAACCTTTTGCCTCTATGTAATCCATAACCCCTATTCCCTGCCTATTCATATATCTGTCAAGATGCCTCTTAATGTTATTATTGTATCTGCCTTTACCACTTCCTCTGGCAGTACATTCCAGGCACTTACCACCCTCTGTGTAAAAAACTTGCCTCTCATATCTCCTTTAAACCTAACCTCTTTTACCTTAAATCTATGTCCCCTTGTAATTGACATTTCTACCCTGGGAAAAAGACTCTGACTATCCATTCTATCCAGGCCTCTCATAATTTTGTAAACCTCTATCAGGTCACCCCTCAACCTTTAATGTTCAAGTGAAAACAAACAAAGTTTGTCTAATCTCTCCTCATAGCTAATACACTCCAATCAAGGCAACATTCTGGTAAGCTGTATCTGTACCCTCTGCAAAGCTGCCACATCAGTCTGGTAGTGTAGCAACCAGAACTGTATGCGATATTCCACATGCGCAAAATGTCATGCCAGAACTGATGAAGGCGAGCCTGCCATACATCTTCTGAAACACCTTATCCGCTTGTATTGCAACTTTCAGGGAACTGTAGACCTGTACACCTAGACCACTCTGCATGTTGATGCTTCTGATCGTTCTGTCATTTAATGTGTACTTCCCTCCTACATTAGACCTTCCAAAGTACATCACCTCACATTTGTCTGGATTAAACCCCATCTGCCATTTCTCTGCCCAAGTCTTCTGCCTATCTATATCATATTGTATCCTCTGGCAATCCCCTTCACTAACCGCAGCTCCCCCAGTCTTTGTCATCTGCAAACTTACTAATCAGGCCACCTACATTCTCCTCCAAATCATACACATAACATAGCACTGACCTTCTCGATCAACATCACTTTCCTGCACTCTCACCATATCGTTACCATTCTTTACCTTCTCCTTAGTTGGCACAAAACATTTCCAACATAAAGTTCTCCCTCACTACTGCACTGAGGTAACTATTTAGATTGTCTTCTGAGGTCCTGGAAATTGATTGAAACAAAAACCTTGTGGTTCATGTTGTGCCTCTGCAAACCTGTCCAGAAGAATGGTGAGTTAGATATCTCATGTGCAGAATCTGCTACGTGTCACAGCTTTCCTTCTCTCCAGCAGGCAAGGATAAAGCCACCTCTTTTAAAGATATTTACTTTCTGCATGTTCTGGCAGCTGGACACAGAGCTTTCTCTCCTGCAACTTAAGCTGCCTGGCAACACTCAGTTTGTTCATCCTCTTTCAAACATAATGCGGCCATGAGATTTTTATTAAGAAAAACATTGGTGCCAGTAATGGTGCAGGAGATCTAATTAATACAAAGGTACATAAGCTCATGGCAACAGTGAAAGAAACAGGCAAATATCCAGCAACACCCTAACCTGCCTATGGTCAATGCCAGGATTTGTGCAGTAGCCATGCATATGTGTTTGCAGTTATCCAACATGCCCAATTGTTGCATGATTAATGAAATTATGGAGAGGGGGGAATTGTCATTTGTGGTAGGGAGAGATTGGACTGTTGTTCAATCTTGTCCAGGGAGATAAAGGAATGAGGAGCTGTACCCAGGTTTACTAACTTGATGAGTTAATAAATTGCTTCCTGCTTTGTATCCTGTGGATAATGCTCCTGTAACAGATATAATATACAACATCTCTGTCTCTAATAGGTCCGCTCTTTCCAGATCCTTCTGACAATGGCTGTGAAGAGAACTTCCCTCAACACTCTGATATGCCCAAGGAGGACCTTCAGGAGTCTTCAGAAACTGGGGGGTTATTTCCTTGACATTTCTGTCTTTACCCTTTCACCTTGGACTCAGGGAAATGCACTATCACTTTAAGAGATGCTTTGCTGCTTTAAATAAGACCCTGGTGGATCCACTAAAAATGGCACTCCAGAATTGGGTGTTTTCTACACATTATGAATCATTTAAGAAATGGACAAGTGAGGCTTCGATGAGCACCATGTGTTAAAATATACCAGGCTTGTTTTCTGCAAATTTCAAAATTAATGTCTTCCCTCTAAGCAAAAGAACCTCAGCCAAATTGGGATCAAATTGTGGCTGAAATAGCTCCACAGAGGCCAGTATCCCATCACCAAGTCCCCCTTTATTTACATGTAGCGAGTCCTTGATATTGATCCAGATCCCTCAGAACCAGCTCTCAGAGTAAATAGAATTCTTGACACTCCTGTTTATATCTGTTAGCCAGGGCTCCCTGATTGGACAAGATTACCAGCCCCCATTAAAGAACTCATATTCTACCAGGTCCACCTGGCTGACCTCGTTACAATCACTACAGTGGCCTTAGAATTAGAAGACATATGTTTTGCAGTTTGGAAAATAACAAGTGCTTATAAAATCTCAGAAATTCAGTCCTCAATGAGTTAAGAAAAATTTAGCAATTAGACAAGGTGTATAATATTTTAATGCTTTATTAAATTATTCAACTCTGCTTTCTGGTAAACAGCTGCAATCCCCAGACCATGGATTCCAGGAAACACAGATTGTGATTGAATCAGCTCGACAACAAGCGTGTCATCTGTTCTGAAACGTGTTTCATTTTCTTATTCTAGGATTACATTCAATTAAAATAAAAAGGTATGGCAGCTGTTTAGGTTCCTTCTGTGCGCTTATACTCCTATGTTTTCGAAAAAGAAGTTTCTTGCCAGAATATGTGAAAATCAATAATGAAACAGAAAGTGCTGAATTTATTGAACAAGTCAGACTTTATCATTTAGAAATTTAGAGGCTAGATTGTTTACTTTGAGTTAATTTTGCCTCCCTCTAAAACTTTCCAGTTGCATGTCTTTGAGTCAATAAAGCTTTCCATGCAAAATCTACAATGGCCAGTTAGATGTTCATTCTCATCTAGAAACCAGAGTTTTCAGAGAATGGAATTGAACTCAGACCCAATTAACACAATTCTTTCAGGTGGAAAATAAAAATTCATATAGGACTGACTGAGGGCCCAAACTGACAAGCTCAAGGTGGAAACATATGCATTGTCAGGGCATGATTAATATACTCCCGGTATCCATCTAAATCAGACATGAATAAGGAGAGGTCTACTGCCAGGCTAGCACCAATGTTTTTGTATTTGGATTTGAGCACATTAAACTTGAATGCGTGCATCCACTGTGATGATGTTCGGAGGAGCTGATCAGACCTGAGACTAATGCTGCTCTGAACAGTCTGTGCAGTAATGCCAGTGCAGGAATGATCAATCAAATGGCCTCCTCCAACACCATAACACTTCTGCGGTTCTGCAAAGTGCAGCATAATCATGTAATTTGCAAATAGTTACAAAAATGCAATTAGCATCCTATTATTTAATCAACAACATTCTTCTAAATAGACAAGAAAAGTGGCTATTCTTATCAATGACATACCACTTTAAGTTTCAAAGAAATTTGTTTACAGAAATGTATTTGCTGTTAATTGGGTAGGCAGTCCTGGCTGTGATAAGAAACATAGCAAACAATAATCTAACAATTAGAGAAGAGATCACCTGCACATTCCCCTTCACATCACACACCATCCTGACTTGGAACTATATCTCTATTCCTTCGCCATCACTAGAATCACCTTCATATCAAAGGGATTACCTGTCTGGGTTTATCTGTGAACCTGTTGCAAACTAGATTTTTATTATTTCACTATTTAATTAGCATGTGTGCAAAAATCTTCAGGTTGTTTAATTGATTCAGTGCACTGACAGATTTGCTGCATGCACAGGAACATGCAGATTAATTAATAACTCATTCTTGGAGATCAAGCACATAAGAAAAAATGCACAATTCAGCAACTAATTAGAATAATGCTGAGTTATTCACTTTTTCCCCTTAAATGTATATGTAGTACCCATCATTCCCCTTGTGAAGTGAACAAATATGAGTCCTCATCACAGGAATTCCAAATAAAATTTTACAGGTGATCTGGATGTGAATGTACAAGGAATGATTAGTAAGTCTGCGAATGATACAAAATTAGTAGGTATCGTTGATAGCGAGGAAGGTTATCAAAAATTAGAGATTTTGACCAGATGGGGAAGTGGGCTGAAGATTGGCAAATGCAATTCAATACAGATAAGTGTGAGGTGTTGCACTTTGGAAAGTCAAACCAAGGTAGGACCTATACAGTAAATGGTAAGGTCCTGAGGAGTGTTGTGGAACAGAGGGACCTAGGAGTACAAGTACATAATTCATTGAAAGCGGCATCACAGGTGGACAGGGTGGTGAAGAAGGTATTTAGCATGCCGGCCTTCATCGGTCAAGGCATTGAATATAGGAGTTGGGACATTATGTTACAGTTGTATAAGATGTTGGTGAGGCCGTATTTGGAGTATTGTGTACAGGTTTGGTCATCCTGTTATAGGAAAGACGTAATTAAACTGGAAAGTGTGCAAAGAAGATTTATGAGAATGTTGCCAGGACTAGTAGGCCTGAGTTATAGGGAGAGGTTGGCCAGGATAGGACTTTATTCCTTGGAATATAGGAGAATGAGGGGTGATCTCATTGAGGTGTATAAAATCATGAGGGGCATTGATATGATGAATGCATATAGTCTTTTTCCCAAGGATAGGGGATTGAAAACTAGAGGGTGTAGGTTTAAGGTGAGGGGGAAAGATTTAAGAAGGACCTGAGGGGCAACTTCTTCACACAGAGAGTGGTGCGTATATGGAATGGGCTGCCAGAGAGAGTGGTTGAGGCAGATACAATAGCAACATTTAAAAAATATTTGGACAGGTACATGGATGGGAAGGGCTTAGAGGAATATGGACCAAATGAAGGCAATTGGAACTGGCTGAATGGGCACCATGGTCAGCATGGACCAGTTTGGGCCAAAGGGCCTGTTTCTATGCTGTATTTCTCTATGACTCTAAGTTAAGAAGATCTTTTGGAATAAGTTACCTACTGAAATAATGTTTTGTCAATGTTTCTTTTAGATCATTTGCTACAGTAAAGTCTTAAAACTTAAACTCTTTTTGTTTGATCCTTTCAGTCATTTACTAGAAGTTTGGATTTCTTCTTAAAAATCATCACTCTGTATGAGAATCATTATACAAACTAAAATACTAATGTAGGAAAACTAGCAAAGCAAGGGTCTGTTGGGAAGAGAGAATTGAAGGAAATTAATATTAGTTTTTTTTTTAAATGTGCTGGAGAAATTAATGGGACTGAAAGCTGATATATCCCCGGGGCTCTACAGGAGGTGACCATGGAAATAATGAATGTGTTGGTTGTTACCTTCCAAAATTCTGCAGATTCTGGAACAGTCCTGGTTGATCAGAGAGTGGCAAATATAGCTCTACTGTTTAAAAAGAGAGAGAGAGAGAAGACTGGGAATTACAGACTGGCCAGGCAAATATCAGTTGTAGGCTCCAGCATTTTACCTATTATAAAGGACGTGTTACATGATACTTACAAAATACCTGGGGGATTACACCGAATCAGCATGGATCTATGAAGGGGAAATCATGTGTAACAAATTTATTGCAGTTTTTTGTTGCATGAGTATGTGAATACAGGAACAAGGAAGTCTTACTGCAGCTGTACACGGCCTTGGTGTGACCACAGCTGGACGTTTCACCTCCTAACCTGAGATGAGTTATACATTTGATAGAGGGTGTGTCACAACTATTTGTGGAGTGGCAGGTTGGTATGAGGTGAGTTTGGGTGAACTGGGCCTGGATTGACTGGAGTTCAGATGAATAGGAAGGGGGTCTCATTGATTGGATGTAGGGATGATATTTTACCTAGTTGGTGATCCAGTCACAGTCCCTGGATACACAGGAGGTCATTTTGTATGGAGATGAGGTAAGAGACAAAATGGCCATGGAAGTCTCCTCTACACTGGGGAAACAAAGTATAGACTGGGTGACCATTTTGCAGAACACCAACGTTATATCCGCAAAAAAGACCCTGAGCTTCCAGCTGCTTACCGCTTTAATACACCACCCTGTTCCCTGGCCAACATCTCTGTCTCAGGCTTGTTGCAGTGTTCCAGCAAAGCTCAGCAAAAGCTGGAAGAATAGCACCTCAATTTCTGCTTGGTACCCTGCAGCCTTCTGGACTCTACATCGAGCTCAATAACTTTTAGGCTTGATGCACCTTCTCCCATGTCCTTACCCCAATCTCCTAACACCAGGCTTGTCATCACATGGATTGCTACCATGTGCAACCCATTGTCAGTCACTAATGGCCCCTATGAGCAGCTATTCATTCCCCCAGGCTGATCTTTACCCAGTCCTTTGTCTGTCCAACTGTTCTTCTCTCTATCTGGACTCTGTCTCCGCCTATTGTTTACTCCTCCCCCTCCCTCCACCCTATCTTCTGTATAAAAGTCATCCTTTTCTGAGTCACAATCAGTTCTGAAGAGGGGTCGCTGGACCTGAAACGTGAACTCTGATTTCTCTTCACAGATGCTGCCAGACCTGCTGAGTTTTTCAGCAATTTCTGGTTTTGTTTACGAGGAAAGATTTCTTCACTCTTGGGTTGGTTAACCTGTGAGTTCTCTACCACATAAGACTGTGCAGGCCAAGTCACTGATTTTATTTTAGAAATAGATAGATTTTTAGAGGCTAAAGTAGTCAGATTGTATAGGGAGACAATGGAACTATGAGGTTGAGATCGTGGATCAGACATGATTATGTTGAATGTGGAACAGGTTCAATAGATCAAATGGCCTACTACTGTTCTTATTTTCTCCATTTGTATGTTTCCAACAAAATTATTGCATGCAAGTATGAATCAATTAACATGTGCGCTTCCTTTTGTGCTAAAACAAATTAAAACCTTAAAACCCCTTGAGTGTTTCAGCAGATTAAATTAAATTTTGAAACCAAGGAGATGCCATTCTGTCTTAACCTCTATCCTCACAATCTTCATACCCTCAGAGATACACATTGAATCATTGGGAATGTATTCAAATGGTAGTAATATGTTTTTATAGATTATGAGAAGTGAGACAGATGCAACTGTTCAGTTCAAAGCAATAGGCAACTAACAGCATCTCCCAGGTCCTAAATATCTCCTTAACATAATTGTACATTGAAAACAAGTATTAGTTTTGCATGATGTTGTCCTAAGAACACCTTTGACTTTCATTTGGAGGCTGACTCTGTAGTGTAGTGAAGTCTGAGTCTCAATAGTCAGATGTCCTTCACAACATAACATGTACTAGAATAGAACAACTGAAGGAGTTGTAAAGATAGGAAACAAAGCAATGAAATGACTTTATGAATGGTAGATTGCAGAGTAATGGTGTATTTGGTAGGAGAAAATTGGGCAGAATTAATTTTGCAGCAAAGGTAATAAACTCATGGGAAACAAAACCAAAATACTGTGATGCTGGAAATCTGAAATAAATACAAAACTTGCTGGAAAAACTCAGCAGGTCAGGAAGCATCTGTAGAAACAGAATTAATCTTTCAGGTCAATGATCTTTCACCAAAACAACAGATATGTTATATAATCAACTCAGTGGTAAGTAGCTGAAGAAAGGAATTAAGAGACATAGTGAGAACCAGATCAGTTATGTGGATCTTTCAAAGATTGAACTTTTTGACCTTTACCTCTTCCCAAAGTTTTATATTAAACTGCAATTAATTTGGTTGGACAGTCTGCAAACTGCTGAAACAGTGAATAATAAGAGCTGGGTTTCAATCATCAGAAGGTTAACATGAGACATCTGAGATATTTTAAAATAAGAAGGATACAAATTGTTGAAGTGTCACAGTTGTAGAAAATACAAATGTCAGCAAGCCAAAAAAAAATGACATAAGTAATAACTGAGATATCTTATATTTATGATGTTAGTTGCGTTGGTTCAATGAACAAAATCGAGGACGACCCTAAATATGGATGAGCAAATGTATGTTGCTTCAGTCACCAATCCCTGGCTGAATGACAAGACAAATGTATCATTAAATTCTCTGTCACTTAAAACTCTTAACCAATTTACTTATTATACTGCATCAATTGCAAGGCCATCCTAGTCAATGCTGATATGGTTCATTTATATTTGTTAAAAGTACCATGAGTTGTTGCTTAATAAACACTGTTAGAACAGTGGGCACAGCTTTATAATGTGACGGGCACATTTCCATCAGCCTCCCCCATAATGATATTAAGTGTTGTTTCTAAAATTCAAATTAAGTCAGCATGAACTAAAATAACCACACTCCTATCTCAATAGCCAAATAGCTGTGAGGGAGGCAGCAACAGAACATGATCTCTTGGTAAAGAATTAAAATAATAAGTCAGTTTGTGGTGCAATATTTTTAGTTGCCTAAATGATACACTCGATGTTGAATATAAATATCAGAGCTGTGATCCCTAATGAGACCATCAAATTTATGTTGCAGTCTTGCCAGGGACCAATCAATTTTTTTTTAAGTGGTAAAGAAAGTTTGAAATCCTAGAAACTTACTAACAGAACAAAACCATTAGATTTATCTCAGTGATGCCCAATTTGGGTTCTACCAGGTCCACTCAGCTCCTGACCTCATTACAGCCTTGGTTCAAACATGGACAAAAGAGCTGAATTCCAGACGTGAGGTGAGAGTGACAGCCCTTGACATCAAGGCTGCATTTGACCGAGTGTGGCATCAAGGAGCCCTAGCAAAACTGGAATTAATGAGTATCGGGGTAAACATTCCAGTGGTTAAAGTCATGCCTGGCACAGAGGAAGATTGTTGTGGCTGTTGGAGATCAGTCATCTCAGCTCCAAGACATCTCTGCAGGAATTCCTCAGGTTAGTGTCCTAGGCCCAACTGCCTTCATCTGCTTCATCAATGACCTGCCATCAATCATAAAGTCAAAAACAGGGATGTTCGCCAACGATTGCACAATGTTCAGCACCATTCACGGCTCCTCAGACACTGAAGCAGTCCACATTCAAATGCAACAAGATCTGGACAATATCCAGGCTTGGCCTGACAAGTGGCAAGTAACATTCACACCATACAAATGCCAGACAATGATCATCTCCAACAAGAGACAATCTAATCGTGCCCCCTTGACATTCAGTGTTGTGACTATCACTGAATTCCGCACCATTCACAGCCTGGGGGATACCTTTGACCAGACACTCAACTGCACTCACCACATAAACAAGAGCAGGTTGGAGGCTGTTAATGCTGCAGCGAGTAACTCACCTCCTGACTCCCCAAAGCCTGTTCACCATCTACAAGGCACAAGTCAGGAGTGTGATAGAATACTCCCCACTTGACAGGATCAGTATAGCTCCAACAAGGCTCAAGAAGCTTGACACCATCCAGGACAAAGCAGCCCGCTTGATTGGCACCACATCCATAAACATCCATTCCATCCACCATCGATGCTCAGTAGCAACAGTGTGTGTTATCTACATAATGTACTGCAGAAATTCATCAACGAACTTTAAACAGCACCTTCCAAACCCATGTCCACTTCCATCTAGAAAGACAAGGGCAGCAAATACATGGGAACACCATCACCTACAAGTTCCCCTCCAAGCCATTCACTGGCCTCGAAATGTATCACCATCACTTGGATAAAATCCTGGAATTCCCTCAGTAATGGCATTGTAGGTCTGTCTACAGCACATGGACTGCAACGGTTCAAGAAGGCAGCTCATTACCACCTTCTCAAGGGCAACTATGGATGGGCAATAGATAAGAGGTTGGGTGGGGGTGGGGGTGACAGAACAGGGGTTTATAAAATCATGAAAGACATAAATCAGGTGAATTGCAAAGGTCTTTTCCTTAGAGTGGGGAAGTTCAAAACTCGGGGGCATGTTTTTAATGTGAGAGGAGAATGATTTAAAAAGGGACCTGAGGGGCAACATTTTCAAACAGAGAATGGTTCATGTGTGGAATGAATTGCCAGAGGAAGTGGTAGATGCAGTAATAGTTACAACATTTAAAAGACATTTGGACAGGTACATGAAACGGTAACGCTTTAGAGGGATATGGGCCAAACAGAGGGAAATAGGCCTAGTTTAGGTTGAGAAACTTGGTCAGCATGGACAAGTTGGATCAAAGAGTCTATTTCCATGCTACATGACTCTATGACTTTACCTGCACCTCCAGGTCTCTCTGTTCGACAACACTCCCCAGGGACCTGCCATTAACTGTGTAAGTCCTGCCTTGGTTTGTCTTACAAAAATGTAGCACCACACA
Organism: Rhincodon typus; assembly: GCF_021869965.1. Classification (NCBI taxonomy): domain Eukaryota; kingdom Metazoa; phylum Chordata; class Chondrichthyes; order Orectolobiformes; family Rhincodontidae; genus Rhincodon; species Rhincodon typus. The sequence continues at coordinate 524,654 of NC_063362.1, forward strand.
TTTATCTGAATTAAACACCATCTGCCATTCCTCAGCCCATTCGCCTATTTGATCGAGATCCCTTTGTGCTATTAGATAACCTTCTTCACTGTCCACTATACCGCCAATTTTGGTGTCATCCACAAACGTACTAACCATGCCTCCTATATTCTCATCCAAATCGTATATATAAATGATGAAAAATAGTGGTCCAATCACTGATTCTTGTGGGCCGCCACTGGTCACAGGCCTCCAGTCCAAACAGACCGCCATCACCACCCTCTGTCTCCTACTGTCAAACCAATTTTTTATCCAGTTGGCTAGCTTTCCCTGGATCCCATGTGATCTAACCTTACTAACCAGTCTACCATGCAGAACTTTGTTGAAGGCTATGCTAGAGTCCATGCAGACAATGTCTACCATTCTGCCCTCATCTATATTCTTAGTCACCTCATCAAAAAACTCAATCAAGTTTGTGAGATACGATTTCCCATGCACAAAGCCATGTTGACTATCCCTAAACAGTCCCTGTCTTTCCAAATGCATGTAGATCCTATCTCTCAGAATTGTCTTCAACAATGTAACTACCACTGAGGTCAAGCTCAATAGTCTAGTTCCCTGGCTTTTTCTTACAGCCTTTCTTAAATAAAGGTACAACATTAGCCAACCTCCAGCCTTCTGGCACCTCACCCGTGGCTTTCAATGATACATGTATCTTTGCTTGGGGCCCCATAATTTCTTCCCAACTTCCCACAGTTTCCTGGGATACACTTGATCAGGTCCCAGGGACTTATCTACCTTAAAAAAAACAAAGTTGCTGGAAAAGCTCAGCAGGTCTGGCAGCATCTGTGAAGGAGAAAACAGAGTTAACGTTTTGGGTCCGGTAACCCTTCCTCAGAACTGGTGGTGGCCGGAAAAATGTCAGTTTATATGCAGAAAATAGGGAGGTGGGTGGGGTAGGGAGTAAACGATAAGATAGAGCCCAAAGAGAGAGAAAGACAGTTGGGCAGACAAAGGAGTTGATAACGATCAGGTTGGGAGGGTGAGTAGTTGTTAATGGGGACTGTTAGTGACTAAAAAATGGGTGTGTAATGGCAGGCTATGTGGTAATGAGGCCTGGTGTATGGGGTAGGGGGCTGGGACATGGGAGAGTTTAGGCCCTAAAATTATTCAACTCAATATTGAGTCCGGAGGGTTGAAGGGTCCCCAAGCGGAAAATGAGGTGTTATTCTTCCAGCTTACGTTGGGCTTCGCTGGAAAACTGCAGCAAGCCAGACACAGAGATGTTGACCAGGGAGCAGGGTGGTGCATTGAAGTGGCAGGCAAAAGGTAGTTCAGGGTCTTTTTTGCGAGCAGAACGTACATGTTCTGTGAAGCAGTCGCCCAGTCTACACTTCATTTCCCCAGTGTAGAGGAGAGCACATTGTGAGCAGCGAATGCAGTAGACTAGATTCTGGGAAGTGCAGGTGAAGTGCTGCTTCACCTGGAAGGTATGTTTGGGCCCTTAGATACTGGGGAGGGAGGAGGTAAATGGACAGGTGTTGCACCTTCGCCAATTACAGGGGAAGGTGCCGTAAGGCTGTGGGGGTGTGTTGGGGGTGAAGGAAGTGTGGACTAGGGTGTCCCAGAGGGAATGGTCCCTGCAGAAGGTGGACAAGGAAGGGGAGGGGAGTACGTTTCTGATGGTGGCATCTCGCTGGAGATGCTGGAAATGGCTTTGATGATCTTCTGGATGTGGATGCTGGTGGGATGGTAGGTGAGGATAAGGGGAACCCTATCACTGTTGCGGGAGGGTAGAGAAGGGGTGAGGGTGGAAGCGTGGGAGATGGGTCGAACCTGGTTGAGGGCCCTGTCAACAATGGAGCTGGGGAATCCTTGGTTGCAGAAGAAGGTGGACACTTCCTTCACCCCCAACACCTCCCCACAGCCCTACGGCACCTTCCCCTGTAACCGGCGAAGGTGCAACACCTGCCCATTTACCTCCTCCCTCCCCAGTATCCAAGGGCCCAAACATACCTTCCAGGTGAAGAAGCACTTCACCTGCACTTCCCAGAATCTAGTCTACTGCATTCGCTGCTCACAATGTGGTCTCCTCTGTACTGGAGAAACGAAGCGTAGACTGGGCGACTGCTTCACAGAACATCTACGTTCTGCTCGCAAAAAAGACCCTGAACTACCTTTTGTCTGCCACTTCAACGCACCACCCTGCTCCCTGGCCAACATCTCTGTGTCTGGCTTGCTGCAGTTTTCCAGTGAAGCCGAACACAAGCTGGAGGAACAACACCTCATTTTCCGCTTGGGGACCCTACAACCCTCTGGACTCAATCATTTTAGGGCCTAAACTCTCCCATGTCCCAGCCCCCTACCCCATACACCAGGCCTCATTAACACATAGCCTGCCATTACACACCCCCTGTTGTTAGTCATTAACAGTCCCCATTAACAACTACTCACCCTCCCAGCCTGATCATTATCAACTCCTTTGTCTGTCCAACTGTCTTTCTCTCTCTTTGGGCTCTATCTTATCGTTTACTCCCTACCCCACCCACCTCCCTATTTTCTGCATATAAACTGACGTTTTCCCAGCCACCACCATTTCTGAGGAACGGTCACTGGACCCAAAACATTAACTCCGTTTTTTCCTTCACAGATGCTGCCAGACCTGCTGAGCTTTTCCAGCAACTTTGTTTTTGTTCCTGATTTACAGCATCTGCACTTCTTTCAGTTCTTACTTATCTACCTTAATGTGTTTTAAAAACTCCAGCACCTCCTCTTCTATAATCTGGACTCTTTTCAAGATATTACTATTATTTCCCAAGTTCCCAGCTTCCACATCTTTCTCCACAGTAAATATTGACAAAATATTCATTTAGGATCTCACCTATCTCTTGTGATTCCACATGTAGATGACCTCATTGATCTTAACGGGCCCTATTCTCTCCCTAGTTACTGCTTGCCCCTAAAATACTTGTAGAATCTCTTTGAATTCTCCTTAATCTTATATGCCAATGCTATTTCATGTCCCCTTTTTGCCCTCCTGATTTCGCTCTTAAGTATACTCCTACACTCCCTATACTCCCCAACAGATTCATTTGATCCCAACTGCCTGACATATGCCTCCATCTTTCTCTTGACCTGAACCTCAATATCTCTAGTCATCCATTGTTCCCTATTTCTGCCAGCCTTGCCTTTCACACTAACAGGAACATACTGCCCTGGAACTCTTGTTACTCAGCTTTTGAAGGCCTCCCACTTGCCAGGCGTCCCTTTACCTGCGATAAGGCTCTCCCAATCAACTTTTGAAAGTTCTTGTCTGAATGAAAATCTATGATCAAAATTGGCCTTGCTCCAATTTGGAAATTTAATGTGTGGATCATATCTATCCTTTTCCATAACTATTTTAAAACTCGTGAAATTATGGTCAATGGCCCAAGGCGCTCCCCCAATAACACCTTTGTCATTTGCCTTGCCTTTTTTCCCCAAGAGGGGATTGAGTTTTGTCACTTCTCTAGTTGGGCTCTCCATGTATTGATTGAGAAAGTTTCCTTGAATACACTTAATTCATCCCCATCCCAGCCCTTAACAAAATGGCAGTCCCAGTCTATGTTTGAAGAATTAAAATTACAACCCTGTTATTCTTACTTCTCAATTCCCATTGACTATTGGGGGCCCCATAGAATATAACCATCAAAGTGATCCCCTTCTTATTCCTCAATTTGTTTCTGTTTCTTCATTCATGGAATGAGGGCATCACTAGTGAGGCCAGCATTTATTGCCCATCCCAAGTTTCCCAAAGGGCAGTTAAGAGTCAATGACATTGCTATGAGTCTGGAGTCGCATGTAGGCCAGACAAGGCAAGGATGGCAGTTTCGTTCCCTAAAGGACATTAATGAACCAGTTAGGGTTTTTTTTTCCCTCACAATCAACAATGGATTTATAATCATCATTAGACACTTAATTCCAGATTTATTTTATTGCATTTAAATTCCACTATCTGCCATAGTGGGATTTGAATGTGTCCCCAGAATATTATCTGGGTCTCTGGATTAACAGTTCAGTGATAATACCACTCTGCCATCACCTCCCCATATAGCTTCACTGGATGATCCCCCAGGAATATCCTCTCTCAGTACTGCCATGATGTTTTCCTTAATCAAAAAAGCCACTCCTCCTTCTTTCTTGTCTCCCGTTCTATTCTTCCAATAGCATCTATACTCTGTAGCATTGAGCTACCAGTCCTGTCCCTCCCTCAGCATGTTTCTGTAATGGCTATGATATCCCAGTCCCATGTTCCCATGCAAGACCTAAGTTTATCTGCCTTACCTATTAGGCCTCTTGCATTGAAATAAATGCAGTTTATTTCATCAGTCTTCCCTTGTTCTCTGCCATGCTTTTGTCTGTCTTGTCTATTTAACTTGCTCTCTTTAACTTCTATACCAGTCTCAACATTCTCTCTTGTCTCATTACTGCACAGATTCCCACCCTACTCTCTGAACTCGTTTAAACCTCCTGAGTAGCTGTAGCAAATCTCACCACCAGGATATTGGTCCCCTTCCAGTTCAATGCAGCCTGTCCCTCTTGTACGATTCAGTTCTGTCCCAGAAGAAATCCCAATAATCTAAAAATCTGAATCTGTTCAGCATGAAACGTCCCAAAATTTAACCGCTAAACTGATCCCAACCCACAAGGCAGGTAAGAAAAAGACAAAAATATCTATTTACATTGAAGGAAGATAATTTATCTGCAGCAACTCAAGAAAGATTTCAACTTTTCTATAACGAGTCAAAAATGTGCTCCATCTGTCATTTGTGTTTATCTCGTTCTCCGATTAAAAATGAAAAGAGACATGTAATTCTTCAAATTTACCTCCGGAGCATCACTCGCCCACCTCCAAACCTCCCTCAGCCCAGCTGCCACTGAAAACAGCTTCTGTATATTATCACTCCCAGATTTGACAACTTCAATACTCCCTTGGCCACATTCCCATCTTCAACTCACCAAAAAATTCAACCTCATTTCAAATTCTATTATCCTTCCAGTTCAAACTAACTGTCAGCTCTTTTTTCACTGATATATTTTATTTTTTAAATTCTCTCATGGATATAGTCATCGCTGGCTGAGCCAGCCTTTATTGCCCAGTTCTTGTTGCCCTTGAGAAGGTGGTGATGAAATACCTTCTTGAACCGCTGCAGTCCATGTGCTATAGGGACACTCATAATGCCCTTAGAGAAGGTATTCTAGGATTTTGACTCAACAACAGTGAAGGAATGGTGATATATGTCCAAGTCAGAATGGTGAGTGATTTGGAGGGGAACTTGCAAAGGGTGGTGTTTCAATGTACCTGTTGCTTGTGTCCTTTTAGATGTTAGTGATTGTGGGTTCATTAGGTGCTGTTGAAGGACCCTTGGAAAGTTATGTAGATAGTACACACTGTTGCTGCTGTCTGTTGATGGTGGAGGGAGTGAATGTTGAATTTGGTGGATAGAGTGTCAATCAAGTGGGCTGCTTTGTTCTGCATGATATCAAGCTTCTTACATGCTGTTGGAATTTGTACTTATAAGGCCATAAGAGACAGAATCATTTAGACTATCTAGTCTGCTCCAGCATTCAATACGGTCGTAACTGAAATAATCATCCTCAACTCCACCTTCCTGACTTATACCCATAATCTTTGATTTCCTTATTGATTAAAACTCTGTCTATATCAGCCTTGATGACCTTTCCTCTAGGGTCCTCTATGGTAAAGAATTCCACAGATTCACTCCCATCCGAGAGAAGAAATTCCCTCATCTCTATCTTAAGTGAATGACAATCTTATTCAGATATTACTCAGGTCAGGGACTATCCCACAAGTAGAATAACCTCTCATCATCTACCCTGTCAAGCAATCTAAGACTCTTAGGTGTTTCAATGAGATCTCCTCTCATTCTTCTTAACTCCAATGAGTACATGCCCAACCTACTCACCTGCTCCTTGTAAGACAAGCCGCTCTACCTGGGATCAGGCTAATGACCCTTCTCTGGACCCTTCTCCAATGCTGACAGATCTTTTCTTAGATAAGGGGACCAAAACTGCTCACAGTATTCAAGCATCAATCTGACTAATGTTTGTACAGTTTTAGCAAGACCTCCTTATTTTTATCCTCCATTCCCTTTGAAATAAAGACCACTGTCTTTCCTAATACTTGCTGAACTTGGATACTAACTTTTTGTAATTCATGCATGAGGACACCCAAATCCCTGTGTACTCCTGCTTTCTGAAGTCTTTCTTTATTTAAATAATTTTCAGCTCCTCTAGTCTTCCTGCCAAAATGCATTACCTCATTTCGCCATAGGCAAATCGGGGTATTCTATCGCACTCCTGATTTGTGCCTTGTAGATGCTGGAGAGGATCTGGGTAGTCAGGAGGTGAGTTACTTGCCACAGTATTCCTAGTTTTTGACCTGCTCTTGTAGAGTCTATATTTATACGGTTAGTCCACTTTAGTTTCAGGTCAATGTCAACCCACAGGATGTTGATAGTGGGGGATTCAGCGATGATAACACCATTGAATGTCAAACTGCAATGGTTAGATTCTCACTTGTGGAAATAGTCATTGTCTGGCACGTGTGTGGCGTGAATGTTACTTGCCATTTGTCAGCTCAACCTTTGACCAGGTCTTTGACCATCATCAGTGAACGCCCCACTTCTGACTTTATGATGGAGGGAAGCAGCTGAAGATGGTTGGGCCTAGGACACTAACCTGAGGAACTCCTGCAGAGCTGTCCTGGAGCTGAGATAACTAATCTCCAACAACCACAACCATCTTCCTATGTGCCACGTATGACTTCAGCCAGCAGAGTTTTTGTCCTAAATCCCATTGAATCTTGTTTTGCTGGGGTTCCTTGGGCTTTTTGATAGCACTGTTGATGACACTTCCACCACGTTACTGATGATCAAGTGTAAACTGATGAGGCAGTAATTGGCCGAGTTGGGTCTGCTTTTGTGCACGGGACATACCTGGCCAATTTCCCACATTATCAGGTGGATGCCGGTGTTGTAGCTGTACAGGAACAGCTTGGTTACTGAACACTGAAAGTTGCCACCCAGGTTGATAGCGTTGTTAAGAAGGCGTACAGTTGGTTAGGTTTTGTTGGTAGAGGGATTGAGTTTCGGAGCCATGAGGTCATGTTGCAGCTGTACAAAACTCTGGTGCGGCCGCACTTGGAGTATTGCGTACAGTTCTGGTCACTGCATTATAGGAAGGATGTGGAAGCATTGGAAAGGGTGCAGAAGAGATTTACCACGATGTTGCCTGGTATGGAGGGAAGGTCTTATGAGGAAAGGCTGAGGGTCTTGAGGCTGTTTTCGTTAGAGAGAAGAAGGTTAAGAGGTGACTTGATAGAGACATACAAGATGATCAGAGGATTAGATAGGGTGGACAGTGGGAGCCTTTTTCCTCGGATGGTGATGGCTAGCACGAGGGGACATAGCTTTGAATTGAGGGGTGATAGATAAAGGACAGATGTCAGAGGTAGGTTCTTTACTCAGAGAGTAGTAAGGGCGTGGAATGCCCTGCCTGCAAAAGTAGTAGACTTGCCCACTTTAAGGGCATTTAAATGGTCATTGGATAAACATATGGATGATACTGGAATAGTTTAGGTTAGATGGGCTTCAGATTGGTTTCACAGGTTGGCACAACATCGAAGGCTGAAGGGCCTGTACTGCGCTGTAATGTTCTATGTTCTATGTTCTATGTACCTTCAAGAAAACTGCATGATATCATGAGGTCTGATGCTCTGGTATAAGGGTAGCTAGCTCACCTCAGTCATTCTCTCAGTGCAATGGAGTCAATGTAGTGGGTTCAGTCAGTTAGTTATATGTGTGTAATGTACAATTATGTCAGTTAACACAGCACCTAGACTAGAGGATGTGACATCATAGGATGTGATAGTTGGTGATCTGCAGCTACTGTGATGTGAGACTTGTACATGCTCCCACAACATTATGGTGAAATTCAAGTCACACAGACCTGAACAATTCAATGAACTTTTATTGCAGCACCTTTAGCTACATTTGTACATGACACTTGTGTGTCTAGGCTCCAGCTAAACAACTTGGATGTTCTGTCGTGTATTTCCTCCAATGTGTTCTGCTGCAAGAGGACTCAGTAAGGTGGTGACTGAATACTTTATATTAGCTCTGATGCTGTGATACAGTGATGACATCATGAGCACATCCCTTAAAGGTTGATCACATCTCTGCTTTAGAGCATTACAACAGGATGTCTGCCACCATGACATTAGCTTTTCACATTAACCATTTCATTGAACTATCACATTATCAAAATTCACAAGTGGTTGCATCACAGAAGGAGGCTAATTCTCCTTACAAATCTAAACTGGTTCCCTGTGTCACTTGCTCAACTTCTCCCCATAATCCTGCACATTTCTCCTTGTAAGAAAAAGATCCAGTTGCCTCTTGAAAGCTTCAATTGAACATGTCTCCAGTATGTTCTCAGACAGTATATTCCAGACCCTAACCACTCAGTATATTAACAAACTTATTCCTCACGTGATCAATGTTTCTTTTGCTGGCCACCCTCTGGGTTTCTGACCCTTGATTTTTCATGCAGTGGAAACAGTTTCTCCCTGTCTACTCAGGCCAGACCTTTCATGATTTATCCTTGTAATGAAAACTTTCTATCCCTGGAGGTATTCTTTTGAACTTTATTTGCATCTTCCTAAATGCCTTTCCATCCTTCCTAAACTGTGTTTCCCAGAACTTGATACAAATTGCCAATGAATGCTGTACCGGTTTTTGACAGCTTTTTCATAAATTCCCTGCTTTTGTACTCTATGTTCCTCTTTATAGATCCCAGAAAACTGTATGTTTGGTTAACAGTCTCAACCTGTCCCACTACCTTCAGTTATTTGGGCACATATGCCCAATATTCCCCCGTGTTCTTCTGCACCCCCTTTCAAATTGCCTTCTTTATTTTATACTGCTTTGCAGTGTCCGAAACAAAAATGAATCATTTCACGCTGCTCTACATTAAATTTCACCTGGCATATTTTTGACCATTTCACCAACCTGTCCATTCTTTTGATGTCTCTCTCTATCCTCCTCAAAGTTTACCACAATTCCAGATGTTGTATGATCTACAAATATAAGACACATGCATTCTCCATGGAGTGAATCCACTTTCTTAATCCATTGGCAGGATGTGTGCATCATTAGCTGGGCCAGTATTTACTGTCTATCCCTAATTGCTCTGAAGAAGTTGAAACACATTCGTAGTCTGCTGAAGTCCATGTGCTGCAGGTAGATCCACAATGCCATTAGGGGGTAAATTCCAGGATTGTGACACAGCGACACCGAAGGGGCAGCAATTTATTTCTAAGTCAGGATGGTGAATGGCCTGGATGGGAACTTGCAGGTGGTTGTGTCCCCATGTAGCTGCTGCCCTTGTCCTTCTGGATGCTGGAGGATTCTTAAATTGATGGAACAGAAGATGACTGCTGCTGGAAAGGCACCTTCTGTGGATTTTGGGTCAGGTCAGGAGCAGTCTTAGCTGTGATGCTCCCGTAGTCCAATAGTTAGTGCATACTCTCAGTAACTGTTGTAAAATAGCTTATTTACTCAAAGTGTCTCCATCCATCAATCTCCAACATGCTGTGTGGGAAAGGCAAAGTTTGAAAAAATAAGGATGCTTTACATACGGCATGTTCACTAACTCCTTGCATGGATGCTATTTCAAGTATCTCCATCCAAACAAATACTTTAGTAACTATTACATAAATGCTTGAAGAGATGAATTTCCGTTATGGAGTGAGACAAGTTCAAAACTCATTCTAAGAGTCAGCACAGGCACTGTCAGGCAAATGATCTGTTTCTACCTTATTCTATGATTCCTCATGATGCTGTTATGGAAATTTCCAAATTCCCAGGTAACATTGGTAGTTGGTATTGTACCAAACATGTCAAATGTATGCTGGCATCAAGTAGATGCAGAATGCATCTTGAAGGCTATTCTTCAGAAAAATGCCAGTATATGGTTTTGATGTAAGCCCCACACTTTATGAAAGTGAATAAGTAATATGATTGTTGGAACGATGAGTGAAAAAGGGAAGAGGGACATTTCGTTTACTCAATTAGAAAAGTTTTTCACATTTAGCCAAAGCAGCTGAGATGACAGACAGTGGATTATTAAAACTTATTTCTTTGTAATGACATCCTTTCACATGAGAATGTTTGCAGGTATGAAGCAACAATCGTCTTTCTCAAGAGGTAGTAGATTGCTGCTCAATGAACCTCGTTCTTCCACAAATTGATTCTATCCATAACATTTACAGCTATCCTCTGCTCCATTTAGGATTTTTTTTTGATGAATGCAGGCTGAATATGGCTCCTAGCTGATTTTGGTTCTTAATTGGTTTCTCACAGTTAATTATCGCAAAAAAAGTCTTTGTTAAAAGGACTGCTACTAGCAATTAAGCAAATGTGATAGGCTGCATTGTGTTACAAGGGTGTAAGTCACTATGCTGGAAACTATGACAGCATTTGTTGCGTTAAGAATACAGAATGTTGTAGATGATATTGTGGGTGTAGCTACGCAAATCTATTCCTGGCATCTTGGTGTTACCATGGCAACAGCTCATAACAAGTTATTAAAAGTCATGAACTATTACAACAAAATTTATCGCCCGACATCAGGAGATAAGTATTACTTAGGGAATAAATTGAATAGAAGAACACTACACATGTTGAGGGATACTACTTATTTTCTACTGTTTTAAATGGGCATTGAGGCAACATTTGTTATAATATAGAGAAACAAATACAATAACAATAAAGAAACAAATAAATGGATAATGCGCCACTCTCCTGTGGTTTAACAATGTACAATCCCAGAACCATAAAGCACAGCCTGAGACCATTCTGCCCATTGTACCTGTACTATCCAGTTAGTCCCAGTTCTCCTGTTCATTTCTTCAGATGTCTGACACCTTTTCCCTTTTTAACGAGGGATTCAATATAATTTGGTACTTTAGGGCTGATGAGCTTTCACATCAAGAATTTACTTTTCTTCACAAAACAGTGTTGAACTTTGAAACATGACGAACAACGGATGCGTACGCATTGAATATTCATTTTATTAAATGTTAAAGCATTCTCTTTATATTCAAATCCCAGAAGATACATGCTGGAAATGTAAATAAACACCTCATAGTGAAGTAAACCTATTACTGAAAGCTACAACATTGCATTAAAGAGAATAATAGTCATCACAAATTTTCTGCAAAGACAGGGCAGATCTGAAGATTAAATTTGCAAGCACACTGCGGCAGCAAAGAGCAAATCAAGCCAAATGCTTCCCTGCGTGGAGAACCCGCAGTTTGTAAGATGGACGTAGGTGCTTCAAATGTGCAGTGCTCTGATCTGATCTGGGTTTGATCATCAAGGCACAACTATTCAAATACAGACAGCAGCACAGAGAACCAATAGGGAAACACACACCTGTGAATCTATGGGATGATTTTGTATTTGCAAATACATTCTATTTGATTCAAGAAGCACACAATTTATAGACAGTCAGTCAATATGATGTGTTATAAATTCCTACTTTAGAAATAAAACCAGTCTGACTCCAAACCAAAACACAAACACATTCTAAGTAAGGCCTCACACCTAACATGCATTGTCTAACCTAAAATGTCACCTTTTCTTTACACTGATAAACCCTTTATTTCTGTCAGAACAGTGACTTCAAAGGAATTCGGGGATTTACACATATATATTAATCAATTAAAACCTTCTAACTGATTCAAGATTTAACAGCATCTTGGGTTTGTTTAGTACATCCTCATCAGTGACATGACCATTTGATCTTTTACTTATAAATTCTGTGTCTGATGCTACCTCTCTCACTAACACCTGAAGAAGGAGTGAGGCTCCGAAAGCTTGTGCTTTCAAATAAACCTGTTGAACTATAACCTGGTGTCGTAGATTCTTAATTCCAGGTATTTTATCGAATTCAAATTCCACCATCTGCTGTGGTGGGATTTAAACCCGGGTCCCCAGAACATTGACTGGGTCCCTGGATTAACAGTCCAGCGATAATACCACGAGGTCATCTCCTCCCCTCCAACTGAGGCTGGGAGCTACAGGATGGGAGGGGTTCAAAATGTTTGTACCTTAATCCTGACCCTATCACAGGCTCTAGCAGCCAATGGAAGCTCATGTTTGCCATTCTCAAATTCCTCACCTGGACCAAAATATTTGGAATATTTTCACAGAATTCAATAATTGTCTTTTGGAGACTGAGAAGAACCTGGGGGATCTCTATAGAAGGATGGGCTTATTAAACTAAGAATATTATGTTTCTCTTCGGTCTGATTTGCAGTGAGAGATGTACTAGTCAGGAACTTGGCCTGTAGTACAGAGCTGAAACTTAATTAATAATTTCAGTTTTAATGAACCTTCATGGATTATCTTTCAGGATTTTAAACGCTGGTTGTGTTTCAGGTCCACATTACTCAGCACTGAGCCACTGAACTTCATTCCTGATAATATGGAGAATTACTGTTCAACATGTGTGCAGCTATCAATAGAAAATTAAATACATAAGAATGAAAATGTGAGCAAAAGAAACTTCTCCATAAAACAAGTTGTAAGATTTTCAAATTCACTTGGTAGATTAGTAACTGTGCCAAATCCAATGTGTACATTGAAAATATGATTGGATAGGTGGTCAATGGAAATCTGGGACTAAGTGGTTAGAGTCATAGAGTCCTACAGCACGGAGACAAATGGGTCCATGCCGACCAAAATATCCATCCACGCAAACCCCATTTCCCTGCACTTGGCCCACATCCTTCTAAACCTTTCCTATCCATGTATTCATCCAAATGCCTTTTAAATGTTGTTAGAGTACCCACCTCAACCACTTCTACTGGCAGCTCAATCCATACGTGTACCACCCTCTGTGTAAAAACGTTGCCCCTCACGTTCCCATGTGTTCTTTCCTCTCTTATCTTAAACTGATGCCCTCAAGTCCTTGATTTCCCAATCCTGGGAAAAAGACTGAGTGCATTCACCCTATCCATGCCTCTCAAGATCTTATACACTTCTATAAGATCCCCCCTCAGTTTGCTACGCTCTAAAGAAAAAGGTCCCAGCTTGTAGAATCTTTCCCTATAACTCAGTCCCTTGAGTCCTGGCAACATCCTTGTAAATTTCTTCTGCAATCTTTCCAATTTAATAACATTCTTCCCATAGCATGGTGCCCAAAACTGATGAAGAGTCTAGGCCCGAAATGTCAGCCTCTCTGTTCCTATGATGCTGCTTGGCCTGCTGTGTTCATCCAGCCCTGCACCTTGTTGTCTCACAATATTCCAAGTACAGCCTCACCAACATCATGTACAACTGCAACATAACTTACCAACTTCTATTCTTGATACCCTGACTGATAAAGGCCAGTGTGCCAAAAGCCTTCTTCACTGCCCTGTCTACCTGTGACTCCACTTTCAGAGAACCATGCACCTGAACTCTCAGGTCCCTCTGTTCCACTACACTCCTTAAGGGCCTACCATTCACCATGGAACTTCTACCTTGATTTGACTTTCCAAAAAGCAACACTTCACACTTATTTATATTAAACTCCATTTGCCATTTCTTGCCCCCCACTGCCTCAGCTAATCAAGATCCTGCTGCAATTTCTGATAACCTTCCTCACTATCCACGATACTGCCTATTTTAGTGTCATCCACAAACTTACTAATCATACCCTGTACATTCTCATCCAAATCACTGATATAGATAACAAACAGCAATGGGCCCTGAGGTACACCATTAGTCACAGGCCTCCATTCCTACAAACATCCTTCCACTATTAGTCTCTGCTTCCTACCATCAAGCTAATTGTGTATCTAATTTGCCAGCTCTCCCCGGACTCCATGTGATCTAATCTTCCAGAACAGCCTGCCATGTGGAATCTTATCAAAGGCCTTACTGAAATCCATATAGACTATGTCTACCACCCTGGCCTTATCAACCTTCCTGGTCACCTCATCAAAGAACTCTAACAAATTTGTGAGGCATGATCTCCCACACACGAAGACATGCTGACTGCTCCTAATCAAACCCTATCTTTCTAAATGCACGTACATCTTATCCCTCAGAATCTTCTAAAGTAACTTACCACAGACCAGGCTTACTGGTCTATAATTTCCAGGTTTTTCTTTGCAGTCCTTCTTGAATAGGGGCACAACATTCACTACCCTCCAGTCTTCCGGGACCTTACCCGTAGCTAATGATGATGCAAATATATAAGCCAGGGCCCCCGCAATTTCTTTTCTGGCCTCTTGCAGGGTTCTTGGATATATCTGATCAGGACCAGAGCATTTATCCACCTTCATATGCTCTAATACTTCCAACACTTTCTCTACTGTGATATGGACTGTCCCCAAGATATCGCCACTAACTTCCCCAAGTTCATGTCTTTCTCCACGGTAAACACAGGAGAAGTATTCATTGAGGACCTCGCCCATCTCCTCTGGTTCCACGCATAAATGTCCATTTTGGTCCTTGATGGATCCTATTCTCTCTCTAGTTATTCTTTTTCCTTTAATATATTTAAAGAATCTCTTTGGATTCACCCTAATCTTCTCAGCCAAAGCTATCTCATGCCCCTTTTTTGCCCTCCTGATTTCCTTCTTCAGTAAACTCCTGTATCCCCTATATACCTCCAGGGATTCCCTTAATCCCAGCTGCTTGTTCCTCAGCCGTGCCTCTTTCTTTTTTTTGGTCAAATCCTCAATAACTCTAGTCATCCAGGGTTTCCTACTCCTGCCAACGCTGCCCTTCATCCTCAAAAGGACATATAGACCTTGAATTCCAGCAAAGGCAGAAGTCCCTTTGCTTGCAAACAAACTGCTCCAATCAACTCCTACAAGCTCCTGTCTAATTCCATCAAAATCAGTCCTGCCCCAATTTAGAATTTAAACATACAGGCCAGTTTTTTTCCTTCTCCATAACTATTTTAAAACTAATAAAACTATGGTCACTGTCACCTCAGTCACCTGTCCTGCCCTATTTTCCAAGAGTAGGTCAAGTTTTCCCAAGTAGGACCCAAGTAGGACCCTCTATATACTGCTTAAGGAAACTTTCCTGAACACATTTAACAAATTCCACCCCATGTAAGCCCTTAACACAATGGAAGTCCCAGTCTATGTCAGGAAAATTAAAATCCCCCACTATGACAACCCCATTGCTCCTGCAAGTCTCGGCAGTCTCCCTGCATATTCGTTCCTCTAATTCCTGTTGACTATTTGGGGGCCTATAGTGCAACCCCAATAACGTCACCCTCCCCTTCTTATTTCTTAGCTCCACCCACAAAGCCTCATTGGATGTTCCCTCAGTTATTTCATCTCTGACTACTGTTAAGATACTCCCCTTAATCAAAAATGCAACTACCCCCACACCCCTCTTTCCTCCACCTCCATCCCGCCTAAAGCACCTGTACCTTGGCACATTAAGCTGCCAGTCCTGTCCCTCCCTTAAACGTTACATATGTTTCTGTAATGGCTATAATATCCCAGCTTCATGTACCTATCCACACCCTGAGTTCATCGGCCTTACCTGTCAACCCTCTTGCATTGAGATAGATGCAATTTAATCAAATGGGCATTCCTTGCTCACTGTCGTGTTACAGCCTGACCTGTCTCTGATCACCATATCTCCTTCCAGCCTTGCACTTCCTCCCTTCTGTTGAGGATCCTACTCCCCTGCCAATCTAGTTTAAACTCTCCCTGCAACACGAGCAAATCTGCCCACCAGGATATTGGTCCCCCACCAGTTCAGGTGAAACCCGTCCCTCTTGAACAGGTCACTTCTGCCCCAGAAAAGATCCTAATGATCCAGGAATTTGAATCCCTGCCCACTGCACCAATTCTTTATCCACGCATTCATCTGCCATATCATCCTGTTCTTACCCACATTAGCATGTGTGGCACTGGAAGTAATGCGGAGATTACCACCATCAAGGTCTTGGTTTTTAAATTTTTCCTAGCCCTATAATCACTCAGCAGGACCTCATCCCTATTTCTACCTGTGTCATTTGTGTCAACGTGCACAATGAGTTCTGGCTGCTCACCCTCCCCCTTGAGAACGTCCTGCAGCCGCTCAGAGACATCCTGGACCCTGGCACCCGGGAACCAACACACCATCCTATCTGCAGCCACACAATCTCCTGTCTGTCCCCCTTACTATCAAATCTCCTATCACTGAGGTTCTGTTTACCTTTACCCTTTCCTGCTGTGCCCCAGAGTCAGTTGTAGTGCCACTGACCTGGCTACTGCTGCTTTCTTCTGAAGCAGCATGTGATTTAGAATATTTCCCTTGTATAGAAGCTTAAGTTTGTCGTGAAGGACTGATGGGTGCAAGGCCTAACTTCATGTTGTAATTTCTGTGCAAATACTCCTCAGCACAAAAGACACCAGCAGACATATTATCATTGCTCTACTGTTAGTTTAAACAAAGAAGGGACAAAGTTGCTTGGTATTTACATAATTAGTTCTTATAAATATAATAGTGCAAATCTCTGATAAAAATTCAATCATATATCAAATTAATTCAGTGTAAATATTTTTCTAAGCAGCAGTACCTTGTGTTCGATACAATGAAAAGGTTCAATTTGACATTTGTCTTGAGAAAAAGAACATAGAGCATGCAACAGTACAGCACAGTACAGGCCTTTCGGCCCACGATGTTGTGCCGACCTATTATCCTGCTAAGATCAAGCTACCCAGCATACCCCACATTATACTATCATCCATGTGCCTATCCAAGAGTCGCTTAAATGTCCCTAATGTATCAGACTCCACTACCATGCACCCACCACTCTCTGTGTAAAGAACCTACCTCTGACATCTCCCCTATACCTTCCTCCAATCACCTTAAAATTATGCCCCCTCGTAATAGTCATTTCCGCCCTGGGAAAAAGTCTATGGCTATCCACTCTATCTATGCCTTTCATCATCTTCTACACCTCTATCAAGTCACCTCTCATCCTTCTTCGCTCCAATGAGAAAAGCCCTAGTTCCCTCAACCTTTCCTCATAAGACCTACCCTCCAGTCCAGGAAGCATCCTGGTAAATCTCCTCTGCACCCTCTCTAAAGCTTCCACATCCTTCCTATAATGAAGTGACCAGAACTGAGCACAATATTCCAAGTGTGGTCTAACCAGTGTTTTATAATATACAAATGTTTCTAATTTAATCAGATCATGGCTTTCAACAGAAACAGTGTGATGAATTGCTTTGTTCCATCAATTTGTGCAGCAAGATCCAGCACTTGGTGAACCTTGTAACTTTCAGGGGTGCAGGTTCAGGGATGCTACATTTCACTGTTTCAACATATTAGTTACATTTGATTTTTCCCAACAATGAGGGTGGGGCTTGTTTCGAGGGTTTTCATAGATCATTCAAGGCAGTTTTGAGGGTCACTGAAAGGAGTTCAAAGTGAGGCAGAGACCAGAGTATAGTGTATGTGAAAGAAAGAGAGAGATGTAGACACCATGTTAGTTATTAGCTGTGCAGCTAAAGACAACTTTGTTTGCTGTGTAAGAAGTATGAAAGAACTGTGGATGCTGTAAATCAGGAACAAGAACAGAAATTGCTGGAAAAGCTCAGCAGGTCTGGCAGCATCTGTGAAGGAAAAAACAGAGTTAGCATTTTGGGTCCATCAGAATTGATGGTAGCTGGGAAAACATTGGTTTATATGCAGAAAATAGGGAAGGGTATGGGGTATGGAGTAAACGATAGGATAGAGCCTGAAGAGAGAGGAGAGCAGTTGGATCGACAAATTAGTTGGTAACGATCAGGCTGGGAGGGTGAATAGTTGTTAATGGGGACTGTTAATGATTAACAACAGGGGGTGTGTAATGGCAGGTTGTGTGGTAACAAGGCCTGGTGTGTGGGGTAGGGGCGAGGACATGGAAGAGTTTAGGTCCTAAAATTATTGAACTTGATATTGAGTCTGGAGGGCTGCAGGGTCCCCAAGTGGAAAATGAGGTGTTGTTCTTCCAGCTTACATTGGGCTTCACTGGAACACCGCAGCAAGCCAGAGACAGAGATTTTGGCCAGGGAGCAGGGTGGTGTGTTAAAGTGGCAGGCAGCAGGTAGCTCAGGGTCTTTTTTGTGAGCAGAACATAGATGTCCTGCAAAGCAGTCACCCAATCTATGCTTCGTTTCCCCAGTGTAGAGGAGACCACATTGTGAGCAGCGAATGCAGTAGACTAGATTCTGGGAAGTGCAGGTGAAGTGTTGCTTCACCTGGAAGGTACGTTTGGGCCCTTGGATACTGGGAAGGGAGGAGGTAAATGGGCAGGTGTTGCACCTTCACTGGTTACAGGGGAAGGTGCCATAGGGCTGTGGGGAGGTGTTGGGGGTGAAGGAATTGTTGGCCAGTAGTCCCGGAGGGAACGGTCCCTGTGGAAGGTGGACAAGGGAGGGGAGGGGAATATGTGTCTGGTGGTGGCATCTCGCTAGAAGTGGCGGAAATGACATCTGATGATCTTCTGGATGTGGATGCTGGTGGGATGGTAGGTGAGGATAAGGGGAATCCTATCACTGTTGCGGGAGGGAAGAGAAGGGGTGAGGGCGGAAGTGTGGGAGATGGGTCAGACCTGGTTGAGGGCCCTGTCAACAACGGAGCTGGGGAATCCTCAGTTGAGGAAGAAAGTGGACATTTCAGAGGCTCCCATGTCGAAGTTGGCCTCATCTGAACATATGCGATGGAGACGGAGGAGCTGAGAGAATGGAATGGAGTCTTTACAGGAAGTGGGGTGTGAGGATGTATAGTCCAGGTAGCTGTGGGACTCGCTGATAATCAAATCCCTCTACTCCCCTAATCACACCATTAGTGCTGATTTAATCACTAAGATGGCCAATTGCTTCTCTTTTGTCCTACTATGCAGAATAAAAGATACTTTTACCAGGCATCTTAAGTGAGTACAAAAGAATCCATTTATTGTAAAACAAAACTTAATCTCAGAACAAGTGGTAAAATTTGGTTCACATTTAAGATATAACGCAGAGTGAGGGCTATAGCTCATTATCCCAAGCAGAGATATACCCATACAACACAAACACAAAAGACAATAGTCTTTGCAGAAATGATATCTTCTTTTCTAAAACAAGGGCAAAAGAAAAAAACATGCCCAGTGGTTAAGGGTCTGAAAACACAAAAATAGAGTTTGATGAATTCTCTCAACTTTTCTGCTGACAAAGTTGAATTGTTGACAGCTTCAGACTAATAGAAGATCTTTAGTTCAGATTGAAATCAGGCTGGATCTTAGACTTTCATTGGCTGAGTGGTTGACAGAGAAGAGGAAGGTATTAGGCTACAGGATGATGTAAATGGATTGGTCAGGTGGATTTTAATCCTGATAAATGTGAGTGGATGCTCTTTGGAAGAAGCAACAAGAGAGGGGAATATTCAATGAATGGCAGGATACCAGGAAGCTCAGAAGAATGGAGGGATTTGGGTTGTTTGTCCACAGATCCCTGAAGATGGCAAGGCTGGTTAATAGGGTAGGTAAGAAAGCATTGAGGACACTTGCCTTTATCAGTTGTGGCATAGATTGTAAGAACAGGAAGGTTATGTTGGAGCTTGATAGCACAGCAGTTAGGCCACATGTGGTACTGTGTGCAGCTCTGATCACACATTAGAGGAAGGATGTGATTGCACTGGAAGGGGTGCTGAGGAGATTCACCAGGATGTTGCTGCTTTGGAGGATTTCAGTGATGAAACAAAGCTGGATAAGCTTGGGTTGATTTCTTTGGGGTGGAGAACATTAAGTGGGGACCTCATTGAGATGAATAAGAGTTTGAGGGACATGGACAAGGTCCATAGAAAACAGTTATTCCCCTTGGTTAAAGGGTCAATAACAAGGAGGCATACTTTTAAAGTGAAAGTTGGGAGGTTTAGATGGGTTGAGGAAAGAGGATGGAGGGAGTGTGGAATGCACTGGATGGGAAGGTATTTGAAGAAGGAAACATCACAGCCTTTATAAAGTACTTGTGTGAGGATCTTTGCATTCAAGGATATCTGCCTAGTGCAGGAAAGTGGGACTAGTGTAAGTAGTTGTGTATTTTTGGTGGTACAGACTCAATGGGATGAAGGGCCTCTTCTGTACTGTATGATTCTGAGTCTTTGAAAAATGGCCACCGTTCAGCTTTTCAAGGTTGAGGTAATCTGAAATACTGACATTTGGAAACGTTACTAGGTATTTTGCTGAGAGAGTTTTTTTTCTTTAGTGTGTAGGGTTTTGCTCCTTACTGATCCCTTATATTTGTGAGCACAAAAAATTAAGTTGAAAAAGGGTTTTTGGGCAACTACCAGGCAGAGACTGTGGTCATTTCAAATCCACGTTTTCCAGCATTGAAGGCTATAAACTCCACCTCTTAACTCCCTAAAAGCTTTGTGTGTCTTTTTTCCAAAGTCACTTCACTTGCTGTAAAAATAGCAGGAAAACCTCTGCATAAATTTTTGAAGAAATCACATAGTAAAAACTCTTTTCAGTTAAGTGTGTTCTGTGTAACTGAAACAGTTTTACAACTCAAGAAAAATCAAGGGGAAGTACAGTTTTGCTAATGCTCTTTCTCTATGAAAGGCTGGAGTTGTACTTCTGAGTAAATGCTAGAGTGCAGTTTTTGAGAATCCAAGGGAGTATAATCTCAGGAAAGGAAGGTGGGCCACCAGGCCAGGAATCAATTGTTCAGCCAATCCATGATGGATTGGCTTATTATCGAGCTTCAGCACCAGGTTGTCAAAATGAAGAATAATAATCCCTGGTGAATTTGTAGTGAGATTTGGTGACCTATATTACCACTGATGTTTGAAAGTTATTTCTGACAAAATCCATGGGAACTCTTTGATTATTTTTACTGTTTGATGTGTTCTGTTGAGTGTTCAATCATAGTTTGTTGGATACACATTTTTGCCTCATTCTAATGTTGGGATGTTAGAATATAACTGCTATCTTTATCTGCATAATTTCAACCTTTTTGTGTCAATAGTCTTTGCACGTTTAAGTTTTCTTTGTACTAAACTAGTTATCCATTATTTGATGGAAGAAACCTGACTGACTTGTTTCTAATAGTAAAGCAGAATACAGTATGAGACCTATATAATTTGCCATATCATTATTATTGTTAAATGTTTCTGATAACCAGTGCAGGGATGGTGCCGAGCAGGAATTGGCACACCCTCCAATACTGGTCATGACCAACTTTTAATCTTTTTTGTTTTTCATGTATGATTTCAAATATAATTGCAATAGTATTTCATATTTCTGCAGAACTGTTTCATATCTTGTTTTGTATTTAATTTGCATTTTAAACCTCTTGAAGTGTGATGCCATAAATTAAATATTTGTACACATTTTAAATTTTTTCAAATGCTGCAAAGCAAAATTGCAATAAATCTGCATTTTTAAAAGCTATTTACTTGCCTTTTGATTCTCTCAAATAATATGCATTTACATGAAAATATTAAGAATAAATTTATGCTGCTTTTGGCATGATGCTTAATGCTGCCAAACCTTTTGATTAAAGCCCATTTATATTGTCAGTTTGTGAAGATTATGAATGAATTTACAATACCACAATGAATCAACTGAGGACACAGAACAATCATCTGAGTTTAGAATTGATTATCACTTAGTTGTAATGCTGTAGAGAAACAACTTATTTAAAACAATTCATTTAGTTCAATCACAGCAGCATGAATCAGCAGGGTCTGAGGAGCTGTTGCCTGTAATAAAAGAGCGTGATATGCCTTTGAAAGTGATAAAGTTAAAGGGCTAAGGAGATAGGCTTGGAGAGTGAAATTAGCTGGGTGGCTCTTTCGGGAGCTGATACAGACACAATGGTTCAAATGATCTCCTTCTGTCCTGTAAAGTTCACTGATTCTATGATTTGTTTGGAGACTGCAACCAGAGCAGGCCCATGGCCCCAAGATGGGGTGGGTTCGGCTGCACAGGGAGAGAGAGAAAAGGTTATAAGGAAGGCTGGAAGACGGTGCTTGATTATGACATTCTGAAGGTTAAGCTCTGTCAAGTTTGAGAGGCTCCCAAACATGACCAAAAGAAGAATTATATTATCTGCAAGGTCAATGACAATAGAAACATTAAAGCTTATATTTGTAAATACATGTAGGCAAAGCCACAACTTGCATGAAAACTTTTATATAGCAACGTCAGAGCAATTACAGACACTACTTACTTTTGGGATTTTTGGGCAGTCACTGATGTCCTCAAATGATAAGTTGTGAAGTTTTCACTTCCTAAGCACCTAAAGCATTCTTGCCCACACTTCGTTCTTGATGCTTTTCAGCTGCAAAAATGACCTTTAACCCCTGCATAGTTTGTTACCACCAGACTCAAAAAGAACTGCAATTTTGCTTCTGGTTAAAGTCGATTGAATCTTATTTGGATGTGACTTGCTGCAGGTCCTGCTGCATAAAAATTCTTTGTCTGAACAATTTTCCTTGATGTAAGCCTGGAAGTTTCCCCAATGAGTTTAACATCATCAGGATCGAAGCTTTACACCTCCACATTGATTCAGATGCCTCAAATAAACAACAATCAGAAACAAAATATTGTTGGCAACGTTTTTGGATGTGAATGCTCTTCTTTTCAAGTTGGGTTTAAGTGCATCCATTGTAGGAATAATGAATTGTCTCTTGGAGAAGATATTTCATCAGCAATAGGTGCATTGCTATCATTGACTTCTTTCCTTAAACTTTTCCTTTCATTAACAACCTTGGTATTTATATCAGACAAGTTTTCTTTTGCCTTGAGTGCAATTCCAGGTTTCCTTTAAGATTTGAGAGAGTGATATATAAAGATTTGCACATGTGCTAAGGGCAATGTGTGCATCCTGTGGATTCTTTCTGGTTTCAACACTAACTCACATTAATCTCTTTTCTCCTTCAGAATGCCAGCTTCTCTCCTTGTATCACCTTTTATTGCTATCATGAGTACAGAGATGAGAAAGGACAATAATAATTGAACCATAACTCTCGGTTAGGGCTGGAGTAGCCTGTGCTTCATGGCTACTATGCTTCACAGCTAGTATCTGAGAGAGGTGGCAAGAACTGCAGATGCTGGAGTCAGATAACGCAGTATGGAGCTGGAAGAACACAGCAGGCCAGGCAGCATCAGAGGAGCAGGAAAGTTGGTGTTTTGGTTCGGGACCCTGCTGCCTGGCCTGCTGTGTTCATCCAGCTCCATATTGTATTATATCGAGAGAGATGTTTTGGTTTGGTGGAATTAGGATCCAGAAATGATTTGAGTGCTGTCCAGTGTTTTGTAGATGTAGAGACAACTGTGTATTTACTGGAGAACAGCAACAACATTCAATTAATGCCCAGGATAAAGAATATATATAAAAGACTGACTTTTCTCTCTTTGTTTTTGCTGTGTCCAATTATATCTTCCAGTCATGTTAGCTGCATCATCATAATACTGTCCACTGCATGTACTGAAGTGAATGTTGCAGTCATTACATCAATAATCTTGCACAGCATTCTTTCACCATGATTCTTCAGTTATTCAAGGGAAGTTAGAGAGTATTCTAAATGATCATCTGGTGGTACATATCTTACAACAGACCATTGATCAACATGTGATGGATCTGGTACAGAGTCTGCAGACGAATTGATGTACCCAGCTTTTCTCAAGTCATACAAAATAGATTGCCTTACGTTTGTATCCAAAAGCTGCATGAGTTCATCATACACTGTTTTAGACAAGACTGAATGGTTCCCAGATTCTCCACTTCTGCAATGATTTATGTGGGAGGAAAGAAATGGATTAAAATTAATGAGCGCTATCAAGATAAGGAAGCTCCCATTATGCAGTGAGTCAAATTTTGCTAGTTTTTAGAAAATAAATTCATATTTAAAAGGAAAATGTTTTAATAATAAAACAGTTTACATTTACTGTTGACTTGAAAATCCACACGATACACCTTTATGAATCTGATCACTTGAATGCCAAAATTCAAGGGGAAGGGTCAGCTGTGTGGATGTGTGTTTGGCCTGCATTGTGCTGCTGCAGTTCATCAGAGTCATAGGAGCCTGGAAGTCTCCTTAAATGGAGACTGAGAATAAACCAAAGCTTTCAGATTGTGCTTAAGATCAAAGTAGGATTGTTTCACACAATAACTGTGTAGCCACATAAGTATATCTTTATCATTTCTGAACAAAAATGTCCATTTTAGGGAGTTTTTTTTGTGACTTATTTAGTTTTCAACAGATGTGTAAAGCTTGAATTCTAGTTACTTTTGTTCCATGTTTAGAGGTCCCTATACTGTGGCTTACTTGGCTTCTGTGCAAATCTTGGACAAAACGGATATAGTGTCATGGAGTTAAAGAGCCATACAGCGCGGAAATAGACGCTTCATTTGCTAACAGACATTTGCCAAGATTTGGCCCATATCCCTCTTAACCCTTCCTATTCATATACCCATCTAGATGCCTTTTAAATGTTGTAATTGTACCAGCCTCCACCACTTCCTCTGGCAGCTCATTCCATACGCACTCCACCCTCTGCATGAAAATGTTGTCCCTTAGGTCCCTTTTTAAATCTTGCCTCTCACCTTAAACCTATGTCCTCTAGTTTTGGCCTCCCCCCAAATCTAGGAAAAAGACCTTGGCTTTTCACCCTATTCATGCCCCTCATACTTTAGAAACCTCTAAGGTCACCTCGGAGTTTCTGATGCTCCAGGGAAAATAGCCCCAACTCTTCAGCCTTTCCCTATAGCTCAAACCCTGCAGTCCCAGAAAAATCCTTGGATATCTTTTCTGCACCCTCATGTGTAACAATATCATTCCTATTGAAAGCTGATTAGAGTTATATGCAGTATTCCATAAGTGGCCTCACTAATGTCCTGTACAGCTACAACATGATGTCTCAACTCCTATAATCAATGTTATGACCAATGAAGGCAAGCGTACCAAATGCCTTCTTCACCACCCTGCCTACCTGTGACTCCAGTTTCAAGGTACCCCAGGTCTCTTTGATCGGCAACCCTCCCCAGGACCTTACCATTAAGTACGTAAAGTCCTGCCTTGATTTAATTTACCAAAATGCAACACCTCACATTTATCTGGATTAACTCCATCTGTCGCTAAAGGATGGCAAAGAGAGGAATGCAGCTGATTAAGGATGACAAAGGGGATTTAATGATGCAAGTACGACAGACTGAAGATCAGTCAAACATCCCCATCCTCAATGATAGGGGAGCCCAGCACATCAGTGCAAGCAATAAGGCTGGAGCATTTACAAAATCTTCAGCCAGAAGTGCCTTAGTGTCCTCTTGAGAACTCTATCATCAGAGTTACCAGTTTTCAGCTAATCTCATTCACGCCACGTGATATCAATAAAAATCTGGAGGGACTGGATACTGCAAAGTCTATTGGGCCTGACAATATTCCATTAATAGACAGAATTTGCTGCTCCCCTAACCATAGAACATAGAACATAGAACATAGAACATTACAGCGCAGTACAGGCCCTTTGGCCCTCGATGTTGCGCCGACCTGTGAAACCAATCTGAAGCCCATCTAACCTAAACTATTCCATTATCATCCATATGTTTATCCAATGACCATTTAAATGCCCTTAAAGTGGACGAGTCTACTATTTTTGCAGGCAGGGCATTCCACGCCCTTACTACTC
>NC_063362.1:570360-593871 GCF_021869965.1 Rhincodon typus
AGACCCTTCTTCTGATGAAGGGTCTAGGCCCGAAACGTCAGCCTCTCTGCTCCTATGATGCTGCTTGGCCTGCTGTGTTCATCCAGCCCTGCACCTTGTTGTCAAGCAATTGAGTTGGTTGGGCCTGTACTCATTGGAGTTTAGAAAAATGAAAGGCTCTTAGGGAACTTGACAAAGGAGAAGCAGAAAGGTTATTTCCCCTTGTAGACTGTCTAGGACCAGAGGGCATAATCTCAGAGTAAGGGGTTACACATTTAAAACAATGATGAAGATGAATTTCTTCTCCAGAGAATAATGGCTCGGTGGAGTTCTGTACCACAGAAGGCAGGCCAGGTTGGGTTTTATTTAATTTTTTTATTCATTTGTAGGATGTGGGCGTTGCTGGCTGGGCCCAGCATTATTTGCCCATCCCTAGCTGACCTTGAGAAGGTGGGGGTGAGCTGCCTTCCTGAACCGCTGCATGTGCTCTGGGTTGACCCACAATGCTATTGGGAAGGGAATTCCAGGATTTTGACCCAGCGACAGTGAAGGAATGGTGATATATTTCCAAGTCTGGATGGTGAGCGGCTTCGAGGTGGTGGTTTTTCCTTGTATCTGCTGCCCTTGTCCTTCTTGATGCAAATGGTTGTGGGTTTGGAAGGTGCTGCCTAAGGATCTTTGGTGAATTTCTGCAGTGCATCTTGTAGATAGTACACACTGCTGCTACTGAGCGTCAGTAGAGGAGGGAGTGGATGCAGCACCAATCAAGTGGGCTGCTTTGGCCTGGATCTTGTCAGGCTTCCTGAGATAACACAGTGTAGAGCTGGAGGAACACAGCAGGCCAGGCAGCATCAGGGGAGCAGGAAAGCTGATGTTTCGGGTTGGGACCCTTCTTCAGAAATGGGAGAGGGGGAAGGGAGCTCTGAAATAAATAGGGAGAGGAGGGGTGGGGCTGGGAAGGTAGGTGGGATGGTGATAAGTGAATGCAGGCAGGGAGTGGTGGCGATTGGTCAGTGAGGTGGGAGGAGCGAATAGATGGGAGAGAAGATGGACAAGTTGTATCAGGTCAAGGTGGCAGGGATGAGGGGGAGGGTTGGTTATGGGATGAGGCCGGGGATGGAGAGATTTTGAAACGGGTAAAGTCCACATCGAGACCATCAGGCTGTAGGCTTCCAAGGGTGAACATGAGGTGCTGCTCCTCCAGTTTGTGGTTGGTGTCATTGTGACACTGGAGGAGGCGCAGGATGGACATGTCGCCCAGGGAGTGGGAGGGGGAGTTGAAATGGTTCATGAACAGAAGGTGTTGTCGTTTGTTACAAACAAAGCGCAGGTGCTCTACAAAGCAGTCTCCAAGCCTCTGCTTGGTCTCACCAATGTAGAGGAGACCACATCGGGAGCAGCGGATACAGTAGACCACATTGACAGTGAACCTCTGTCTGACATGGAAGGTTTGTTTTGTGACTTGGATGAAGGTGAAGGGGGAGGAGTAGGGGCAGGTGTAACACTTCCTGCGGTTGCAGGGAAAGGTGCCGGGGGTGGTGGGGCTAGTGAGTGGAGTGGACGAGGGAGTCGCAGAGAGAGTGGTCCCTACGGAAGGCAGATAGGGGTGGGAAGGGAAATATCTCTTTGGTTGTGGGGTCAGATTGCAGGTGGCGGAAGTGGTGGAGAATGATACGTTGAATACAGAGGTTAGTGAGGGTGATACATGAGGACAAGGGGGATTCTGTCTTTGCTTTTCTTGTGGGGAGGGGATGTGAGGGCAGAGGTGCGGGAAATGTAAGAGATGCGGTCGAGAGCATTTTCAACCGCCGATGGGGGAAGTTGCAGTCCTTGAAATAAGAGGATATCTGGGATGTTCAGGAGTGGAATGCCCCATCTTGGGAGCAGACGCGGCAGAAGCGAAGGAATTGGGAGTAGGGGATTGTATTCTTGCAGGAAGGTGGGTGGGAGGAGGTGTACTCTAGGTAGCTGTGGGAGTCAGTGGGCTTGAAATAGATATCGGTTTTGAGGTGGTTACCAGAGATGGAGAAAGAGAGGGCCAGGAAGGAGAGAGAAGTATCGGGGATGGTCCAGGTGAACTTGAGGTTGGGGTGAAAGGTGTTAGTAAAGTTGATGAACTGTTCAAGCTCCTTGTGGGAGCATGAGGCAGCGCCGATACAGTCATCAATGTAACGGAGGAAGAGGTGGGGGATACAGCCAGTGTAGCTTTGGAAGAGGGATTGTTCCACATAACCTACAAAGAGGCAGGCATAGCTTGGGCCCATGTGGGTACCCATGGCCACCCCCTTTTGTCTGTAGTAAGTGGGAGGAATTGAAGGAGAAGTTGTTAAGGGTGAAGACAAGTTCCGCTAAACGAGTAAGGGTGTCAGTGGAGGGGGACTGGTCGGGCCTGCGGGACAGAAAGAAGCAGATGGCCTTTAGGCCATCTGTGTGGGGGATACAAGTGTACAAGGATTAGATGTCCATAGTGAAGATGAGGTGTTGGGGGCCAGGGAATTGGAAGTCTTGGAGGAGGTGGAGGGCGTGGATGGTGTCCTGGATATAGGTGCGGAGATCCTGGGCCAGGGGGGAGAAAACAGAGTCAAGGTAAGTGGAGATGAGTTCAGTGGGGCGGGAGCAGGCAGAGACAATGTGTCAACCAGGGCAGTTGGCTTTGTGGATTTTGGGAAGGAGATATAAATGGGCAGTGCGGGGTTGGGAAACAATGAGGTTGGAGGTCACCTGAGGTGATGAAGTTATGGATGTTCTGGGAGATGATGTTTTGGTGGTCAGGGGTGGGGCTTCCTGAGTGTTGTTGGAGTTGCACTCATCCAGGTCAGTGGGGATTATTCCATCACACTCCTGACTTGTATCTTATAGATGGTGGACAGCTTTGGGGAATCAGAAAGTGAGTTACTTGCAACGGTATTCCTAGCCTCTGGCCTGCTCTTGTAGCCACTGTGTTTATGTAGTTTATGTGTTTCTGGTCAATGATAACCCCCAGGATGTTGATAGTGGGGTATTCAGTGATGGTAACGCCATTGAATGGTGAGGGGCATTGGTTAGATTGTCTCTTAGAACCCCCACAATGTCGAAACAGGCCATTCGGCCCAACAAGCCTCCAAAGAGCATCCCACCCCGACCCATCCCCCTACCTTTCCCTGTAATCCTGCATTTCCAGTGGCTTACCCACCTAGCATGCACATCCCTGAACATCACAGGTAATTTAGTATGGCCAATCCACCTGACTTGCACATCTTTGGACAGTGGGTGGAAACCGGAGCACCCAGCAGAAACCCACACAGACACGGGGAGAATATGCAAACTCCACACAGACAGTTGCCCAAGGGTGGAATTGAATCCAGGTCGCTAGCGCTGTGAGGTAGCAGTGCTAACCACTGAGTCACCGTGCTGCCGTTATTGCAGATGGTCACAGTCCAGCATTTGTGTGGCACAAATGTTACTTGTCATTTGTCAGCCCAAGCCCAGATATTGTCCTATTGTCTGGATCTAATTGCATTTGAATGTAGACTACTTCAGTATCTGAGGAGTTGCAAATGGTGCTGAACATTGTGCAATCATTGGTGAACATCCCCACTTTTGACCTTATGATGGAGGGGAGGTCATTGATGAAGCAGCTGAATACGGTTGGACCTAGGACACTGTCCTGGAGCTGAGATGACTGACCTCAAACAATCATGACCATCTTCCTTTGTGTCAGGTATGACTCCAACCACCAGAGAGTTGTTAAATATATTCAAGGCTGAGGTAGACAGATTGTTAATCGGTAAGGGAATCAAGGATAAAAATAAAGAACTACGAATGTGGAAATCTGAAGTATAAACAGAAATTGCTGAGAAAACTCAGCAGGTCTGGCAGCATGTGTGAAGAGAGAAACAAAGTTAATATTTTGAGTCTGGTGACCCTTCATCAGTTAAAGTGCCACCATTGTAAATTACATTGTTCCCAGCTTCTCCCTGGAATTCTCAGTTTCCCATTAATGATTTGATGTGTTTTCTTGGTGTTTTAAACTGTTAATGACTTCAGCTTCCTTAAATTCTGGAATAGCTGACCATCTTCACTAATGCATCATATTTTCAGGTATTATGGGTATCTATACACAAACTACTCCCAACCAATCAGCTGTTCAAAATGTTCCATAAATTTCAACTCTACTCATGAATTGCTGCATTGATCCTGTCTCCAGACATTATCCTAGCAAATCTTTTCGAAATAACGTCCATAGTTTTGCTGTTATTATAGACTGCGAGTAATTCTTATTGTTAAATGTAATAACGTTTTGATATCTTTCACTTTCGGTGGTGCTGGAAGTGTTGGTATCATTGCTGACTTCATGTTACCTGGACTTTGCTGTTAACTGTAAGGAACAAAAAAAATGGATGGTGTTGGATTACCCTCTTCAGTTTTACTAATGAGATGAGCAAGATTGTCACTGAAGGGAATTTACTTTCAAACACACTCGACAAACAAGTCCCAAAATGTCACATGTGTGTTTGTGTGTTAGAAACCTTCACTCTCCTAATTACTGTTTAACATTCAACTGGCTCAACATTTAGAAAGGGGGGGGCGTGGTTATGTAAAATGTATCAAGAAAACTACCGCGTGAATTTCTTTCTGACCGTTTTAGATTATCAGACCTAGGCAGGAAAATACTAGAAAAGGATTTCAGTTGAAAAACGTAGAGCAACCGAGTCGGTAGAAAAGGAGATGCAGAATATTGGAATTCCATTCTGGATGCATCTGCCTGCTTTGTTACTGCAGAAAACCCCCTGAGTTTTTTTCCCCCATGGAGCTTCTCGCAAGAACCCATTAGAGGAGTAGTGTTCCGGCAGTGCGCCGGAGCTGGAAGCAGGAGATCGATTACTGCGAGAGAACGTGCTGCGAGTATAAAGTGGGGGAATCGCCTGGGTTTTCCAACACCACACGTTATGTTAATACAAACCCAGAGGCAGATTCTAACATTAACTGTTGCTTGCATTTCAAAATGAATATTCAACTGTAAATGATTCTAATTTAATTTTTAGTCCTTGCTACCTGGATGCTCGAAGATAGAATTGGACTGTGAATCTTCGGGAAGTTATTTCCAGATTTTGATTTTGGAGTAATTGAAAAGTGAGTCCATTTGGACTAGAATCACAGCTGTGGGAAAAGGTGCGGGATTTAGCACAAATGTAGTTTACCGTATGAACAGACGTTTGGAAATGTTCATACTTTTCCTCTGCTATTGAGAGGTTTAAGGAGTGACATGGTAAAGGTCTTTAGGATTTTATGAAATTCACAGTACAAAAACAGGCCGTTCAACCCGACTGGATAGGGCTGTTTATGTTCTACATGGCATCCCTTGCATTGGACACATTGCATTCAATTTATATCAGCTTGTCTTTCTATTTCTTCTCCCTCAGGTGTTTATTTAGCTTTCCTTTAAATAAATCTCTGCTATGCCTTCAACCACCCCCTGTGGTAGTGAGTTCTACCTTCTCACCACTCTCTGGGTGAAAGCATGTCTCCTGAGATGCCTTTTGGATTTAGCATTATCTTGTATTGAGGATGCACAGATTTCAATTTCCCCAAAAGTGGAAACATCTTCTCTATGTTTACCTTACCAAATCTCTTCATGGTTTTGAATATCTGTCCCAGAGAAGAGGCTCACCGTGTTCAGGATTTCCTGATGAGTGTGTCCTCTAAGTTCTGTCATTCTCTCTGTAAATCATTTTTACAGTTTAACTAGTCCTTTGACTTTTTTGTGTTATAGACAGCAGCACAGAGCTCAGTAATCCAAGTGTCATTAAACTAAAGTTCTTTATAAGGTTAGCATAATCTGTCTGTTTATTAGTTCTATCCCACTAGCAAAGAACCCAAATGCTCTGTTAGCATTGTTTATCATTTTGTTAACCTGAATAGCTACTTCTAATTATTTATTTAGTGAACACATTTTGATATGGCACTTCTGAAATCCAAGCGATTTTGCAATTGAATAAAGTGGTCCCCACATAGACCTATGCAGAACAACATTTCCCAAGATGATGGTAATGTAATAATGAGGTAAATAGTGACAGATTGTTTCACTTGGCACTGGGGCAGGAGCAAGAGAGCAGAAGTTGAAAATAGTACCAACAGTATTTAAAAAAACAATGATTAGAAAAATTTCTTTCCAAAGGTTGGCTTAAATGTACTACAAAGCATTATTGATACCAGATCTACAAATTAATTTAAACAGATTGAGATAAGCTTTTGAGAAGAGAAATATTGAAAAGTTTGATGAACAACGTGGCACCAACTTGATGGACTGGGTTTGTTTCTGTGCTAATTGCTTTGTTTGTATAATTATTCTATAATTTTACATAGCAACATATTTCGGGAAGACTATCACCTATAAAATATTCCCTTTCTTTATCTGACTTTTTTTATTATCAGACATCAAAATATTGTGTCTAGTATCTATTAACAGTCCTTTCCTCATTTCCTTGATGGACAAGTAATTTTCCCCTATTTGCCATCTTAGTTGGAAATTGAGTCCAGGGAGGAAAAGAAATTCAAATGGATGTTTCCACCCTCGTTCATACATTTCTGGTGCTATGCTGTCTCTCAGCATGGTTTCAATCATTATGTTCACAATCCATGTTATACTTAATGCCTCTGAATGTAAAATAATAATACATACAATTTTAGGATACATTCCCGATTATGATAAACTCCATCCCCCCTGCCCCCACCTCCCCGCCCAACACTCTTCATTTCATGTCCTTCACCTTTGATTGCATGAAGAAGCTGGAGATGATGATGAATACCAGTTACATTGCGTGTAATAACTGTTTTCATATTTGTTTTTATAAATGAAAATTCACTAAAAATCTTTAACTTTCATGTATTTTGTACAAATAAAATGTAAGCAATTATTCCTCAAGAAATATATATTGTCAAGATTTAAAATTATACATGTTATTCTGAAAAATGTTTGCAGTATTAAATAGTATTTGCTGCTGTTTGTTTTATTTTCATGGAAAACATAAACATCTCAGTAGTATCTGTGGAAAACAGAACTGTCAGTGTTGCTGCAGCCTTGATGCCACCTTGTTTGTTGAGTTTAAAAGTGCTCAGTGATCTGCCTTGTGGTTGTTAAAAGTGCTGACAAACAAAGGTATAACAAGAAATATTGACGGCAGCATCTCTGATGTCTGTTCCAACTCTATTTTTTTCAATCACAGACATTCTTTCACTGTTTAGTCACTTATGTCATTTTCTTGCTAAAGCATGAAATCAATCATATTGCTCTGATTATCACTAAATTAAAGCTGTGTCAAAACACTGACTTTTGTTTCATTTACAGAAAATGAGAACCATTGGATTTTGTTTCAATAAATAAAAGTTGAATTTTAACAGAAGTTTCAAAGTTTGGTAGGATCTCTGGATCCCGGAGGAGTGAGAAGGAAGGCAGCTGGGGAAACCTAAGCAGGTGAGTGCCCAACTTTGAGAATCTCAATGGTGAGATAAACCCTAGCAATTAAATTCTCCTATTGAAGAGGTGAGTCAACTTATTCAACTGCATGTACTGAGAAGCCTAGCTACAAACATTTATATCTCATTAAAAGCAAATCTCACAGGACTTAAGTGTTTGCTCCCAATTAAATCCTACCAAATTGAGCAATATGTGTCTTCAGATACCTAACTATATGTGAAAGGTGTCCCTGGAGAACTTCACTTCTTCCAGAATTTCAGAATAATTACTTGGCTGCTTTGTCCTTATGCAATATGGTTCTAAATCAAAGCTTGATTCAGTTGAAGTGTAATGCCTTCCAAAGGAGTGGAAGTGATAAAGGGTAGGGAGTTGCAGGGACACATGTCAGTATGACACACAGTTATTATGAGGACAAATATATTCAACCCTGCTCTTGTCACCCACTGAGATTACCTCCATTCTCTTTCACCCATGTGCCTTTTCATTCCTGTCACCTTTATTATACTTGAATCTTTCCCTATTTTCACAAAGCCAATCCATGTTTATGTTGACATACTCTACAACCTGAACCCCTAACTAACAAGGCCTCAAAGTCTCTGTTGACCGTGCTTCACCTGTTCTCGAGTCCACCTGCACCTTGTTCCCAGGATGGAGGGACTGTCCTTTATAGAGAGATTGGACAATTTGGACCTATATTCTCTCAAGCTTCAAAGAATGACAGATGATTTTATTGAAATTTGTAAAATACTTAAATGGATAGACAGGGTAGATGAAGATAAGATTTCTCTCATAATCAGAGTCTAGAACCAAATGACACAATCCTAAAAGAAGGAAGATGCTATTTAGGATTGAAGTGAGGAAAATATTTTTTACATAGACCATTATGAACCTTTGGAACTCTCTGCCATACAGCACTGTGGAAGCTTCACTTTTCAGTATATTTAAACTACAGATTCATAGATTTATGATTACTAATGGCTTAAATGATCATGGGAATAGACAGGGTAAAAGACATTGAAGTATTTAATTAGCCATGATTGTATTGAAGGGTAGATCAGGCTCAATGGGCTGAATGGTCTATTCCTGTTTCTACATTCCTGTGTTCCTCACTTTCTGTTATCTCCCTTAGAAACAATACAATCCCTGCTCATGACCCTGCAACTCCCACTCCAACATATCCAGTTCCTCCCACGGAGGATCATCCTCCACTATTTCCTCCACCTCAAGAAAAATCCAAACATCTTGCCCTCTCCTCCCCTCCGTGGTCTACTCCTGCATAACTCCTAATACCGCTTTACCTTCCCTCCTATGGCACCTTCCTATGAAATCACAAAAGGTGTAACATTTACCTTTTCACCTCTTTCCTCCTCACTGCCTGAAGCCCAAACTCACCTTACAGCTGAAGCAACATTTTACCTGCACTTCACTCAAGTTAGTTTACTATATTCACTCCTCACAGTGTGGTCCCCTCTATATTGGCTAGACTAAGCACAGACTGGATGACCACTTTGTGTAAGACTGACTCCCAACCTTCCAGTCACTTACCATTTCATTACACCATCTTGCTCTCAGACATACTAATACTTCTGTCCTAGGTCTGCTGCACTGCCGCACAGAGGCTCACTGTTAACTGGAGGAATACTTTACAAATTCATCATTGAATTCAACAATTTCAGACCAGAAACATTGTCCTCCATTTTGATTACATCCTTTGATTATCCCCTCCCACTCCCCACTGTCTTGTTTGCAGGGGTTTGCTTTCAGTAGAGCTGACTTAACTTCTGCTATTAGCACCTACCATTAACACCTCTATCCCTCCTCTACTACCATTAGCACTGTCTTTGCCTTTTCCTCTGACCATCTTCACCATCTGCTCCACTCACTCCTCCTCCTCCTTTGTCAACAGCATGAAAACCATCTTTCTCCACTCCCCTTCAGTTCTGAACTGTAAAGAAGCATGCTGTCATGTCCAGCCTTTCCCCATTGCCCTGACCCTGGACAGGGGCAAGAACTTACTGCCCATCCCTGCACAATAAGACCTGTACTTGTGTGAAAACTCACAAAAGTATGTAGTGTGCTAAAAACCCTGTCAATGCCAGGAAATCCCAATTGATCACCAGGGGAAATGACATCCATTTTTTGGCCTACCTCCAGACTGACACTGTGAACTGGATGATTCTGCTGTTTGATCTATTTATTTCAGTGATTAATTACTCGGGGCTGTAACTCAGCAATATTAAATACATCAGTTTCCTAATAGACCGGTAATACAATATCTTGCTGTAAAATCTAATGTAAATGTGACAGGTATTCCTGCATTGCACCAGGGCCAATTTTATTCTGTGTGTATTTTATTTTTGATCTGAATTCTTTTTGACCAGAGACAGCATTAAAACAGTTTAAATCCAAAAGACAGAAACAGTAGAGGATGAATTCACAATTTCCATTTGCCGTTATGGGTTTCACAAGGTGCTGGTTGCTAAGGAAAGTTCAATGAGACCATCAAAAGTGTAGATTGTTAAATTGATCAGAGCTATCACATTCAATCACAGAGCTGCTCACCATTGTCAATGATTGGCAACACATTCAAAATTAATATGAGATGTGCAGCCCTTTGTGGATTGCTATTGATCTAATGTAATTATAGAAGATGCAGTCATTTATTTCCTTTTGTTTCAATATAATGTCAGAGTTTGGTATTGTACTTCTGTATGAGCTAGTTTAAAGCTTTCTAAGGGATCTTAAGGCAATTACACAACAACATTGAAGAGTGAATCCATAGACCTTTACAATGGAAGTCTGGCACTTCATTCAGCAATGCTATCAGACAAATATACAAATTCAGAATAGGAGTAGGTCATTCAGCCCCTTGAGCCTGTTCTGCGATTCAATAAATCTGACATCTCTACATTCCCAGTTACCCCTGATGACCTTTCACCCTCTCACTTATCAAGAATCTATCTGCCTCCACCTTAAAAATATTCAAAGACTCTGAACTCACAAACATCTGAGGGAGACAGTATTAAAGATTTAGAAGCCTCTGTGTGAAAAATAATCTCCTTATCTTCATTGTAAATGGGTACCCCCGGTTTTACACAGTGACTCCTAGTTCTAAATTCTCCCACAACAGCAATCATCCTCTTCACATTCACCTGGTCAAGCCCCCTCAGGTTCTCATATCTTTCTTCCAGTCAAGTAAACTCTTACCCTTCTGAGCTCCAGGGGATACAAGCCCAGCCTAGCCAAGCTTTCCTCATAAAACAACCCACCCATCCCAAGTATTAATCCAGCAAACCTTCTCTGAAATACTTCCAATGTATTTGCATCTTTCTTCAAATAAGAAGAAGAAGAATCACCTCCATACTTTTGCGTTGAATTCCCCTTGTGATAAATGATTATGTTGTATTAACTTTTCTGATTCCTTGCTGTACCTGCAGGCTAACCTTCTGCGATTTATGCACAAGAATAACCAGTTCTGTCTCCATCTCAGAGGTCTGCAATCTATCACCATTTAAATAACTTCTATTCTTCCTGCCAAAATGGACAAATTCATGCTTTCCCACATTTGCCAGATCTTCACCCACTCATTTAACCCATTATCATCCATTTACAGTTTCCTGATGTACATTTCACAGTTTACTTTCCTACCTATCATCTGTGTTTGGATTCACATATGGAATTCTGATGAAATCCAGTATTTATAGCCAATCCGTCACTGCCTTGCTGAAGATGCTATGAAATGAATTCTTGAACAGTGTAGCCCTTGTGGTGTGAGTACAAGGTGTTCATGATGAGAAGGTGCCGTTCGGGATTTTGATCAAATTACACTAATGAAACAATTATATATTTCCAGTTTAAGGTGGTATGTGACTTGCAGGGGAGCTTGTTGGTGATGGTGTTCTTATGTATCTGATGCCCCTACCCTTCTTGGTGGTAGGTATGACATTGCTATATTTCCTATAGTGATTCATGCATGATTACACTGCACATTTTTTTAATCCTTTCAAGCTTATTTATATGTCTTGGTGTATAAGGATTCCATATACAGGTTGCATACTCAGCACTGAACAAACAAATGTTTGGTAATATATAACCATCGCTTCATAACTCAGCCATGCCCTCTGCCTCGATTCCTAAATCCTCTTGTTGGTCCCTAATGGCTACATTCTTCCTCTTACAGCTATTTCAGCTATGGCTTTGTTAGTAGCAATATTCATCACTGATTCACTAAAGTCTGGGTTCAAGTCCCAATCCGGTGTTTCACTACAAAAATTAAGGTTGACACACCAGTGCTGTATTGAAGGAGAATTGTACTGTTAGAGGAGATGTTATACACATGGTCTATTAGCCTACTTGGTTGGATGTAAAAGATTCCATGGAATTACCTTAAAGAAGAGCAGGGGAGCTTTCCCTGTGTCCTGGTCAATATTTATCCTTCAATTAACATCACAAAAAACACTCTATCTTGTTGTTGGCTGCTCTATTTCCTACAGCATAACAATGGCTACACTTCACCCATACACTTCATTGGCTGTAAAATGCTTTAGGATGTTTGGCTGCCATGAACTATATAAAGGCAATTCTTTATGACTATTCATATGCCTAAAGGAGATTTTTGGATTCTATCTTATGTTAGCTGTTAATCTCATTCTCTCTCTTTGATCTTATTTCCTTTATCACCTCCCTCTGAACATTCTATATTCAGTTTGAGTGTTGTTGGAGATGTATCCATCCAGGCAGCTGGGGAGTATTCTGTCATACTCCTGACTTAGAAACATGGAAAACAGGAGCAGGTCTTTCGAGCCTGTTCCACCATTCAATATGATCATGGCTGATCATCCAACTCAGTCCTCGGTTCTGCCTTCTCCCCATACCCTTTGATCCCTTTAGCCCCAAGTGCTATATCCTACTCCTTCTAGAAAACATACTATGTTTTGGCCTCAACTGTTTTGTGTGGCAGTGAATTCCATAGGCTCACCATTCTCTGGTGTGAAGAAATTTCTCCTCAGTTCAGGCCTAAATGATTTGCCCTGTATCCTTAAACTGTAAACCTTGGCTCAGGAACATCCTTCCTGCATCTACACTGTCTGGTCCTGTTAGAATTTTATAGGTTTCAATGAGATTTCCCCCCACACCAATTCTACTGAAGTCCAGCAATTTAATTGCTCCTCATACATCAGTCCTGCCATCCAAGAATCAGACTGGTAAACTTTCCCTGTCCTCCCTCCAAGAACATCCTTCTTCAGGTAAGGAGACCAAACTGCACACAATACCCTAGTGTAACCTATATAATTGAAGCAACATATTGCTGCTCCTGTACTGGAATCCTCTCACTGTGAAGGCCAACACACCATTTACTTTCCTTAATGCCTGCTGCACCTGCCAGTTCACCCTCAGTTACTGGTGTGTAAGGACACTCTGGCCTTGTTACACATTTCCTTCTCTCAATTTATAGCCATTCAGATTATCCTCCTTCCTGTTATTACTACTAAAATGTTAATGCACATTTATCCACATTATACTGCATCTGCCATGTATTTACCCACTCACTCAGCCTGTCCA
Source organism: Rhincodon typus (assembly GCF_021869965.1). Lineage (NCBI taxonomy): Eukaryota > Metazoa > Chordata > Chondrichthyes > Orectolobiformes > Rhincodontidae > Rhincodon > Rhincodon typus. The sequence goes on from NC_063362.1 coordinate 583,358, forward strand.
AATCACACTGAAGCATCTCTGCATCCACCTCACAGTTCACCCTCCCACCCAGCTTTGAGCCAGAGGAAAGGGAATTAAGGAAAAGAACAAAACACAGAAGGGAATAAGCAGAGGATAGGCAGAGAAACCAAGGGCATGGATCAAACAGGGATATTGTAAAAAATAATGAGAATGGGACAAGTAATGTTGAAAAGATAAGCCTTAAGATTCTGTCTTATGGAGATGGCCATTGACCTGGCATTTGTGTGGTGTCAGTGTTACTTGCCACTTATCAGCACAAGCCTGGATATTGTCCACTTCTTGGTGCTTTTGGGCACAGACAACTTCAGTATCTGAGGAACAGTGAATGGTGCTGAACATTGTGCAATCATCGGTAAACAGCCCCACTTCTGACCTTATGATGGAGGGAAGGTCATTGATGAAGCAGCTGAAGATGGTTGGGCTGAGGACACTACCCTGAGGAACTCCTGAAATGAAGGTGCCAGTGTTGGACTGGGGTAGACAAGGTCAGAATGTGATCCAACAGGTTTATTTGAAATCACAAGCTTTTGGAGAGATGTTCTTTCGTCAGGTGAAGTGAGGAACTCTGCAGAGGTGTCCTGGAGCTGAGAGACTGACCTACAACAATCATAAACATCTTCATATGTGCCAGCTATGACTCCAATTAGCAGACAGCTATTCAATAGATCTCCATGCAGTTCAACTTCATAAGAGTTACATTCAAAGTTTATTTGTTCACATTTTGAACTATTCAATGACAGGAGCAATACAGAGGAATTGGATCATCACCTCATGTCCTTCACTGTGTGCTGTTCACTGGACCTAAGTATGAAGCTGTGATTGATCATTTCCCCTGAGCACTGAGCTGCTAACTGCAGAATCCTGATTGCTCCTCTCCTGCCCATCTTCATCAATTTCACCAAAGCCCAGAAGTCAGCAGAGAATGCTTTAACAGCGCAGACACACTCTGACAAGCGTGTTCATGATTCAGTCGCCACTAAACTAAATGTAATCTACAATATCATCGGAAATATTAATGTCAAATTCCTCATGCAGTGGTGGAATGTTGAACTGAGTAGAATATAAGAAATGAGAATTCCTTAATGTGAATTCCAGTAATCTCTGTGATTTCAGTTGGAGTTCGATATGGTCCTTTAGGTTAAGGGGATCGAAGGATATGGGAGGAAAGCAGAAACTGGCTATTGAGTGGATGATTAGACATGAACATAATGCTCCAAGGGTCGGATGTTCTACTCCTGCTCCTATTTCTACGTTTCTTGAGTGATTAATTGACTTTGGCACAATGTAACATGAAGTTCTGCCCTTTCTTTTAAATGATTCCAGGATCGCTATTCAAAGTTGATTGGGGAGTTATTTCAGTGTCTGAAAAATAAAATCACTCCGGGAAACAGTTCCCACCGGGGATGATCTACTCGGTTATTTCATTTTCTGTCTATAGGATCTTGCTGTGTTCAAATTGTTTACCACGTGTCCTACCATAGAACCGGGTGATTGCGGATCCAATGTGGTCCTTTGGCAGGGAAGCAGCTGCGGGCATTGGGAGCGGGGAATCGGACCGTGTGGAAACCAGATCGATGCTGACTCCGTGTTGCTGCCGAGGGCTCGCTGCAGTGAGCCTGGAGCGGTTCAATAGGATCGAACGCCCTGGATCTGCCGCTGACAGCTTGCGTTGCTATAACAACACATGGGGCCCTGGTGTTTGTTTATATAAAATTTTCACAATTTACCGACTTCTACATAATCCAACAAAAGCTCGTCAAAGGCAGAGATAACAAGGTGTAGAGCTGGATAAACGCAGCAGGCCAAGCAGCATCAGGGGAGCAGGAAAACTGACGTTTCAGGCCTAGACCCTTCTTCAGAAATAGGCAGAACCTTATTTTGCATTTATCGGTGTAACTGCAACTCTGAGTAATTTATGTTAATTTGATAGTTAATGTCATAGCTTTTGCTAATTTTGCCCATCAATGTTTAACGACAGTACCAAGATCCAATGAAATTATGTGCACGGTATTTTGATCCTAATGATTTTATATGGAAGCCCGGGAGACAAGTTCCTATAAAGACTGCATTGACTGTAACGAAAAAGCGCCAATGTAACGTTTACCTGCAACTAAAGTGAGTAAGAAGATGTTTCACACCATTGCAACCGGAGGGGCAGGACATAAACCAGGCACCAAGAAACCTTTTGAAATCAGAACTTGTATGAAGAAAGAACAATTGATAGAAATTGTAAATAAAGAATTAAGAATTTAAGAAATTAAGAATTTGGTTTAAATATTAAGGAGTAATCCCAGTTTGGCGTGGATCTCCTTGCAATTTTACACACAGGCTTTTCAAAATGAAAATCACTCTATTTAATTCAGTGGGAGTTCATTGATCTTGTGCTAAAATGATTTTTCGTTTATCCCTTCAGGCTCCCTCTATAGAAAGAAAACCATTCATCTATTCAGGGACCAGATCCCTTTGTAGATCTCCACATGGATGGAAATTTCACTCATAATTCAGAGAGGAGCAGTTGAGGACTCTGGGTCTGTACTCACTGGCGCTTAGAAGGATCGCATTGAAACTTACAGAATACTGACAGGTCTGGATAGAGTGGACATGGAGAAGATGTTTCCACAAGTCAGAGAGACTAAGAATGGAGGGTACAGCTTCAGAGTGAAGGGACGACCCTTTAGAACTGAGAAGAGGAGAATTTTTTTTCAGCCAGAGGGTTGGCAATCTGTGGAACTCATTGCCACAGAGAGCTGTGAGGCCAAATCATTGAGTGTATTTAAGATGGAGGTAGATAGGTTCCTGATTGGTAAGGGGATCGGTGGTTATGGGGAAAATGGGGTTGGGAAACATATCAGCCATGATCGAACAGCAGAACAGACTTGATGGGCCAAATGGCCTAATTCTGCTCCTATATGTTATGGTCTAAAGATCAGAATCAGGTGCTATGTTTGATCTCATTTTCACTTCTCTCATTTTAAGTTTTTTTTAAAGAAAACCCTCTGTGTTAGGCAAACCATTAACGAAATGCTAACTTTGATGGACAGTTTGCTTTCTTTATCCAGAGGTACTGTCATATCGAACTGGATGGAGATTTTCCCTGCCATCAAAGCAGCTGTGTTTCCAATTAATACCCAATTTACCTGCAGAGCATGGCAATAACACCAAGGTGAGGGAAGAGTAAAATGCAAATTCACCTGGTGGGATTTGAATTCACACCCCTAGAACATTATCCCAGGCTCTGGATTGCTTGTCAGTGACATTACCACCTCCTTCCCACAATTCGTGTGATTTCACTGCCCACCAGCTACATAGTGAAATATCCCATCGACGAGAAAAGCTCCCTTTGTTCAGCCTCTGCCCAATTTGCCAGTGAAAGGCATGTCACAAGTTACAGACAAATTGGAAACATTTCAACATGTTTTCCGATAGGAATGGGCATACTGATTGGAACTTTGCTGAGAGTTTTGCAGATTCAAGTTTAATTCCCAGCCCTGATGTAGAGACACCATGCAGGAGTGACATTGAAAGATCACATGGACTCTTGCCATGTCATTGTCAAATAAAATCACTCAGGAGCTAAGAGCACCCGTAACCAGAAACCTCCACACTGCCCACCACACCCCACTCCAACCCACCACTGCCCAACACCCTGAGCACATGTGAGCTGCCAACTGAAGTAACCCACCCAAAATATTCATCAACGGGGACAAGAAATTTCCTGCTGGGTTGGACACGTCCTGTGAGCTGCACTCCAGACTTCTCGTAGTCTGCATTTAGCATTCTCCTGAAGCTTCTTGTCATGGTTGAATTACCTGAGCTGAACAGGGTCATGGAGTGCTGAACAACTGGGTTCAATTCCAGCGTCAGGCAACTATCTGTGTGGAGTTTGTATGTTCCACCCGTGTCTGCATGGGTTTCCTCTGGGTGCTCCAGTTTCCTCCCATTGTCCAACAATGTGCAGGTTAGGTGTTTTGGCCATGTTAAATTAGCCATAGCATCTAGGGTGGGAAATGCAGGCTAGGGTAGGGTGTGGGTCTGGGTGGAATGCTCTTTGGAGGGTTGGTGTGGACTCAATGAGCCAAATGGCCTGCTTCCACACTGTAGGATTCTATGAAACTCTATCTATGAAGTTCTATGAAAGCAGAAAGGCATTCTGCAAATCTGAATCGCTCTATTCAAGGTGAAAGTCCCATTCACCATCATCATCATCCTCTTCACTGTTGGAGGACACAGTGTGTATCACTGAAGATGCACAATGTAAAACATTGACTTATACTGTAACCATGACAGAAGAGATTGTAATAGCAACAGAGCATCTCAACCCCTTAGTATCGAATGAGGGTCTTCACTAGGGTCATATTTAAAATACTCCATCCATTTGTGGAAGCACAGAGAGGTTTTCATGTTGACAGATCCACTCTGAACATGGTCTGCACTGTTTGTCCGCTACAAAAGAGTAAAGAACAGGGGATACTTTTTTAGCTTATGAATCTTAACAAAGGATTCAACAGTGTCAACAGGGCAGGACTCTACAAAATTGTCTGACTATAAAAGCTCCTCAATTTCATTCACTCCCTCTATGGGAGTGGCTTGAAAGAAAAGGCCTATATCCTAGATTCAAGTCTCTTTGAAATCTTCTTCTCCATGGTTTTGACCATTGCCTTCTCCATAAATATGAAAAGAGTTTACCTGCACGCAAGGTCAGGCATTAAACTCTACAATCCATTTAGACTGAAAGCAAAGACAAAAATACAGTACATCTTTGTCACTGAGCTCTTCAATGATGATAACACAGTATTAGTTGTGCATGTGGAGGAACAAAGGCTCATAGTTTTCTCTCCCAGTGTTAGTAACTTGCTCTGACTGAGTAGAAGCATCCAGAAAACCATTGTCATGTGGCAGTGTGTCACATCTCTACCTTAATCACATTAAACAACACCCTATTAAAAGTGATTAGTAAATTCTGCTACCTCAGGTCTGTGTTGATAGACAATCTGCTCCTTGATGCTGAACATAGTACACGCATTGAGGAAGTAGCTACCACCTGCAGAAAGGTGAATGGAATTACGATTCTGAAGAAGAGTCATGCAGGACTCGAAATGTTAACTGTTTCTCTCTCCACAGATGCTGCCAAACCTGCTGAGTTTCTCCAGCATCCTCTGTGTTTGTTGCATGGGAGTACATCAAGTTGTCAGTTCAGAGCAAGCTGCTGGTTTATGAGGCCTGTGTTCTCAATACGTTGGTGTATGGCTTGAAACATAAGAACTTACAGCCAGCAAAATTAAGGAAGCTCAACAACTTTGACCTTCACTGTTTGCATGACATCTCATGGAAGGACAAAGCCACAAATGCAGAATTGCCCTCAAAGGGAAATCACCCACATATGTTAGCATTCCACAAGCAGAGGCAACTTCACCATCCTGGTCACATTCACAGGATGGATGACAGTCACACCCCTGTATGTCGAGGTAGCTGGAGCCATACACGCTGTAGTATACCCAAAGCTCCATTTCACAGATACTTACGAGTATGACCGGAGGGCCCTAAACATCCATTCCTGTGCCTGGGAAACACTTGCTGATGATAAATAATGATGGAGACATCACCAATGGGCCACTGTCCATCCCCATGTCTACAAGCACCAATGCAAAAGACAACAATCTACAATGACATCTGATAAGCATTTCTTGAGTCTCACTTATGACATAAGCTGTCTGTCGTGAACTGATCTCTTCAGTCATGAGCAGAAGGGCAGCATGTAAAACTGAATGGTTTGGATTTGCTGCATGTCCTTTACCTCCTGCAGATGAAAGGATGCTAATGATGATGACAGAATTCAGGAGCTAAGTTGCAGTGAAGTTGAAAGATGCCAGATCTGACTCCAAGACACCAACACATATTGGTTCAGAGTTTGTAGTAGGTTCAGAATGAACATCAGTTCATTTACAAGATCACCACATAAATATGTTCAATTAATCTGCCCCAGGACCATGGCCCCATCATGGGATGCCAGGCTATTGTGTCCTCAAGGGTCACTAACCTCATTTTAAAGAGATCTCCTCTCCACCCCCATTGCCTCCAAACTCACAGTCCTCCAACTCTGCTCAGCCCACTCCTATCTCCAGATCCATTGTTTCTGCCTGCTCTTGCTCCACAAACTCATCACTTCCTACCTCATCTCGATTTCTTTTTCACCCTTGTCAAGTTCCTTCCCACGTACACCCACAATTCTTCTCAACCCTTACATCAGTTTCAGAATTTCCAGTTTGCTGGCTCCAGCAGCTTCCTCGTCACCATGGAAGTACAATCCCTTTTCACATCTATCCCCCATCAGGGTGGTCTCAGGAGTCTCCGCTTCTTCCTGGAAGAAAGGCCTGAACCATCCCCCTCCACCACTACCCTCCTCCACCTAGCCGAGCTCAACTTCACTCTCAATAACTTCTCTTTTAACTCCTCTCACTTTTTTCAAATCAAAGGGGTGGCCATGGGCACCCGCATGGGCCTCAGTTATGCCTGTCTCTTTGTGGGGTACGTGGAACATTCTACTCCTACTCTGTCCCCCACCTACAAATCTTTTTTCAGCATATTAATGACATTGGTGCTGTTTCCATCTCTCATCCATAAGAATTTATCTATTCCAATTTCCATCCTGCTCTCACCTTCACTTGGTCCATCTCTAACTCCTCCCTTCCCTGATTCTATTTCTGGGGATAGACTGGCCACCAATATCTACTACACACCCACCAACTCCCACAGTTACTTTGACTATACATCCTCACACCCTGCTTCCTGTAAAGACTCTATTCCATTCTCCCAGTTCCTCCATCTCAGTGGCATTTGTTTTGATGATGCAAACTTCAACACGGGGGTGTCCGAATTGACCACCTTCTTCTTAAACTGAGGACTCCCCAACATGTGGTTGACAGGCCCCTCAGCCAGGTCCAACCCACCTCCTGCACTTTGTTATCACCCCCTGACTTCCCTCCTACAAGAGCGATAGGGTCCACCTCTTCCTCACCTACCATCCCAACAGCATCCACATCAAAAGGATCATTAGCTACTATTTCTGCCACCTGCATTGAAATGCCACCACCAGACACATATTCCACTCCCCTCCTTTGTCAGGCTTCCACAGGGACCACCTAGTCCACTCCTCCTCCATTCCCAACAGCTCCCCCACAGCCTCTTGGCACCTTCCCCTGCAACAACAGAAGGTGTAACAACTGCCCATTTACTTCTTCCCTCCTCATTCCCCAAGGCCCCAGAGAGACCTTCCAGGTGAAGCAACACTTTACCTGCACGTCACTCAATCTAGTCTGGGAAATTGCTGCTCACAGTGCAGTCTCCTCTACAATGGCAAGATGAAACTTAGAGTGGGCAACATTCTATCTACAGAAATGACCCTGAGCTTCTGTTTGCCTGCCACTTCAATTTTACTTCAACACACCACTGTGCTTTCTAGCCAACATCTCTGGCTCGGGCTTGCTGCAGTGATCCACAGAAGATCAGTACAAGCTGGAAGAACAACATATTATTTTCTGCTTGGGAACACTGCAACCTTCTGGACTCAATATCAAGTTCAATAATTTTAAGGCTTCAAACCTTCCCCCATGTCCTTAGGCCAACCCCCAAACATCAGACCTTGTCATCACATGGGCTGCTACTGTACATAACCCATTGTCAGCCATTAATGGTCTCCATTAGAATCCCTACAGTGTGGAAACAGACCATTCAGCCGAACAAGTCCACACCAACTCTCCAAAGAGCATCCCATCCTGACCCACCCTCCCTTCCCTACCCCTGTAACCTTGCAATTCCCACTCTAATCCACCTAGCCTTCACATCCCTGGACACTATGGGCAATTTAGAACAGCCAATCCACCTAACCTGCACATCTTCGGACTGTGAGACAAAACCAGAGCACCCAGAGAGGACCCACACAGACAGTCCCCTGAAGGTGAAATTGAACCTGGGTCCCTGGTGCTGTGAGGCAGCAGTACTAACCACTGAGCCACTGTGCAGCTATTCATCCTCCCAGGCTGACTTTTACATATTTTTTTGTCTGCCCAACTGGTCTTCTCTCTTTCTGGGCCCCATCTCCACCTATCATTTACTCCTCTCCCCTCTCTCCGACCCATCTTCAGCATCTATACCAACCATTTCCCAGTTACAATTAGTTCTGAAGAGGGGATATGGGACCTGAAATGTTATCTCTGCTTTGTCTCCACAGACACTGTTAAACCCACTGAGCTTTTCCAGCAATTTTTGTTTTTGTTGTTAATCTGCTTTTTTTTTGTAGAATGCTAACATAATGGTAATATAAATGGATTAGCAATCCAGACACCAAGACTAATGATTAGGGTGATTCTTTTAAATCTAGCAGCTGGTCGTTGTAAATACAATGAATTAACATAATCTCATTCCATTAATTATTTGTGCATCAAATGACCAGATTGCTGTTAAAAACCCATGAAATCTGCAGTCCTTGCTCAGTCATTCCTGAATATGACTCTAAACTCATAGGAATGTGGTTGACTTGGAAGTAGCCTAGCAAAATACCCAAACCACAGCAGAAAAGTAAAATAGAAATAAAACCAAACATAATAATTGACCAAAAGGTTGGAAGTGACAATGGCACACTATGTCCGATTAATCGTGAAAAACCCTCCTTGCTAACACCTAGGAATTTTTCTTTAGGCTAGGCAAGCAACATCCTGATATAGTCATTACCAAATCATACCTTATAGACCGTGTCCTAATCTGCACAGAGAGAGTATAAATCTGTTGGGCCGAAGGGCCTATTTCCACACCGTAGGGATTCTATGATGATCTATGATGATCTAATGAGCACCAAAGCTGTGAAGGCCAAATTCCAGGAATGTGTATGAGATAGTTTTCTAGAGGAGCCAACTAGAAAACACGTTACTTTATACAATGAGAATCAACCAACCTTTAACCTTGTTGTAAAATAATCTTTTTGAAAGTGTGACCATGATTTGTTGTTAAATTTGATACTGATGTAGTTCAATCTGAAACCAGGATCCAAAATCAAAACAAAGGTAACTATGATGTAAGAGGAGCAAGTTGGCTGCAGAGGATTAGAAAAATATATTAAAGGGTATAATATTGTTTACTTGAGTAGGATGCTGTATTTAAGTAATTGATATGTGGTTTACAACAAACGTTTAAGGTACAAAAACCAAACAAGAAAAGGTGATCAAAACTGTGGCTAACAAAAGAAGTTGAAGATTTTATTAAATCTAAGGGAGGAGGCTTATGCAGTTGCCAAAAACTAATAAGTCCAAGGATTAGCAGCATTTTAGAGTTCAGCAAAGAAGGACCAAGAAACTGATAAAAGGGGGAAAGTATTTGAATGTAAACTGGCAAAATACATAAAATAGATTGCAAAACATCTGTAGGAGTGCAAAATGGAAAATATTAGCGATGGCAAATGTAGGCCCAATACAAGCAGAGACAAAATAATTTATCACAGGGAAATATACAGGAAATTGCACGCAAATAACAGATGCAAGAGGCAAGTGAGAAAAAAGAACTGAAAGAAATTAGTATTATTGAAAAAGTAGCATTTGAGAAAGTATTGGGACTGAATGTTAGCAAATCCCTGGAACCTAACAATCTACGTGTAGAATATTGAAAGAGGTGTCTACAGAGATAGTGGATGCATTCATAGTCTAAACCTAAACCTCACTGACTGTTCCAGAAGGCAGCTTATCACACCTTCTCAAAACAATAAAGACTAAAGATTGTGACTAGGGCCTTGCCAGGAATGCTCTCATCACAAGAATGATATCCTTGTCTTTAAGGATGTCCTATTTGGCATTTTGGAAATTGTGTTACATTTGAGCTTTAGAGTTCACCCTTGGTCTACTAATGAAAAAGATTTGCTCCCACTACACTATCTCAAACCATCAGTCAGTGATGCTCACTTAAAACTTCTACTTCTGATGATAATAAAAGCCAGCAGTAGAACTCCATTCTCTGCTAGGAACTACACTACATCTCGGTGCTGACGGAACAACTACAGCTATATCGAGGTTATCAAGTCAAATATATTGGAAATACGTTTCCTTGGCGACAGAGATGTCTTAAAAAACAGACCATTTTCGGCTGGAAAGAGTGACGTGAGCCACTGTATTTTGATTGCTATTTGAAACTGTTTGGGTTTTCCAGTCTCTCAGCATCTCCTCCGGTTCAATGGGAGCTACAGAGCTTCCTAATGTCCCTGTCTCCAGCTGCGGGATTCACACAAACAGTAACATTGCCTCCTCAGCTCAGTGCCTGTGCACATTGTACAATTTATCAAACTCTCTTAACATTAACCTCCAGCTCTCGGTGCGACTGCCATCGTTATAAATGCGATAACTGTGCAATGTTCACCCCGTCTATGACCATACCGACTTCAAGCAGACAGGCTCAGGGCCGGGGGTCCGTGTGGAAACAGGGTCCAGAGCCCTTCTCAGCTCGGCTGGAGTCAG
>NC_063362.1:593971-612147 GCF_021869965.1 Rhincodon typus
GGGGTTGGGGTGGTGGGGAGATCCAAGGGAGTCCCGAGAGTCTGAGGCGTCCCGGCAGAGTCCAGGGGGAGCGGTAAAGATGGGGGTCCCGGCAGTGTTTGGGTGAATGGGAGAGGGAGCCGGCGAATGGGGGTTGCGGTCCTGTAAGGGACGGGGAGCCGATGAGATCTGGGATTGGGAGTTCCGAGGGAATTCAGATGGCGCCTAGGGGTGCTCTAGGAGAATGCAGAGGTGAGGGGTGCTCCATGAGGGTCCAGTGTAAATCTAACTGGCGGGGAGGGCTGTCAATAGACCAGAAGGTGTCCTGGAGTCTGGCTGGAGGTCGAGGTTTAGGGCAGGAAATGTGGAGCGATCAGATGCTACATCAGGCTGGAGGGGCCGAAGGTCCTACCCTCATTCCTAATTCACACGTCCATCTGTGCACGGAGAAGTCTCCAGGCCATTCTGCCCTCTAAAAGGTACCCAGGGATGACAATCCGCTAAATCAATCTCTTCCTGGGTGAGACAGAGATGACAGCTGGTCCGCTAAAGGATAGCAGCCTGAGGTCTCCAGTCTCCGGGCGCTTTTGGGTTTGGGGGCCAGTTCATGCACTCGCTGTTTCTTCCAATAAGAGAAAATCTCTCTAAATCCAGTAAACACTCCCATCTGCTCTAGCTTCAAAAACACTCGGGCCAGGAAATTTGTGGAAGAGCCTATGATGGGCTACAGACTAATGGCTGATGTCTTTTTTTTATCATTTAAAATCCCGCCTGTCCTGAAAGGGCAGTGACTCAGAACATGAACTCTGTTTCTCTCTGCACAATCACTGATCACCTGCTGAGTTTCTCCAGCACTTTTTTCAGATCTCCGTTCTCTGCATATTTTGCTTTGTACTGATGTATATTTTTTCTATTCATTTGTGGGATGTGGGTGTTGCTGGCTGGGCCAGCATTTGTTACCCGTCCCTAGTTGGCCTTGAGAAGGTGGTGGTGAGCTGCCTTCTTGAACTGCTGCAGTCCTCCTGCTGTGGGTTGACCCACAATGCCCTTAGGGGGGAATTCCAGGATTCTGACCCAGCGACAGTGAAGGAATGGCGATATATTTCCAAGTCAGGATGGCGAATGGCTTGGAGGGGAACTTGGAGGTGATAGTGTTCCCATGTATCTGCTGTCCTTGTCCTTCTAGATGGAAGTGGTCGTGGGTTTGGAAGGTGCTGTTTGAGGATCTTTGGTGAATTCTGCAGTGCGTCTTGTAGATAGTACACACTGCTGCTACTGAGCGTCGGTGGTGGAGGGAGTGGATACTTGTGGATGTGGTGCCAATCAAGCAGGCTGCTTTGTCCTGTATAGTGTTGAGCTTCTTGAGTGTTTTTGGAGCTGCATTCATCCAGGCAAGTGGGGAGTATTCCATCATACTCCTGACTTGTGCCTTGTAGACGGTGGACAGTCTTTGGGGAGTCTGGAGGTGAGTTACTTGCTGCATTTTTCACAGCTTCTGACCTGCGCTTGTAGCCACTGTGTTAATGTGGTGAGTCCAGTTGAGTTTCTGGTCAATGGTAACCCCCAGGATGCTGATAGTGGGGGATTCAGTGATGGTAACGCTATTGAACGTCAAGGGACGGTGGTTAGATTGTCTCTTATTGGTGATGGTCATAGCCTGGCATTTGTGTGGCATGAATGTCACTTGCCACTTGTCAGCCCATTTCTGGAAAGCTCTGATTGTAGAGTTTGGACCTTGGCGAATGTTTCACTCTACCGAGTAAATGTGGTCACGGATTGATTTCGCTTTTGTCGTTTGCTTTGATTCAATTTTATCAGATATGGATCACGTGTTTCGTGGAACTAATGGTTAGGAGATGCCCCATTATTTCTGCCGAGTATTTATCAGTTCAGCCTGGATTACATCTGAAAATGTCACACCTCATTGTGCTGATCCTTTTCCAACCAGGATTTGTTTCAAATATCCACTTAAAGCTGGTCATTGAAAAATGGTCCATAAAGTGCATGTTTATTTTTCCCTCATTTGGGAAGGTTAAGGCACTATTCCGCCCGGGATGGTGCCTGAGAAAAGCATTGCCTCGGAATTACTTGCCTTTGGATTAGAACAAACAAGATCCCAGAGCTGGTGTAGACAGATTCAAACTGGAACTGTTAGTGAGTATAATATAAGCACGTACTGGTGTGAATCGAAATTAATTTTGTTTCCGATTCATTATAATGTTCGCCCCTGGTTTGTATTAAATTCCACTGAAAGGATAGCCACTGACGCTTTATGATTATGCAGAGCTGCTTGTCTCGAATATTAACACAAATATAATCTTATAACGAACTAGACTCTCCCCCACTCTAAAATTCATTCGAGAATCAGTGAGAGGGTTGAGCTAAGATTTCAAAATTTTCCGTCGTCACAACTCGTAGAAACTCCCCTTTCTTCGACCATTTCTGCAAACCACATCTAAACACTAGATAGCCCTGACAACCCCTTTCTAAAGGGTGATTCAAGAACCCTCCCACCACCTGAATTTATTCACCAATAGCGGACCCGCTCTGCGGAAGGGTCACTGTACTCGAAACGTTAACTCTGATTCCCTCTCCACAGATGCTGCCAGACCTGCTGAGTTTCTCCAGTGATTTCTGCTTTTGTTTTGGATGTCCAGCAGTCCTTTGTTTCATTTTAGTGTTGCACAAATCACAGGCCACTAACTCCATCTTTGGATCAGTTCCTCACCCCCTCCAGGGGCTCCCACAATCCGTGCTGTTTATCAGGGACGATATGACTGGATTTAATAAACGGAGCTGGTGCTCCCGGATTATTGTGGAATCAACAAACCCAAACGGCTCTGACCTTCCGTTCTTTCACATCAAAGGACAAAAAAAATCTGCATTCCATCGAGGTCACACTCACATTTTAAGAAATTAGCTAATCTGTCAATGGTAATTTTTGTCTCCAAATAATTAGTCTCTAATTTCACTATAAACTGCATTCTCCAAACTCATTGTAGCAGAGAGAGAGGGATTTGAATTCAGGGTTCCTCTTGCCTTCAGCGAACGTGAGCTGCAGTGAGTACTCCGGGGAAAAATGCAGAATTTATAGATTCCAAACTTCCAACATAAACTGTTTTTGTAAAAATGCGTGGGAAAGATACTCTTTAGGTTTTGTGGCACATTCGCCCCTCTCTGCCACAGACGGATGTTCTGCTAAACATAAACCAGTGTCGGTTTATCACCCACACATCCATCTCATCTTCACAGCCTCGAACTAATGAGATGGTGATGAAAGATAATGACAGAGATCAGAAACATCTCGCTCACATTCGGGGGCAGCCCAGAGGATTATATTATTCAAATAACCTGTGGCGATTAAGGGAGGCGTTTATTGCAGTATCAGTGAAAACAGGCTTTAGTTCACAATATACATCCGTTTCTGTCTGAGGAACTGTTTTGGAAAGGAATTAAAATGTCAACAAATAGCTCCTGGTCTGCTTTCGAACACTGACTGTATTCTAAAACTGTAAACTGAATTGGAAAGCTGCCTGCGCGGTTTTGTGAACAGTTTATTTCATAGCCCTCTTGCTTTTGTGCCAAGGTTTAATGTGACATTTTAACCGCTAACCGGATTGAATTGATTTGAAGCAGGAAACTCTCCTACTCTAGCAGCTCCGTGTTACACATTATTTGCACAACTTTTGTGAATTCCTCTCTCTAAAATAATGATTTCTAGTCAAAGCAACTGATTGCGGTAGGACCGAACGATTAATCACTTATTCGACAACCCGATCAATATGATTGCAAGCTCAGTAACTGTCAGTAATACTCCACAAGCCAGCAACATTTAGCAAACTTAAGAGAGAGAGCGAGAGACGATAGAAAGCTTTTACCTTTTATTAATACTTTGCGGAATAGCCCTGTAGAGGAAAGAGGTGCAACAGATATTCATAGATTCAATTCAGAGAAAAAAAATCTTGAGGTCTGTCATTCAAAGTTGCAGACAAGATCTATAATGATTTATAGACGGCCTCACACGAGGCATTTTATATATTATCATGCAGAACAAGAAATTCACCAAATAATAACTTAGTCCTTTAACATAAAAAATGGCAGCCAAGTAGCGTTACTGAATACATTCACGGAGAGCAGAGAGAAACTGGTTGCCTTTTTGGCGTTCTCGAAATATTTGGCACTGTCGTGATGATGCTTCATACAATATAGAAAGTATATTACTGCCACGATAACAAAACATCTCCTATCGATCTCACTGTAGGATACATTTATGGTTTATAAATCCTAAAATAGAAAAGATCTCACTTTCAACGCAGCAGGCCGCAGTATATTGCAACAAGAAATCAAATCAAGCTGCACACAAGTTTGAACTCAAAATGAAACAATATTTCTCCATTCCTATAAAATGTTTTTGTCTTAAACAATTCCCAACACTGCAATAAAAGAGAATAAAAATAATATTTTACATCCAAAGTGCACAGAATTACAGTATTCGCAAGATAATGTAAACAAAGTGCTCCATTCATAACAAGATAGCTGCTGGCAATACAATACAAAGGTTTGATCAATAGACAGTATGTGCTTGCTACATCGTTCTCCCGCTTCTTTTCCGGCTTGCCCTGACATCTGCACATTCCATGATGCTCTGAGCGGTCAAGAACAAGTCATTCTTGCACATTGCCTTGGAAGGTTCAATTTTGGACCAACATTACTCACTCCTTAACTCTCTCTCGGACCTGGCCTCACACTTTGCCTCCCAGCGTCAGATACAATAGTTAGTTTTTTTTAGCATTGTGTATCACAGCTTTTATAAGTAAAGGTTAGTTCTGCGTCTCAAAGTGCTTTTCTCGCCAACGAAAAGGTGGGACTTGTTTGAATGTTTTTTTGTGTGTTGTTGATCGACACACTCTTTCGGCATTTTTAAACACCCGGAGGGGACTTCTCGCTCATATTTTTCAGCACATCGTCAATTCTGTCATCTTCGATGACAACTGCAATGCAGAAAAAAAAACAATTCATGGTTTCTTTTAAAAACCGAGTCTAGGTACTGTTCAAAGGCAGCGGGATACATGACAATAAAACTGGCACCAATTGGGAATCTGACTGATGTAGAGCTGTTGGGAACAGTTACTGTTCATTCATTGTACATGTGCAATAAAGCCCAAGGCGTTGGTAGCGGGTTTAGAATTTGCAAATATGGACACACACACTCACTTACACACATAGACATACCCACTCATTCAATCATTCACACACTCACTCATACACACACAATCACTCACATACCCACTCATACACACACACCCACATACTCAACACACTCTCTCTCACACACACACAGTGTAGAGAGGCGTCCACAGCAATATCGCCTGTGCAGAACCGCACACTCCCCCAACCATCAACTCTCTCACACTCTCACACTCTGTCACACTCACACACACTGTGTGTACAGAGGCGTCCACAGCAATATCGCCTGTGCAGAACCGCACACTCCCCTCCCCCCCATCTCACACACTCCCTCACACTCACACTCTCTCTCATGCACACGCACAGTGTGTACAGAAGCGTCCACAGAAATATCGCCTGTGCAGAACCGCACACTCCCCTCCCCCTCCCTCCACAACACTCTCTAACACTCACTCTCTCGCACTCACACACACACTCCCTCACACTCACTTTCTCTCTCTCACACACACAGTGTGTACAGAGGCGTCCACAGCAATATCGCCTGTGCAGAACCGCACACTCCCTTCCCCCCCACCCCTACAACACACTGTCTCACACACACATTCACACAGACACTCAATGCAAAACGATTTGCTGCAGAATTAAAAGCGATCGAGGAATTCACGGTTTGAAGTAAATATTCCCCCCGCCCAATAAAACAGACCCCAGGAATTAACCCTGAGAAACGCAGATCGTTGCATTGTTTGAGTATTGACGCTAGACAGAACAATTTCTTTCTCACGGGTATACAATAAAAAAAAACAAGAATTGAAAATGATTTAAATCCCAGACAAGAAGAGAGCTGCCTGGATCCTGAGCTTATTCAGCCCTCACTTACCCCGCTTGCTTCTCCCAATCTGACCCAGTTTGGGCGCCCGTTTGTTCTGGCCTGCTCCGAAGTAGTTGTTGGTGTCCTGCAGGCGGCAGGTGAAGGAGATCTGACCCACCTCCTCACCATAATGCGCAATCTTCTCCTCATTGTAAGGTAGGATCTGGGACATGGCGGCCAGGAGTAAGCGGAGAGCCGGGGTTACGGAGCTGCAGACACGGTCTATGGCCCAGGGTGAGCCCTCCGTGCACCTTCAGCAAAGCCCCTTCCCCCTGGACAGAGCGCCCAGCTAATCCTTTCGTCTGTGGGCTTCGAGCTCACTGGCAGTGGCGGTGAACTCCAGCTGCTCTAGGTTGGTTGCAGAGACACAGAGAGAGAGAGAGAGAGAGATCTTATTCGCACGTCACTGTGCTGGAGTCTTCCTGTGCGGCAGCGGCGACCGCCCCCGGCCCGAGTGTGGGGGAGGGGAGGGGAGGGGGTGTCAGCTCTTTCACTATGTATCTCTCTCTCTCTGTGTGTCTCTCACTCTCTGTCTCTCTCTCACTGTGTCTCTGGCTGTGCCCCTATTGTATCTCTGTCCGTTTCTGTTCTCTGTCGCTCTGTCTATTTCTCTATGCTCCCCCACCACCATCAGCCCACCCCGCTTTGCTGAATAGCCCGGACCCGGTGCTGCTCCGACCCGGGAGGAGGTGGTTAGTCAGGCCCAGGGGAAAGTGAGAGCCGCCGCCTGCAGACTCCGGGAGGAGACGGGACCGCTCGGTGATTCCAAGCCCCGGGCAGCCCCGGGCACATACCGCTCCCAGCGGCAGTGAAGGGGGTGGGGTGAGGGGAGAGATGGATACCACCCCCCCATCCCTCCAACAGCTACAGAAACCCCTCCAACTCCAAAAGAGCCCCCTCCAGTTTCCCCAAAACCTCCCCTCAATGCCCCCCCCCCGGTTGCCGGGGTGAATTCGGGCTCCGGGCGGGGTCACTGGTCGATGGGGTTAGATGCGGCAGGGTGCCAGGGGGAAGCGCGCTGCCTTTGGCCATTGAGAAGTGTCGGCGGACGGCTGCCCGTGGGAAATGAGTGAAGCTTCAGGGGGCCAGGGGTAGGTTCGAGTTCACATCTCCCTCTGCCAGAGCTCAGGCTGCGCTCAGGAACCGAGCTGGTTACACAGCAATGCACAATCTTTATACAACCTCACCAGTTTCCAAGATATTTCCTCACAAAATTCACCAGGAAGCAGTTATTCTGAGAAGTGAACGAAAACGGGGAGCTAGCGGAGGGGGTTGGGGAGTGAGGCTGATGTGAAGATTTACCCAGTGCCCCGAAACATCAACATGAAAACCTCGCTGCTGGCTGTTTGTATAATTGTCCATTACAACTCTGAGGAAACCCTTATAATCGGTTAGAAGTTGGGAAACCCTGAACCTCACTGTGTGGTTTAAAGCTGGAGACTTCACCTAGAAATATTGTCCCCCGGGGCCCAGCCTGGCCCCTATGACTTGCACTATCCTCCCTGTTCGTCCCTTTCTGCATCCCGGTGTTCCCCATGTGCCCTCAGTGAGCAGACGGAGCGCTGATATCGCGGGGGCTGGAAACACAAACAGCTCAACCCCAGCCAGATCACCATGTAACGGTCTGGGGAAAGCCGAGGTC
Organism: Rhincodon typus; assembly: GCF_021869965.1. Taxonomy (NCBI): domain Eukaryota; kingdom Metazoa; phylum Chordata; class Chondrichthyes; order Orectolobiformes; family Rhincodontidae; genus Rhincodon; species Rhincodon typus. Next base: position 601,648 of record NC_063362.1, read on the forward strand.
CTGGCCATTCCCCTTCCTAGCCCGATCGGACTCAAGCCAATTGCAGATTCCAGGCATCCCCGCCCCTCAGCTCCCAGCACAATATCGGCTGTGGGATTTTAACCTGAGGTGTGAACAGGGCAGTATAGCGATCCTGCCTGTCCTGGAGGTTCATTGAGGTTGAAATGGAACAGGTTTCACAGCGTGAGGCAGGAGAGCTCTGACTGGGGGCAGGGGCATTGTCTGGAGCTGCTCCAGGAGACTCCGAGAGGGGAGAGATTCTCCACATTGACTGAACAAACCCCGGCGTCACTCACACGATGGGCCCGGCTGGAATGCCACTCCGACCACAGGGAAACACCAGCAACGCCAGCGATAGACATTCAATAAACCGACTGCTGGCAAAGTCACAAGTTTTTGGAGCGCTGTTCCTTCGTCACGTCACATAACAGCAAGTTTGTGAATTAAATGTTGTAAGAAATATTCAGGTCAATAAACACCCTTAGGAACAACGTTCTGACTTCAATCGATAAATATGAAACTCGGGAGAAATGCCATATCTGCGTTGGGTTAGTGATGAAGGGACAGTAACTGGGATAAAGTTGAAGGTTGATGGTCTCAATCGCAGAGCCTTTACTTCTCAATGTTCACACATCTGGCAGCCACAGGTAAGAATAACCCACTAGCTCATTAGCCTACAATGCACTCAATGACTGAAGCATCATGATCAAATATTTTGTATATCACTTCCACCCTGCTTACCTCGTCCTGCCCGACTGCCCAATCTCCTCTGACCCCTCAGGCAGTAGAACTAGTTCAAACAATTACTGGGATCCCAATGCTCATTATCTGATAATCCCAATCTGATCAGCACAAGATGCAATTTTTTGATCTCTACTCCAGACATGAATCAATACAGAAAACAAAAAATTGCTGGAGATCACAGCAGGTCAGGCAGCATCCAATGAGAGAGAGCAAGCTCATGTTTCCGGTCTAGATGACTCTTCATCAAAGCCAATGTGAAGTGTGGAGGGGGCAGCATTTATGCAGTAGTGCAGGCTTCCTCTTCAAGACAATCAGACCAAATATCTTTTTTTTACAATTTGTAAAATAATAAAATACAAAAAAAGGCAGATAATTTTCCTGAAATAAAAAAGGAAAATGCTGAAAAAAAAAACTCAGCAGGATAGATAGCATCTGTGGAGCAAGACACAGAGGTAACCTTTAAAATCTATGGAATTTCATCAGAACTGGAAATAAATGACATGTGTTGATCAAAAGCTGGATGAATTGAAGCCAAAAGGCAGATCTCTGATAGAATGAAAAACAAGACGGACAAGAACACATTAATGACAATCTCTGTCCCACTCTGTTTCCTTGACTTTTTTTAAAAAATTCATTTAGCAGCACACTTTCTCCAGAGGTAGTAAGAACTGCCAATGCTGGAGTCAGAGATAACACCGTGTAAAGCTGGAGGAACACAGCAGGCCAGGCAGCATGCTCCTCCAACTCCACACTGTGTTAACACTTTCTCCAGGTCATCTTTTGTTTCTCACTTTCTTGTTTCATCTCCACTCCCTTTAGCACTGAAAAACTAAATCTTCTGTCATTCAACTTCTACTGTCTTTCATAATGATAAAAGCAAAACATTGAAACAAACACAGACAATGCTGGAGAATCTCAGCGACTGTGGCAGCAGAAACAGAGTTTCAAGTCTGATATGACTCTTCTTCAGAACCAAGTCATATCAAACTCAAAATGTTAATTCTGTTTCTCTCCACAAATGCTGCCAGACCTGCTCAGTTTCTCCAGCATTTTCTGTTTTTATCTCCTGTCTTTCACCCTAGCAAAAACCTTTTGATCCTCATCCCATAAACACTTTGCACAAAACATATCACATTGCTAACTTGGTCCCAAATCTGGTGAAAAGTCTTTTGAGTTAAAGCAATAATGAATTTATTTGTGCCTAATAAATGAGGAAAGATACAAAATGTGACACACATACACAGAATAATGAGGAAATGAGAGGTGAGTCAACAATGTAAAAGTAAAAAATGCTGAATCAGTCCTTGGCTTGCCTGTGACGAATAAGTTGTGCAACATTGTGACAGTTAAGGTGGGTGATTGTAATGGTGCTGACTTTGCTGTTGAGCAGAGGTTTAGATATTCTTAGTCTGCAGTTAGCTGAAAGGCATTTGTCTAGGTTTCCTCAACAGTGACTTTGCTGAGGACTTGTTTTCAACATTTGGACAATGAAAAGCTTTATTTCCTTTTACCTCACATGCAAGGCTGCCTGCAGGAAGTTCTTGTCCGTGTACCTTCACAGCACACTTTAGCAGAATGCAACTTGAACTGCAAGCTCACACACCCGACACCAGCACATCCATTCCCTAGCATATGAGACACAAAGACTAGGGGTTGCAGTTGTGCTTTTTTTTAGCCTCCTTTCTTGTGCATCTCTGGAATGGTAAAACACAACTATGTCTTTCACAAAGATTTGTATTTCTTTCAACTGATCATGTGTGCAGTCTGGTTCACAACACGAGAGGCCATAGTTCAGTTTTTTTTCACTCCCTTTGAGACGTTGCTGTCTGAAGTTCCCTTGACAACCTTCACATTTCATGATTCATCTTAGAACTCTGTGTTATCCACAATGGTATTTTAGACAGCCACTGAATTTACATCTTCAGCTAGTTTTTGGCTTGTAAGTCCCCCTTTCTATTAAAAACACATGTTCTACTTAAAAGTTCAATAGCTCTGTAAGTAAGTTGGGTTACCATCTCTTATCATCACACCACGATTTGGAGCATTCTGCCATTTGTTAATATATTTTCCTACACTGGACAAACTCCAACTACAGGACTGCAGTTCCAAAGACCTTATTATAAAGGATATAATTGACCTCCCAGAAGTGAACAACAAAGGTTATTGTGGAGATCAGAAATTAAGCTTGTTGCAAAAGATTATGGAGGAGGAACTTGATTTGAATGAATAAAACAAGGCTATCAGGTATTCTTGTGGACTTTTAAATATATTATGTGTTACAATCAGCCAAAGAAGCGTAGAAAGGCTCCTTTCTCTTCCCAAACCGTGTTTGACCACAAAAGGTCTTTTTTAAAAGAATCTAAGCAGTAACAATAACATACACAAAGAGACAGGTCTATTTGTATATTGTTAAACAAAGTGGAATTGTATTTACTGTACTTAACACTCAATTGAAGTAAAATCATAACAATACTCTGACTGCCACACATGCACACATTCAAAGCTTCACACAAGCGCATAAGTGGGTGGAGATGTAAACTGGCTTTAAAAATACAATAAAAGTCAATGTTATATGAATCTTCTACATTTATCAACTTGAATTATTTGAGACTCCATTTGATGGCCAATTGATGGGATTCAGCTTTGAAATGCTGTAAAGATGTTGACAGATGAATCACCTTTTTTCTGGAGACTGCAGAGATTCTTAAAATAATGCCTGTGGAATGTGGAGAGTTGAACAAGAGATAAAGTTCAAGATTCAGGATGGTGAGATAGGGACTGCATCCATTCAGGGCCCTGTTTCTTCAGTGTCACTCCTTGCTCTGTGTCCTGGATAAAAGTAATTTATTAAACACAAAAGAGGGTTATTTGACTCATATGATTCTCTTATCACCAACTGACCAGTTATTCAAATATGGTCAGAGCAAGCTAAATCCATTTCCATGACTTAAACGTGATGAGATTATGACTGGATGACTTCCTTTCTCAGTCAGAGTCCCTTTTCCATAGTGATTATATTTAATGCTTGTTCCTGAGCCAGGTGAGTGTGCAGGTGATTGGCTGGATGGTTTGTGAATGGGTAAGGTGATAGTCTCATCACACATCCTCCAAGCTGGTCATTACTAATGGGGTTTTCTAGACAGGCTGACTCCATTTTAATGGTTTTGGAATTTTTAAGTTATAGAAATGCAAATGTTCAGCCACCTTAGCAACTGCTGTCAGTTTTTAAACGACATTTGTTGCTGATCACTTTTTAAAAAGTTCAACTGGTGGTTTTCAACCCATTAAATATATAAATGCATGTTGGATTAGGCAGGTCTTTATATTGAAGGACATCAGTGTGGTTGATCCAGGCAAACATTCCACTGCAAAAAAAAACTACCAATAGTAATAGATTATGAATAAAAGTTCAAATGTTGGAGTAAGATTGTCTTTGTCACCTGCAGTCTTAACCATCCTGATGCACTCCTCTCTGGCCTCCCCCATTTAACTCTTCATAAACTTGACATGATTCAAAAACTGCTCACTATGTCTGACCATGCCTTGCTCACATGTGACCCCTATGCTCATGGATTTATATTGCTTTCTCTCATGCAACACTCAACTTTAAAATTCTCATCTTTGTATTCAAATCTCTCTATGGCTTCTCTTCTACATGTTGCTGTTATCTCCTCCAGCCTCACATCTCCCAAGATCTCTCACTCCACTAATTGGGGCCTCTTGAAGCCCCACAATTTTACAGGGTGTCATGGTGGCTCAGTCATTGGTGGCTCACTGCTTTACAGTGCCAGGGACCCAGGTTCAGCTCCAGCCTTGCGTAATTGTTTGTGGAGTCTTCATGTTGTCCCTTGCATAGGTTTGTGCCAGATGCTCTGGTTTTCTCCTACAATCCAAAGGTGTGCAGGTTAGGTGGATTAGCCTGTTAAATTTCCCACAGTGTCCAAGGACGTGCAGGCACTGAGGATTAGCCATGATAAATGTTGCAGGGGTAAGGTTGAGGGCTAGGTCTGGAGGGGATCTCTCTGGGGAGTTGGTGATGACTCAATGGCCTGAATGGCCTCTTTCTGCAGCGTAGAGACTCTAATTTTAATTGTACCATTATTTAGTGGCCGTGCCTTCAGGTGCCTAAGGTCAAGCTCTGGAATCCCCTCACCACATTTCTCTGCCTCTCATCCTTTTTCTTCCATTAAGACAGTCCTAAAACCTAACTTCTTAACTGAGCCTTTGGCAATCTGAACTAACATGCCAAACTGTATCATAAGATGTATCCATCTATAAGCACAGGTTGTTGTTGTAAGACAGGAAGTTTATGGAACCCATTGTACAAAGAAAAACATATATTTGTTGAACAAGTTGGACGCCAAGGCCATGAAGAAACATTGTAATAATGGGTCAGGGATCTACCTAAAGGTGTCTTTGAAAGAGAAAAGATGAATGAATATGATGAAAAGGGTGTGTTTGAAATCAATCCAAAAGGCATTGGCTTTTATTAGGTTTTCCTTGTTATTAAAAATAGATAGTAAGGAATTTATGAAAACTGATTTGCATGATAACATTGACTGCTTGCTTTTTTTTCCTTTATTCATTCACTAGATGAGGGTGTCACTGGCTAGACAGCATTTATTTTCCATCCCTAATTGCCCAGAGGGCAGTTAAGAGTCAACCACATTGCTGTGGGTCAGGAGTCACATGTAGGCCAGAACAGTAAGGATGGCAGTTTCCTTCCCTAAAGGACATTAGTGAACCAAGTGGGTTTTTCCCAACAATCAACAATGAATCACGGTCATCATTAGATTGGTAATTCCAGATATTTATTGAATTCAAATTCCACCATCTGCCATGGAGGGATTCAAACCCAGGTCCCCAGAACCTTATCTGGGTTTCTAGATTAACAGTCCAGTGATAATACCACTAGGCCATCGCCTCCCCCGTTTATATATGTATATCACATGGATAAAAGACATATTTAAAATGCACACAGATGAATGTGATTAGAAGGATCAGTCACCTAAGTGGGGGAATACATTACAAAATCTTGAATAAACTGTTTAATTTGCTTCATACAGGGAATTGGACTAGCTGCACAGTGTGTTAGATTGTGTGCACACATGATGCATTAGCACACATTACAAATTACAGCTCCTTTAGGCTGAACTGTTTCAAGTTGCACACACATTTAACAAAGTGTTTGCCACATTTAGCAAATGATATAAATAATTGCAAATAATGTAGGTTCATGATAATAAATTACAGATAATTGCTTTGCAGTGGTACAGGTGGTTTTGTGGCTACTGATTCTGCCTGCTAAATACTCAGCATCAATTGTTCCACTGTGAGCAGGTGCCATAGCTGAGGGATGAACTATTAAAGGGAGAGTCCCTGAATGATGACTGGATTTATCACAGTAGCTGGCTTAGGAGTGTTGCTGGACTCTTCTCACCCACAGTTGATTCCTTGGTAACTGAAAGATCAGGACAAAGGATCATTGAAGTAAATGCCTTAAATGACTCTGTTTCCACTTCAAAAAGATTATGCTGTTCACTTCTCAAATTCAACAATTAACTAAATATTCTCCAAGTGATTGTGAATTCTCCACACAGCATGGAACCCAGCAATGAAAACAATGTCGAAATGGCAAAAGGGTGTTCTGTGGACTGAGCTCAGGTGAGTTGGAGCAGAGACCGTTGACGAGGAAGGGAGATTTTCAGCATTTCTGAGGCACCTTATCACTATTTTGGGAAGGCAGCATTTGAAGCAATTATTTGGAGCATTGTGTGCACATGTGCTGAATTACAGCCTTTCCAGGTTTCTAACTGAACAGAAACTGAAACAGAATCAGAATCAGATTGCTAATGGGCCAATTAGACAGCAGCTTCTATTCTGGGTTCACTCTCAATCTGAACTGAGGGAAGGAGGTGGACAGATATATGCTGTCAGACACAAAATAAACTGAGTGAGGTCATAGTGCACTACCTGCAAGTGGAAAGAGATGATTTAAAACAGCCACCAATGGTTAGTCTCAGGGCCATTGGGCTGAGAAGAGTGGAGATGGCGTGGGAAGTTGGTGAAGAATGGAAAGAAGTTGTTATTGAAAATAATTGCTGCTTTCTGACCCCAAAGCAGAGTGAATGCTCCTGTTAATAAAAGCAAAATACTGTGGATTCTGGAGATTGGAAATATAAACAGGAAGTATTGGAGAAACTCAACAGGCCTGGCAGCACGTGTGGGGAGAAAAACAGAGTTAACACTTTGAGTCCCAAATGACTCTTCTTCAAAACTGATAGGGACTGGAAAATTGTGTTTCTTATGCTATTGACAAGGAGAGGAGGAGCAAGTGGAACAAATTGTGAGGTTGCCAAAAGCAAAAGGCAAAGAGGTTACTAATGGCAGTAGAGGAGAGAGGTAGATGAAGAATAGATGTTAATAGTAGGTGTTAATAGCAGAAAATAGGTCAGCTCTGCTGAGAGTAAACACATGCAAATAAGACATTCTTGGGGAGGGGTGTAATGAAGGGGGTGTAATCAAATAAAGAGCAGAGATGTAATGGTCTGATGTTGTGGAGCTCCTAGAGGCTGCAAAGTGCCTAAGTGAAAAATGAGATGGTGTTCTTCCAGCTTATGTTGAACTACATTGGAACGCTGTGGCAGGACAAAATATTAGCATGGGAACAAGATCACAGAATCCCTATAGTGTGAAAGCAGGCCATTCGGCTCATCAAGTCCAGGCCAACTCTGCAAAGAGCATCCCACCCAGACCTGCCCCCTTATTCTATCCCCATAACCCCTCATTTCTAGTGGCCAATCCATATAACTTCCACATCTTTGGCCTGTGGGAGGAAACTAAAACACCCAGAGGAAACCCATGCAGACATAGTGAGAATGTGCAAACTGCACACACACAATCACCCAAGGATGGAATCAAACCTAGATCCCTGCTGCTGTGAAGCAGCAGAGCTAACCACTGAGCCACCCACAAAATGATTTGTTGAAATGGCAAGCACCTGGAAGTTGTGAATCAGTCTTCCAGACAGAGAGGAGGTGTTCAGGAAAATGGTTACTGAGATAATAACCATAATAATAAAAATGTATATAAACATGATTAATCAAATTTCCAAGTGTAGCCTTGAGGAAGAGCTCATTGCAAGTATTAGGGACTGTTTCTTGGAGCAATATGTTGGAGAACCAACAAGGCAGCAGGCTGCTCTGGATTTGGTATTGTGTAATGAAGTGGGATTAATTAATGAGGTCATAGTAAAGGATCCTCTAGGGAAGAGAGATCATCATGTGCTAGAATTTCAAACTCAGTTTGAGAGCAAGAAACTGGAGTCTCACACTGGAATTCTGGAGTAAACTAAAAGTAATTAAATTTAATTAATTAAATTTAATAAGGCCTGGGCTCATTGGTCTGGGCAGGAAGACTGAAAGGTAGGACAGTTGATGAGATATTCGATTCCTCCCAACTAAAACATACTCCTGAGAGAAAGAAGTAAGAGTGGGAGAAAACATTTGTGCTTATCAAGGAAGTTAAAGATATTATGAAGATAAAAACAAAGGCATACCATACTGCTGTATAGTATGGGCCGAAGGGCTAAAAGTTAATGGTGATATTCAACAGCTGCATGACCAAATAGGTTGTATAGGATGGGCTGAAGTGCTAAAATTGTTGATGATACTTGACAAGCTGCATGACCTTGGATGAGTTCTGCGAACATTCCTTTATGGGCCGAAAGCAGCAACTGCAGCTTGTTTTTCTGTACTGGTCAGCAGTTTTGTCTATTGTGTCTGCTGTTTTCTGTGCTGGCCATTTGTTATATTGTGTAAGAGAGAGACAGTTTTGTTCCACATCGCTGGGCTTCGCCTTGACTCAGAATCATGAACGCTGCCAGGAACGAACCTAAGGCTCCAGACCAGCCATCAATCGAGGGGTTCCCAATGGCCAGAAAGGTGTGAGATTTGTTGCTTTTTCTCTTTTCTTTCCATTTATTATTATCATTGTAATCATTTATTACTACCATTACAATCATTTATTATTACCACTACAATCATTATTATTACTACTACAATCATTTATTATTACCACTACAATCATTATTATTACTTAATAAACATTCATATTTAAGCAAATTGCTGTTGTCGAGTCTTCTCAATTATATTTAACCGAATCTGAAAAGAACCGCTTGGGTACATGCTGTGATCCAAGACAATTGCAAAGGCCAGCGGCAGGCTGGAAGATTGGGGAATATTTAAAGATGAACAAACAGTTACTAAAAAAACTATTTTAAAAAAGCAAAGGAAAGTTATGAAACTAGCACAAAATATAAAAATAGATAGCAAAAGTTTCTGTAAGTATACAAAAGGGAAGAGAGTAATTAAAAATGAATGTTGGTCCTATGGAGGATGAAGTGGGATCTACTGCTGAGTTTATGTCTCGAGTATCTGCCTGTTTTAATGTGTAAACCATGTTAAAGAGAATTCCAGCTAGCATTCTAGGTCAGAGCCTGTTCAGTGTGGCTTCCCCTATCATCCCATGTCCTGTGAGTTCCGTCACTGGGGGCCACCCAACATGAATTTAAAGCCTCATTTTGGCCTTTCCATCTGAGCACCCAGCAGTTAATCACCATAATGAAAAGACAGAACCCCATTGGAGGGAGTTATTGAGGGGTTCAGGTTCTCTATGGTGAAAACATACAGCAGTTAATGGCACCATTCAGATATGTGAAGAGCAGTCACTAAGGCAGGGTAAACAATGGTGACCAGCATCCATAGAACTGCCCTTCACAAAGGCTCTTTGTAACAATTTGTCCCAATTCCTTAGAAAATTATCAAAGTGCAAATTGTTTGATACACATTAAGAATGATTTAGTGTAGCACCTCAAGACTAGTCAGCTAATTGTGTAACAAAACCACCACAAACCTAGAATAAAACAACAACTTCATGCAAGCTCAGAATGAAAGTTATTTCATTTGTTGAGCAAATGTAAAAAAATGCCGATAAAGAGCAGTTTAGACCTTTCTCTATGAACCATCTGGAAATGTTCATGAATCAGATGTTTCTGACATTTGGAACTAAACATTTGTTGCTGTTTTACAGTCATATTTCCACAAGATGGCAATCTTGCATTTTACAATATGAAGCAAAGACAAGTTTGGCGCTGTCTGAAAATAGCCTTAAACAGCATTCCTTTGGACAAAATTCTTGGTGATTGGTAAAATACAAAACGTCAGACAACTGAAAAACAATGAAATTAAATTGTGGCACATGTCCTTGTAAATAAATCAGTGTAAGTCTTGCTGAGTTTCAAAGGAATACAGTTTAGATTATAACAGAGGAATGAAAAATGCCAGACAATGTGGAATCAGGGACAAGTGACAGAATGGAGTTTTATCTGGTTTCCAGACAAAGCAGAGTGGGAATAAAGGAGAGTTATTCAGAGTGGGAATAAAGGGGAGTCATTCAGAGTGGCAGAAGGTGTGAAGTGATGTTCTATGAGGATTAGTGCTGGGATCATTGCTGTTCACAATGCACAGGAACAATTTGGAATTTGTAATAAAAAAACTCAGGATGTAAATTTGCAGTTGACACCAATTTGGGGGTTGAGAGATAGTAGGAGCATAGTCAAAACTGAGGAGGACTGCAACAAATCACAGGAGGCTTTTAACAAAGAGAACATAGAACATAGAACATTACAGCACAGTACAGGCCCTTCGGCCCTCGATGTTGCACCGACCTGTGAAACCAATCTGAAGCCCATCTAAC
>NC_063362.1:612547-630627 GCF_021869965.1 Rhincodon typus
CATACCAGGCAACATCCTGGTAAATCTCCTCTGCACCCTTTCCAATGTTTCCACATCCTTCCTATAATGCAGTGACCAGAACTGTACGCAATACTCCAAGTGCGGCCGCACCAGAGTTTTGTACAGCTGCAACATGACCTCATGGCTCCGAAACTCAATCATAACTCCGAAACATAATAGGAAAACAAATGTTCCATTTTGGTATGATGAACAAAGGGATTACTTATTATTTGGAAAGTGAGAGTCTAGGTTAGGTAGAGAAATGAAAGGATCTCACAATACAAATACACTATAGTTACAACAAGGTGCAGGGCTGGATGAGCACAGCAGGCCAAGCAGCATCATAGGAGCAGGAAAGTTGATGTTTTGGGTCAGCATTTTGCTTGGCCTGCTGTGCTCAGCCAGCCCTGCACCTTGTTGTCTCGGATTCTCCAGCATCTGCAGTTCCTACTATCTCTGACACTATAGTTACACTCTAGGCTGGCGAGTATGAGGCCTTATTACCAGCGGAACAGAATTGAAATGAAGGGTGTCATGCTGAACCTGTATCAAACCTTAGGTACATCACACTTAGTACAGAGACAGTAAGAACTGCAGATGCTGGAGTCAGAGATAACACAGTGTGGAGCTGAAGGAACACAGCAGGCCAGGCAGCATCAGAGGAGCAGGAAAGTTGATGTTTTGGGTCAGCACTCTTCTGAAATAAGTACAGCTGTGTCTAGTTTTCTGGTCTCCATTTTATAAGAAAGGTATTGAGGCACAGGAGAGGGTGCAGTGATGCTTTACAAGATGAAAAGTATCGGTTTGCAGACCAAGAAAGGATTGACAGGCTGGGTCACTTCTGTCCTCAAAAAGGAAGACTAAAGGGTGACCTAATCAATTCCTTAAAATGAAAAAGGTTTTGATGGAGCGGACAAAGATGTTTCCTCTTGTGGGGAAGAACATAACTAGAGGTTGTCAATATAAATGAGTCACCAAGAAATGCATGAGAATTCAGGAGAAACTTCTTTACCCAGAGAATGGGGAGAATGTGGAACTCCATATCACAGGGAGCAGCTGAGGTGAAGACTCATAAACGTGTTTAAGGGAAACTGGACAAGTACGTGATAGAGAAGATTCAGATGTGAAAAGATGAAAGGAGGCTTTGATGGAGCATTAACACCAGGTTGGCCTGTTTGAGTTGTAAGGCCTATTTCTGTGCTGCATATCCTATACGGTCCAACAAAATTCCTCTGCTTTATGTCATAACACTAAACAAAGTGCAGAAGAGATTTATTACAATGTTGCCTAGGCTGGACCTATGAAGAGAGACTAGACAAGCTAGGATTGTTATCCTTAGAGCAGACAAAGCTGAGGAAAGTCTGATTGAGATGTACAAAGTTCTGTGGGGCATAGACAGGGTAGATAGAGAGAACCTTTACCCCTTGGCAGAGTGGTCAATAACCAGGGGCACAGTTGTAAAGTAAAGAGCAGGAGATTTAGAGGAGGTTTGAGGATTTGTTTTTTTTCATGCAGAGGGTTGTGAATATCTGGAACTCACTGCCTGAAAGTGTGGGAGATGTGGGAACCCTCAAGACATTGAAGAACTATTTAAAATGAGCGCTTAAAATGTCATAGCGTACAAGATTACGGGCCAAGTGCTGGAAAATGGGATTAAAATAGATGGATGTTTGATGACTGGTACAGACACAGTGGGTCGAAGGGCCTCTTCTTGCGCCGTAAAATCTCTATGATTCTCTAATCTTATACAATAAGCACAAGGCACATTAATAAAGATCAGTGTGTTATTAATAGAATGTCACAGGAGTTGGCTGCAAGATGAGGGGTTGCATAGATAACCCTCTCTCTCTGGTCCCAAGCCTGTGATTGTAACACATTATTCAAATGCATGACATACCATAGCCATGCCTTCCAGCTGGATGAGTGGAAAACTGAAAAGCATGAATCCTGAGCATTTTTCCTTCTCTTAGTCCAATGACATTGTGGGATTGTGTTCAACAGCATCCGAGATCGGTAAGTAGTGAAAATAACCTCTTTATTGAGCATTCGCAGTAGCACAGTTCGAAGTGGCAAAGGAACCCAAAGTACAGTTTTCCAGGAGCCTCTTTCATACACAGTTTTTACAGACATTAAAATTTTAGCACTGTGGTGTCACATAGTTGTATCTATTGTACACAAACGTTTGCATGACATCTGTCTTGGGGAACCAGGAGATGGTTTAAGCACTTGCTAAATGCTGGTTATTACTTCTGATGGGATTAACATAGAACATAGAACAGTACAGCACAGTACAGGCCCTTTGGCCCACAATGTTGTGCTGATCTATTTTCCTACTCTAAGATCAAACTACCCTGCATACCCTACATTTTACTATCATCCGTGTGACTATCCAAGAGTCGCTTAAATGTCCCTAATGTATCTGACTCCACTACCACTGCCGGTAGCACATTCCAAGCACCCACCATTCTCTGTGTAAAGAACCTACCTCTGATATCTCCCTATACCTTCCTCCAATCACCTTAAAATTATGTCTCCTCATAATAGTCATTTCCACCCTGGGAAAAAGTCTCTGGCTATCCACTCTATCTATGCCTCTCATCATCTTGTACACCTCTATCAAGTCATCCCTCATCCTTCTTCGCTCCAATGAGAAAAGCCCTAGCTCCCTCAACATCATAAGACCAGTCTAGGCAGCATCCTGGTAAATCTCCTCTGCACCCTTTCTAAAGCTTCTACGTTCTTCCTATAATGAGACAACCAGAACTGAACACAATATTCCAAGTGTGGTCTAACCAGGGTTTTATAGAGCTGCAGAATAACCTCACGGCTCTTAAACTCAATTCCCTGCCAATGAAAGCCAACATACCATACGCCTTCTTAACAACCCTATCAACTTGGATGACCTGCCCCTCACAAAGCCACATTGGCTATTTCTAATCAAACTGTGCTTTTCCAAATAATCATTAATACTATCTCTCAGAATTATCCCCAATAATTTGTCCACCACAGAAGTAAGACTGACTGGTCTGTAATTCCCAGGATTATCCTAATTCCCTTTCTTGAACGAGGGAATAACATTTGCCACCCTTCAGACATCTGGTATTACTCCAGTGGACAGTGAGGACGCAAAGGTCATCACCAAAGACGCAGCAATCTCTTCCCTCACTTCCTGTAGAAACCTTGGGAATATCCCGTCTGGCCCAGGGGACTTATCTATCCTCATGTTTTTCAAAATTTCTAGCACATCCTCCTTCATAACATCAACCTGTTTGAGCATATCAGCCTGTTTCACGCCGTCCTCACAAACGTCAAGGTCCCTCTCACTGGTGAATACTGAAGCAAAGTATTCATTAAGAACCTTCTCTACCTCGTCTGACTCCACGCACAAGATCCCTCCACTATCCCTGATCGGCCCTACCCTCACTGTTGGCCATCCTCTTGTTCCTCATATACGTATAGAACGCCTGGGGTTTTCCTTAATCCTACCAGCCAAGGCTTTTTCATACCCCCTTCTAGCTCTCCTAAGTCCATTCTTCAGTTCCTTCCTGGCTACCTTGTAATCCTCTAGAGCCCTGTCCGATCCTTGCTTCCTCAACCTTAAGTAAGCTTCCTTCTTCCTCTTGACTAGATGTTCCACATGTCTTGTCATCCAAGGTTCCTTCACCTCGCCATCCTTTCCTCGCCTCAGTAGGACAAATCTGTTAGAATGTCTGTCCAGTCTGAGCTTGCATAATTAAGAGGTGTTAGTCCTTTTGTCTTTAAAGTTAGTAATGTTAGTAAAAATACTAGACCTATATGATTTAAATAAATGAGAAATTATACATATACTAAATAAAAGTATAGAGGATATTATACTGATATCCCGCAGTTGGGTCGTGCGATTTCATCTACTATTGCCAGTTTTTGACAGTTTCTACACCTTTATTCATGCAGTTTCACAGAAGTGCTGTTTTGAAAGTAAGTTTCTTAAAGGGGACAGTGGCCCTATTTAATATGTATTATAATGTATAAATCTGTACATTAGTACAAGATGGTAGTCCTAAATAAAAGTTATAAATAGTAGTACAGTGGTATAGAAATAGTTAGTGTATAAGGAAATTTCAAAGAGATAAAAAGCAGCAGACTGAATGGAGATAGTAGGAATTGCCAATGCTGGAGTCTGAGATAACAAGGTATGGAGCTGGATGAAGGCAGCATCAGAGGAGCAGGAAAGCTGACGTTTCGGGTCTGGACCCTTTTTCAGACTGCATGGACGTGCTGGTGGAGGAAACTGTATGATGTGGTATTTAGGTCCCAAGAGATGGTTACACAGTGCTAATTAATATTATAATCTTTTCTTGGTTTTAAGTGAGTTATGGAGACACAATGGCAGCGATGGCATTGTTGTGAGTAGGTTACAGAATTAACACTTATTCAGGGTAGTCTTTAATACAGAAACAAGTCTAAACACTGCTCGCAGCACAGGGTCGTAAGAATTGAAAGGTGTAAAGAAACAGTAATGGGTTGGCAGCTTAGGAAGGGGTGTTTAATTTAGTTTATCTTGTAAGAGTAAAATGTACTACAAAAACGTGGTTTTATGAATGAATGAATGGAACACGGTATAGTAAACCCAGAGGGCTTGTGAGTGAGTTAGTAAAGAGAATCATTATACAATATCTCACACATCAAAGCCAGCAGTTGTGACTCTATCTTTGTCTAAGTACAACCATCAATTATACGTTAGCAACTTTTCCCATATTCCTGCACATTGTTTCTATTTAAACAATCAATCAATGGCCTCGTGCATTCTTCAATTGAATCTGACTCCATTGCACTCCACAGTGCAGTGGCTTCCAGATTCTGACCCTTTGCTGTGTGAAAAAGATTACAGAAGCTGCTGTAGGAATAAATGCCATGCCATGGAAGTTTAGCACAGTTCCCTTCATGCCACGATAGGATCCCTGTCTTTGGATAGCTAAAAATGCATTTGCATCAATGGGGAGGCAGTGAGCTAATGGTATTATCGCTGGACTGTTAATCCAGATAACGTTCTGGGAACCCAGGTTCAAATCCATCATGGCAGATGGTGGAATTTGAATTCAATAAAGATCTGGAATTAAGAACCTAATGATGACCATGAATCCATCATCGATTGATGGAAAAATCCCATCCGGTTCAGTAGTGTCCTTTAGTCTGACCTACATGTGACTCCAGACCCACAACAATGTGGTTGACTCTTAACTGCCCTCTGGACAATTAGAGATGGGCAATAAATGCTGCCAGGCCAGCGATGCCCTCATCTTGTTAATGAATAAAAGAAAAAAAGTGGCACCGTTCATCAGCCTGCACATGCTCTGTGTCTCTTGGCTGATGAATGCTGGGAAGTGCCAAATGCCTCAGACCCATGAAGTATCTGTTTGTTAGCACTTGACCTCTTCCTCCAGCAAATTCAATTTCAGGGGATTTCCCGTAAAGTCGTTCATTGTGGCTCCATTAATGAGTTTGGCACAACATTAATGTGGTTTAATACTGGCTGAAAAGTTACCCGAACTGCTGAGAGATAACAATAGAAAGCAAAAGAAAAAGATTAAATAGTTTGGTAGTACAGAACTTCAACATTGCTAAAAGAAGACAAGAATTCGAATCTTTTCATCTTGTACTCTTCAGGACTGGGAGAAAGAAACAGTTTGAGAAAAAAGGAACAAAAACAGAAGTTGCTGGAAAAGCTCAGCAGGTCTGGCAGCATCTGTGAAGAAAAAATCAGAGCTAATGTTTCGGGTCCAGTGACCCTTCCTCAGAAGAGAGAAAAAAGGACGCATTTTTATACAAAGGAGAAGACGATGCAGAATGAGTCTAACCTCTTCTTAAGCCATTTTAAATGGTTTTCCTTCTTCCCATCTGTTTTTTGTGTCTCAGTTCTTATGAGTGAAAGATGAGCAGCTTCAACTTTCTGTCTCCTTTCTGCAAAAAACAAAATTTAAACACCAAATTAGTCAGAGACTGGGTTTTTAAAACCATTTTAATTCTGTCTCTGAC
This sequence comes from Rhincodon typus, assembly GCF_021869965.1. Taxonomy (NCBI): domain Eukaryota; kingdom Metazoa; phylum Chordata; class Chondrichthyes; order Orectolobiformes; family Rhincodontidae; genus Rhincodon; species Rhincodon typus. Next base: position 618,563 of record NC_063362.1, read on the forward strand.
TGCAGCAATTCTGCGCGTAAATATTTCGTTATAGTCAATATTCTATTTCTGAAATATTTTACAGTCAACACTGAAGACCTATTTCTTTACAACTGGGGATGATGTTGTGGTTTGGTTCTTGATCAAGGGCAAAGTGATCTATTGATGTATTGCTTTGGCAAGCTTGAAAGTGAATGTGAGATAAGGTTGTAGGAACAATTTGGCATTTCAGTTTGTTTGAGTTGCTATTAATTCTGTCACTTCCTTTATCCTGACACTCATTAAATCACATTCTTTTGAGGTTTCTATGATTTGGGCTCATTCTTTTATTCTGATTATCTTGAATTAGCTTGAAAGGGGGCAGAAATTTTAACTTTGTTCTATTTTCCTTGACTGAATGGCAAGTTCAAAGGAAGAAGGGTTTTTTTTCATATTTTAGAGGCTCATTCCCTTGGGTGTTTTGAAACCAGATCAGATGATATATTTTTCAAAGAACGTAGGTATTATATGGAACAGACAGCAGATTTGCACAAGTAATAACTGACAAGATTCCTTCAAGTAAGCAAATTAATTTAGGTCTACAAAGGCATAACATGGGATCAGTGTATGAAGCGGACGTTAACCATTAAATAGCTGAAAATTCACTGTTAGATTCTCTTAACATATAACGGATTAGTAGGATCCCAACGAGGACAGCAACAATAAAGAGTTATATTACCAACATGACAATATCATAACCTGATCCTATCCCTAATCAATAGCAAAGCTTCCAAACAACATACAACCACTGGGGAGGCAATGTTGGTGTAATCACTGGACCATTAATTCAGAGATTCTGGGGATCTGTGTTTAAATCCCACTTTGGCAAATGGTAAAATTTAAATTAATTTTTAAAAGAAAATTTGGAATTAAGGTTCTAATTGTCAAATTTTGGAAAAAAATCCATCTGGTTCACCCATTGAATTCATGGAAACTGCCATCCTTACTCAATCTGGCCAATGCAAGACCCACAGCAATGTGGTTGACTCTTAATTGCTGCGATGACATATGTGCCTTTAAGAGCGATTTGTCTGTCCAGGTTCTCTTGAAGAGGGGTGATATAAAACTGGTGCTGAGATGTCTACTTCATGGAAAGCATAGTAAATAGCTTTGGGTTTTTTAAATAGACGAGAGAAGCATAAGTGGGTGGAGTCAGGCTCACACAGGCCCAGTGTTTAAGTTTTGCTTTCAGTTGTTGAAGTTGGGGGTTTTGGAGTTGAAGCTGATAGACACAGCTCTCTCTCTTTGCTGCTAAATTCTTTCTTTGGTGTTCCTTCTCCTAGACTGAAGGAGATAGCAAGTGAGGGAAATCTGTTTGGCTGAATTTGCCTTTGGCAAGGGTGTGTTTATGGTATGTGGCTATATTGGAACAGTTGATGAGTAGCAGTTAAATAATATATTCATTTGTTATGAATTTCAGTTGAGTTAAAGTTATGCCAGTTTTGTCTTTTGTTTGTATTTTAACTGTGGCGTAAGAATAAAGTGAGTTTTATTTAAAGCCTAGTAGATTGACCAATCGAATCACATCTGGAACACAGTGTTTTACGCTTGCCTTTAAATAAGATTAAAGTTAGGATCCAGGCTGTCTCTGACATATTTTGAGGGGGTTTGGTCTGGTCTATAACACTGCCCTTGCAACAGAAAATGCTGGTCCACATCCTGTGAATGAACAAAAATAAATTGTGACTGTTGGAATCAGAAACAGATCATCCTGATTATTAAGTGATTAATATGATAATTCTTCTTTATTACTACAAGTCTACCTCCCTTTGTGTTAGGCACTGAATAAAGATGAAGACTCCCATCAGACCAAACAGTGTTAGAGTATGAGATAACAAGGTGCAGAGCTGGATGAACACAGCAGGCCAAACAGCATCATAGGAGCAGGAAGGCTGATGTTTCAGTAGACACTTTTTTTTTCTGATGAAGGGTGTAGGCCCGAAACGTCAGCCTTCCTGCTCCTATGATGCTGCTTGGCCTGCTGTGTTCATCCAGCTCTACACCTTGTTATCTCAGATTTTCCAGCATCTGCAGTTCCTACTATCTCTGATACAGTGTTACAGTATGGACTGATGATTAGATTCATGTAGAATGGGCAAGCAAGGAAATCATCTCAGGTAACAGAAAATATCTGATAGAATGCAAAGGAGTTAAAGGAGTTGGAGAAGGCAAGTGCCTGATTGGCATGGTGATAACTTACAGCTTTTTTTTACGGGATGAGGATGTAGCTTTTAGGCAGCGTTTATTGCCCATTGTAAATTGCCCAGAGGGCAGTTAAGAGTCAACCACAATGCTGTGGGTCTGGAGTCACATAAAGGCCAGACCGGGTAAGGACGGCAGTTTCCTTTGCTAATGGACAATAGCGAATCAGACAGGTTTTTCCAACAATCGACAACAGATTCATGGTCATCATTAGACTCTTAATTGAGATGTCTTTTTTAAAATTCAAATTCCACCATCTGCCATAGCAGGATTCAAACCCAGAACATTCCAGAATATTACCTATGTCTCTGAATTAACAGTCCAGTGATAATACCACTAGGCCATCGCCTCCCATTCTTATTGGCCAGCAGTGCTTGAGGCAGGTCACCTTCCCTTAACATAGCAGAGACACTGCAGCAGTCCAATTATCCACTTGAGTGACATGGAATTCAGTTGGATCTCAATGACCAGCTGAGACAGTGATACCACTAACCTTCTGATCAGTTGAGGCCACTAACTCCCCGTAAAATCTTGACCTATCAATCTGTGTAAACAGAAAAGGGAACTGAAATATAAATGGGGAATGGGGGGAGTGGAGATAGACTTTAGAGATCTAGAGGTTTTCTGGCTTCTTAGTTCCCTAAAACTTAAGACCAAAATAGAGATATTTAACTGGAATTCTTTGCAAAATTGATGAGAGTTGACTTTGCAGTGTTTTAGTAGATTTGCATGAAATAAAATACTTTTTGGTGGCACCTTCCAGACCCAGAGGTGGCACTCCATTAGACAGCTGGCAGTGTCCCAAAACATTGTTACCTTCTGCCTCCACCCAATTAGTGTCTAGTAGAAAGGCTCAAGCACAACCTTCCCACTCCACCACCAATCAAGAACCTTAAGCAGTCAATTAATGACCACTGAACAATTACTGAAGGTCCTAAACCAACCCGGGCCCCAATTATCTCCACTCCATGTGGGACAAGTAAAAGTTTCCCAGCCCACGAAACAGGGAAACAAACACTGGCAGGCTGCAATTTTCAGGGGTGGTGGGTGGAACTTTTGATCTGCACTAATTTGAGCACAATTGAGGTACTAGATCCAGGGCAGAGGCTGGCCATCCCTTTGTTCTTGTTTCTGATGCCTTGTTCCCTTCCCCATGCAAACTCCCAACCACTCCCCCAACCTACAAAACGCTGTCCCGACCCCCTGGTCATCACAATCTTCACTGTCCTCCTGGCAGCAGCCATTGCCTTCCGAGTTACCCAGTTTGGGTTCCACCAGGGCCACTCAGTTCCTGGCCTCATTGCAGCCTTTGTTCAAAAATGGATGAAAGAGCTGAATTACAGAGGTGAGGCGAGAATGACAGCCCTTGACATCAAGGCTGCATTTGACTGAGCATAGCAGCAAGGAGCTGTAGCAAAACTGGGGTAATTGGGGGCAAACTCTCTGGTGGTTAAAGTCATACCTGACACATAGGAAGATGGTCGTGGTTGTTGGAGGTCAATCATCTCAGCTCCAGGACATTTCTGCAGACGTTCCTCAGGGTAGTGTCTTGAGCCCAATCATCTTCAGCTTCTTCATCAATGACTTTCTCTCCATCACAAGGTCAGAAGTGGAAATGTTCGCCAATGATTGCACAATTTTTAGCACCATTTGCAACCTCTCAGATACTGAAGCAGTCCATGTGCAAATACAACAAGTTCTGGACAATATCCAGGCTTGAGCTATCAAATGGCAAGTAACTTTCACGCCACACAAATGCCAGACTATGACGATCATTAATAAGAGACAATCTAACCACCACCTCTTGACATTCAACAGTGTTACTATCACTGAATCCCCCACGGTCAACATCCTGGGAGTTATCATCAGTGGACTTGCCACATAAAAACAATGGCTACAAGAGCAGGTCAGAAGCTAGGAATACTGTGGCGAGTAACTCACCTCCTGACTCCCCAAAGCCTGTCACCGTCTACAAGGCACAAGTCAGGAGTGTGATGGAATATTCCCCACTTGCCTGGATGGGTGCAGCTCCAACAACACTCAAGAGTCTTGTCACAATCCAGGACAAAGCAGCCCGCTTGATTGGAACTACATCCACAAGCGTTCATTCCCTCCACCACTGATGCCCAAAGCAGCAATGTGTACTATCTACAAGATGCACTGCAGAAATTCACCAAAGATCCTCAGTCAGCATCTTCCAAACCCACGGCCACTTCCATCTAGAAGGATAAGGGCGGCAGACATATGGGAACACCACCACCTCCAAGTTCCCCTCCAAATCACTCACCATCCTGACTTGGAAATATATCACCGTTCCTTCACTGTCGCTGGGTCAAAATCCTGGAATTCCCTCCCTAATGGCATTGTGGGTCAACCCACAGCAGGTGGACTGCAGTGGTTCAAGAAGGCAGCTCACCCCCACCTTCTCAAGGGCAACTAGGGATAGGCAATAAATTCTGTCCCAGTCAGTGATGCCCACATCCTATAAATGAATTTTTAAAAAGTGCTTTTGCTGGGAGTGGGCAGCCTCTGATTGAGCAGCAGCTCTCACTGGACAGGACTGAGTCCTATGATCTGTTTCAGCAACTGGCTTTTCTGCAAAGAGGAGTTCGAGACCATAAACCAGCAGGATGAACAACAAGAGATTGAGCTCAGTCAGAGCAGCAGCTAAAATCCACCAGGAACCCAACAGAATTCAAAAACGCTGACAAAAGTAACCTGTCCACAAAACAGAGAGCTGATGGTTGGTTTGGGCAAGTTATTTCTCTTCATTTTGAAACTGTATTAAGGAATCGTAAGAGTCTGAGCTTTCTCTTTAAAAATAAATTTGGATAAGTCAATTTGTCTTAAATTTACAGGAGAGTAATTTAACTAAAGGTCTGCAGGGAGCTCAGTCCCAGGAAGTGCTGCCAGTTTGACCAGCTTGAGCACTGAGTTTTGGAGCTTGAGCATTGGTTGAAGACACAGAGGTGTGTCCATGAGGCTGGGAGTTACGTGGTGAGCAGGTGTTTAGGCATGGTCACCCCACAGCACAAGGAAGTGCAGTCAGAGAGGGGATGGAAGCAGGCAGGTTGTCAGGAAAACCCCAGAGTGCATCTCTCTCAAGAACAGATTTTCCATGTTGGAATTTGGTGAGAATGACAGTTCCTCTGGGAAGTGCAGCCAGAATCCAGCTACTCGAGGGGGCAATGAAAGAGAAGGGGAACAATATAATGGCAGGAGACTCAATGGTGAGAGCTACTGCCAAGTGTTTCTGCAGCTGCAGATGTGATTCTAGGATGATATGTTGCCTCCCTGGAGCCAGTGTCACAGTTGGCACTGAATGGCTTCAGGGCATTCTGAAAGGGGAGGACAGAAATCAGAGATCATGGTTCACACTGGAGCTAATGACATAGATAGAAAGAGGTATGAAGGCCTGTAATAAGAATCTGGGGAGCTGAGAAACAGGTTAAAAAGCAGGACTTCAAAGCTTGTAATCTCCAGATTATTCCTAGTGCCACGTATTAGTGAGTGTAGGAATAAGTGAATAGAACAGATGAATGTGTGGTTGAAGAGTTGGTGCAGGAGGGAGGACTTTAGATTCCCGGATCGCTGAGTTTGTTTCTGGGCAAAGGTGGGACCTACATAAGTCCGACACCTGAACTGGAATGGGATCAACATCCTCAAGGGGACTTTTGCTAATGCAGTTGGTGGGGGCTTAAACTAATTTGGCAAGGAAGTTGGATATGGAGTAAAGGTACAATATATAGTGATACAAGACAAACATAGAAAAAAAGCTGAGTAGGCCTGGCCGGCAGAGCAGATATATATATGTATAATATATACTAGACATGGGAGCTCAATAAGAATAGGCAGCACTTATTTTAATGCAAGACTTCCATTAAGGCAGATGGGTTTACTCAGGAAGATTAAAGGTAATCATGGAAAAGGACAAAACAGACCGGATGTAAAGTTTCTGAATGAGAGAAAGCTGATTTTAATAAAAGACAAGATCTGACCAAAGTGAACTGGAAGCAGCAGGAAGTCCATGTCAGAGTGGTGGGAGTCTTTCAAAAAGGACGTGGTTACTCTAGAGGGGGCACAGAGGAGATTCACCTGAACGTTGTCTAGGCTGGAATGATTCAACCAGAAAGACTAGATAGGCTGGGGTTATTTTCCTTACAGTAGAGAAGGTTGAGAGGGAACCTGATTGAGAAATACAAAATTATGAGGGCCATGGATAATGCAGACAGAGAAACCTTTCCCCTTCGTAAAGGGTCAAGACAAGAGGGGCACAGATTTCAGGGAAGGGGCAGAATATCCAGAGGGGATTTGAGGAAAACCTTCTTCACTCAGAGGGTGGTGGGAATCTGGAGCTTACTGCTTATGAGGGTGGTAGAGGCAAGAACCCACAAAATATTAAGAAGTATTTAGATAAACAACTGAAACACCAAATCATACAGGCTATGGGCAAATGCTGGAAAATGGGATCAGAATAGGTAGATGTTTGACAACTAGCATTGACAAGATGGGCCAAAGGGCCTATTTCTGTGCAGTTAAACATTACAGGCTGCATGTTATAGGCCCCTGAATGACACACGCTATCAGAGGAAATTTTGGAGATAAGTGCGAAAAGTCTAACAAGGCTTTTCTAACACTGGAAACAAATAGCTGCATTTTGTAACTAATTGCCAGATGTTGATACAAGAGTCCTGCTAGCTAGTGACAAGATGCAGCATCCTGTCCTACCACCGTCTGTGATTAAATTAGACACTGAGTCCAAAGTCTGAGCAGCTCTTTGGAGCTCTGCCTCAGTCACCCAGCAACAATTACTCAGGATACACTCCAACGGCAGTGGCATCTGAGAACTGCCAACCTCTCAGAACCCTCATAGCATCTCTCCGATGCACTGAAAGGATGCTTCAGGGCTTCAAACCTGCATTTTGGAACACATTCACAACTAGCATTGAAAGGCCGCTGCAAAAGAGACTGTGTTTACAGAAACATGCACCCAGCTAACAGACTGAACCAGGCTGCATCATGGGACTGCTCTCCAGCTCTAGCTCTGCAATTGTGCTTTGCCTTGTTTTATGGCCACTGCAGAGTGGGTGGGATAAGGGAGGGGCTACAAACCTGGTGACATGAGGCCCCTCAAAGGACGCCGACATTACACACAGACCAGTACACTTCAAAGGAAACGCAGCTGCAGCCCCTCATTCCGTAGAAACCTCTATGCATTGGCTGTACACCTCCCTGCCTCAAATGTTGCTATTCCATGCAAAATCAAGACCCTTACTCATTGAGGCCAGTGATGTCCACCCGGAGAGATGGTGCCTGGTTGCCAGAATCCCTTCCAGATGTGACATCCACCTTGTCTGCACATGGCGCAGCAGCTTCTCAGGTCAGACACTGCTCCGTGGTACATCATGTACGGAAGTTGGCCTCATAGCATGACAGTCACAGTAGTGACTAAACAGAGCCATAAGCAAGCAGCTTATCAGGAGCAGAGCATATTCATTTACAAAGGTAAGCTGTAATATCTGGTGAAATGTCTCCCGTGCCACCAATGAATTGGTGAGCAGGCTCAATTAACCTACGGCCTACTTTCTGCTCTGATTTCCAATGTCGTCGACAACAATTCAATTGTCATCGATGCTCATTCTTGGATCTGTTGCTCTCTTATTCCATACCACAAAAGTCTAGTAAAGTTGAGACGTAACCAATTCATTTAATCATCTGTGATTTACTGTTGCTTTAACAGAAATGCTCCTCCCTTGAAGTTAATGAATGTCTGTCCTCCACACTTCATTACACTGATTCTAAATACTTCCTGTGTGAACTAAATTAGATGATTGGTTGTTGAGTTTTAGTGAATTTTCCTTGGGCAATGCTTTTTGGTTTCTAATTATTTCTGTTCAGACATTAATGATCTCATCATATATAACATTGCCATACATAACTGGTGAATGCACCTGGGTAGTAGTGTTGCGTAGTGAAAGTGCCTCAAAATGGGAACTAAGTATCAGTTTTCTTCTGGATTTGGAAGTGCCTAACTGCAGAGTGCCACTAGAAATAGCTGTACATAGAGTCATACAGATATACTGCATGGAAACAGACCCCTTGGTCCAACTCATCCATGCCAACCAGATATTCTAAATTAGTCTAGTCCCATTTTCCAGCTTTTGGCTCATATCCATCTAAACCCTTCCTATTCATGTCCCCATCCAGATGTCTTTTAAATGTTGTAACGGTACCAGCCTCAACCACTTCCTCTGGCAGCTCATTGCATGATGCACCACCGTCTGCCTGAAAAAGTTGCCCTTAGGTCCCTTTTAAATCTTTCCTCTCTCACATTAAACCTATGCCCTCTAGTTTTGGACTCCCCTACCCTGGGGAAAAGACCTTGACTATTCACCCTATCCAAGCCCCTCATGATTTTATAAACTTCTATAAGGTCACTCCTCAGCCTCCGATGTTTCAAATAGCCCCAGCCTATTCAGCCTCTCCTATAGCTCAAACCATCCAAACCTGGCAACATCCTTAAAAAGGTTAAGAAAAGATTTACAAGTTTCATAACATTTTTCCAGTAACAGGGAGACCAGAATTAAATGCAGTATTCCAAAAGTGGCCTGACCAATGTCCTGTACAGCCTCAACATGATCTCTCAACTCCTATACTCAATGCACTGACCAATAAAGGCAAGCATACCAAATGCTTTCTTCACTACCCTGTCTACCTGCAACTCAGTTTTCAAGGAACTATGAACCTACACCCCCAGGCCTCTTTTTTTCAGCAACACTCTCCAGGACCTCACCATTAAGCACATACGTCCTGCCCGGATTTACCCTAGCAAACTACAGCACCTCACGTTTATCTAAATTAAACTCCATCTGCCACTCCTCAGCCCATCTGATCAAGGTCCTATTGTACTCTGAGATAACCTTCTTCACTGTCCTTTAAGCCATTAATTTTGATGTCATCTTTAAACTTACTAACCGTACCTCCTATATTCACATCCAAATCATTTATATAAATGACAAAAAGCAGTGGACCCAGCACCGATGCTTGTGGCATATCACTGAGCACAGGCCTCCAGTCCCAAAAGCAACCCTCCACCACCACCCTCTGTCTCCTACTTTGAGCCAATTTTGTATCCAACTGGCTAGTTTTCCCTGTATTCCATGTGATCTAACTTTGTTAAACAGTTTACCAAGCCGAACCTTGTCGAACATCTTAGTGAAGTCCACATAGTAAACGTCCACCATTCTGCTTCATCAATCCTCTTTGTCACTTCTTCAAAAAAACTCAATCAAGTTAGTGAGACACAATTTCCCACACACAAAGCCATGTTGACTATCCCTATTCAGTCCTTGCCTTTCCAAATACATATATATCCTCTCAGAATCTACTCCAACAACTTATCCACCACTGACATCAGGGTCACTGGTCTATAGTTCCTTGGCTTTTCCTTATCACCTTGCTTAAATAATGGCACTACGTTAGCCAACCTCCAGTCTTCCAGCACCTCACCTGTGGCTATCGATGATACAAATTTCTTGGCAAGGGGCCCAACCATCACTTCCCCAGCTTCCCACAAGGTTTTAGGGTAAACCTGATCAAGTCCTGGAGATTTATCCACCTTTATGTGCTTTAAGACATCCAGCACCTCCTCCTCTGTAATATGGATACTTTTCTAGATATCGCTACTTATTTCCCCAGTTCTCTAGCTTTCATATCCTTCTCCACAGTAAACACTGACGCAAAATACTCGTTTAGGATCTCCCCATCTCCTGCGGTTCCACACATAGGCGGCCTTGCTGATATTTAAGGGGGCCTATTTTCTCCCTAGTTACTCTTTTGTCCTTATTCTCCTTAACACTATCTGCCAAAGCTATCTCATGTCCCCTTTTTGCCCTCTTGATTGTATGTGAACTCAATCTGGACCAATACTGAATGTTGTTGCCCTGGCTCTCAATAATAAATTTAAAAGTCTATGAACCCACATCTCATGAATGAACCTACAGAACTGCAACAGACATTTCATCACTTGGAGGAATTGAGGGATATGGTGAACAGGCAGGAAAGTGGAGTTGATTAAATATTGAATGGCAGGGCATGTTTTTGTTGTCCAAGCCCTTCAGGACCCACTTCAACGAATAGATTATTAATGAATTTACCAGGTATCCCATAACACCAGGACAGTCACTTCACTACAAACACAAGTTGGTACTGATACGAACGGTCTCAACTTTATCCAGGAATAAGTAACAGTAAGACTTTAATACTAACAATACTGTTCCTAATCCTGCTCAATCCCCTTAGTTAACAAGATCTGGAGCTGGATGAACACAGCAGGCCAAGCAGCATCATAGGAGCAGGAAAGCTGACTTTTCCGAAGAAGGGTCCAGGCTTCATCCAGCTCTACACCGTGTTATCTCAGATTCTCCAGCATCTGCAGTTCCTACTATCTCTGAAACAATCCCCTTAGTTGTTACAATACTTCCTAGAGAGTCACTTGCAACTTTAGTCGAGTTTGCAAAGTCATTGTTCTCTCACTCACTCTGGACAGTCAGTCGGTCTTTTCCTTTGCCGTGCTGGTTGCTTCTCCTTCATCTTCATAACGTCCAAGAGATCGATCTGTAGGTAAGCCCTGTTTTTATACCTTTTTGGATGGTTTTCTGGAATTTTCTGTAGTTCTGACCAATCAGGGAAACTTGCTTAATAGTTTGAAACACATTGCCAATCGTTTGAATGGCTTGCTGCTGTTTGTTTCTTTGTATAGCAGGCTCTGGGTGCCTTTCCGTTCAGTTTTTGGTTGAAAATATACATTCCTCCTTCGTTTGGTTGAACTGTTTATGAGATGTATCCTTTTACACTATGCTAATGTCATTAGCACCTAGCTTCTACGTTTGCACTGTGTCTAGTTTCCGAGTTTGCCATTTTCAGAGCTTTAATTGGCCAATATGTCCCATATCCAGTGTCCATTGCTGTTTGGCCAAGTTGGCAATCTACATGTGTTTAGCAGCTATGAGGCTGCTACATTTGCGAGCCTTGTATTTTTTATGTGTATTGTGGACAGCATATCTGTTACTTAAGCAATCATAGCATTTGATCATCAATGCATGTAAATGATCATATTGAGGATACATGGGATTAGAATCGTATGCTGCATGTTTTTGACCAGTGCAGATTCAATGGGTCAAAGGGCCATCGTTCTTTCCTGTAGACCTTTATGTCTATGACTCTATCATATCTATATTCCTTCTTGGTTTGGTTCAGACGCTGCAACACAAAGCTGTGGGATCTGATTATCTCTGGCCATTTTCTGGTAATACACACTGTATCTGCATCCAGTTCCCCAACGCATTAAAGTTAAACGGAAGACTTTATCAAATATCTGAGCCCAAGGCTTTAACAACAAAAAGGTAACCTACCACAACAGATTTGCCACCGTTTAGAAACCTGACTCCAGTGTCCACTGCTGACACCTACAGAGTTGCAATGTATTTAACACAGAACTGTCTACATTCACCAACTGGTCTGCCTGGATAATTCACTTCTTTAACCAAACTTTCAAGTTGTTTGGAAGCCTCATAAAATCTTCATATGCAAAATGGCAAATTGTGTAAGTGGGTTGTAAGGAATCGAAGTCTCCAAGCTGTTCTACTGAATGGGACATGCAAGTCCCAGCTACTTGTACCTCCTAACTTGTGCTAGTGACTCGCCTGCTGCTGTTCACCAGGCTCTTTAATTACATTCAGAGATAGTAGGAACGGCAGATGCTGGAGAATCTGAGATAACAAGGTGTAGAGCTGGATGAACACAGCAGGCCAAGCAGCATCAGAGGAGCAGAAAGGCTGACATTT
>NC_063362.1:645627-665725 GCF_021869965.1 Rhincodon typus
GAGACAAGCACGAGAATTCCTGGAAGCATGGCACTCCACGAAGCACGCTATTAATAAACACATTGAACTCGACCCCATATACATTCCGCTACGGAGGAAACCCGGAAGTGAGGCAATCCATCGCAATGGACCCCAGAGTTTAAAAACCAGGCGGGAAAACACACCGACGCTTCATCAGAGGCTGCACTGAGGATGTTACCAAGCGCGGTAACGAAACGTCTGGGGAACAACAAACCAGCTCGGCAAGGCAACCAACCTCAACACCCATAACCCGAGCTACAGATCCACACCAAAACCTTAGTGATCCTACTTCCTCAGGATACAAGGGAAGGGATTGTTCACCAAATTATTTTCCTTAATGTCAGTAACCTTCAAAAGCTGCAATATTGTATCCGAGTAAGGAGGAAATAACAAAATGAAACCATTGGAGTGAACCAAGTTGGGGACTCTGGGTGTCCACACAGGGCATGCAATTGACAATTTTGAATCTGCAAAATAAAGCACTGATAGCCATTTGATACAAGTATGTGCAGATTTATTAGAAATGATGCAAGACCAATACAAAGGAAACATTTAAACCTATCACAAGTTAAGATTTTATATTTCTGATACCAATAGAAAGCTGACAAAATCAATGTAGAAATGACTCACTGCATTGCTACGGCACGTAGGGAGGCCAGTTAGCCAATCGTGTTTGCACCAGCTCTTCAAAAAAACATCATTACCTGGTGCCAATCTCTTGCTTTTTCCCTATAGCCTTGCACACTATTTCTATATTATTAAACATCTAATGCCCTCTTGAATGCCTCAATTAAACCTGCCTCCACAAATTTTCAGGCATTGTACTCCATACCTTAGCTACTCAGTGTGTGAGAAACCTTTCTTCTCTTTTCACCCTTGCTTCTTTTGCACATCGTTTTAAATCTGTACCCTCCTGTTCTTGCTTCTTTTACGAGCAGGAACAGTTCCTCCCTATCGATTCTGTCCAGCCCACTCATGGTTTTAAAAACTTCTATCAAATCTCCCCTTAATCAACAGAGCAACTCAATGTGTAATCCACTTCAAACCACTAAGAGACCCCAATCTGTTGATACAATATGATTTAGATCAGAAAATATAAGCAACGTAGTTTATTCATTCTGACACAATAGGGGGAAACAAAGTCTTTGTATTGGAGGAATAAAGCATATGGAGTGATTGGTTCATAGTTCCTGTCAAGAAATGAGGAACCACCTCCATATTAAGACTAATTATTTTTCTGCTGCAAACTCTGAAACGCAAATAGCTGCCTGTTTTATATATATAGACCATCGCTGCTGGCTAAGGTTGAATCTGATAAAGTACAAAGCTGTCTGCAATCACTTTTCCACTACCCTCACTGCCTACAGCCCATTGCCTGTTTCAGTCTCTGCTGCCTCTGGAGGAAAATATCTCAGCAACTCCTTCACATCCATACTCTCACCAACCTCCCCTTTCACCCTCCATTCACGTTAACATCTTTACTACTCTCCCTTTTTCAACGGATCTCTCAGCTATCAAGCTGTGCTGACTCACGGTCGCACAGACACAATTTTGATCAAGGCCTGACACTGAATGTGTGGCATATCATGTTGTAAAAGCTGGCATACAATTAGTGATGTTGTAGAGTATTGGGATGTGGTTTATTGCTGTACACATCTGTGGGATAAACATAATCTCAACCATGAGGAGTTACCATGCTACATTTCCCTAAGGTTAATCTATGTCACTAAATCATAATTACTGCTACAATAGCAAGAGAGGTGCTTATAATGTTGTCAATATTTATAAGCAAAGTTCCAAACAGGATCAATACTGCAGATTAAAAAAAACTCAAAAAGTTACTTGGTGTTAAAAGCTGAAATCCATTCATTTATTTTGATTGAGATTTATTCATTGAAATAAGATTTGAAAGATTTCACTTAAATTATTACCCCTTGGAATGGAGATACACGTGAATTATAATTAATATCCATGTAAATGTGTATCCAGACCTATTTTACTTTTGAGACAATAAGTTGCAAAGCTGGATGAACACAGCAGGCCAAGCAGCATCATAGGAGCAGTAAGGCTGACGTTTTGGGCCTAGACCCTTCATCAGAAATGGGGGAGGGGAAGGGGGTTCTGAAATAAATAGGGAGAGAGTGGGAGGCAGATAGAAGATGAATAGAGGAGAAGATAGGTGGAGAGGAAACAGACAGGTCAGAGGCGGGGATGGAGCCAGTAAAGGGGAGTGTAGATGGGGAGGTAGGGAGGAGATAGGCCAGTCCAGGGAGGACGGACAGGTCAAGGGGTCGGGATGAGGTTAGTAGGTAGGAAATGGGGGTGCGGCTTGAGGTGGGAGGAGGGGCTAGGTGGGAGGAAGAACAGGTTAGAGAGGCGGGGACGTGCTGGGCTGGTTTTGGGATGCGGTGGGGGGAGGGGAGATTTTGAAACTTGTGAAATCCACATTGATACCATTGGGCTGCAGGGTTCCCAAGCGGAATATGAGTTGCTGTTCCTGCAACCTTCGGGTGGCATCGTTGTGGCACTGCAGGAGGCCCAGGATGGACATGTCGTCTGAGGAATGGGAGAGGGAGTTGAAATGTTTCGCGACTGGGAGGTGCAGTTGTTTATTGTGAACCGAGCGTAGGTGTTCTGCAAAGCGGTCCCCAAGCCTCCGCTTGGTTTCCCCGATGTAGAGGAAGCCACAACGGGTACAGCGGATGCAGTATACCACATTAGCAGATGTGCAGGTGAACATCTGCTTGATGTGGAAAGTCTTCTTGGGGTCTGGGATGGGGTTGAGTGAGGAGGTGTAGGGGCAGGTGTAGCACTTCCGGCACTTTTCCCTGCAAGTGCAGGGTGTGGTGGGGCTGGAGGGGAGTGTGGAATGGACAAGGGAGTCACGGAGAGAGTGGTTCCTCCGGAAAGCAGATAAGGGTGGGGAGAGAAAAATGTCTTTTATGGTGGTGTTGGATTGCAGATGGTGGAAGTGTCGAAGGATGATGCGTTGGATCCGGAGGTTGGTGGGGTGGTACATGAGGACGAGTGGGATTCTTTTTTGGTTGTTATTGCGGGGACGGGGTGTGAGGGATGAGTTGCGGGAAATGCGGGAGATACGGTCGAGGGTGTTCTTGACCACTGAGGGGGAGAAGTTGCAGTCCTTGAAAAACGAGGACATCTGAGATGTACGGGAGTGGAATGCCTCATCCTGGGACCAGATGCGGCGGAAGCGAAGGAATTGGGAATAGGGGATGGCATTTTTGCAGGAAGGTTTCACAAGCTTCAAAATCTCCCCTCCCCCTACCGCATCCCAAAACCAGCCCAGCTCGTCCCCGCCTCCCTAACCTGTTCTTCCTCCCACCTATCCCCTCCTCCCACCTCAAGCCGCACCCCCATTTCCTACCAACTAACCTCATCCCGCCCCCTTGACCTGTCCGTCCTACCTGGACTGACTTATCTCCTCCCTACCGCCCCACCTACACTCACCTTTACTGGCTCCATCCCCACCTCTTCGACCTGTCTGTTTCCTCTCCACCTATCTTCTCCTCTATCCATCTTCTATCCGCCTCCCCCTCTCTCCCTATTTATTTCAGAACCCCCTTCCCCTCTCCCATTTCTGATGAAGGGTCTAGGCCTGAAACATCAGCCTTACTGCTCCTATGATGCTGCTTGGCCTGCATGTTCATCCAGCTCTGCACCTTGTTAACTCAGAGTCTCCAGCATCTGCAGTTCCTACTATCTCTGATACTATTTTACTTTTGTACAGCTGTTTAACAAACAGATTAAGATTCCATGGAATAATAAAAGATTATTCTAAAAAGAAATGATTACAGACAGAGCCTGAATTACATATAAAAACAGGAAATATTAAATATTTAATGTTCAAAGTAAAGAAAAAAGACTGCACTGCTTTTCCTTATTGACATCATGATCTCTGTTGATAAAGGGAAGCCTACAATGTTCCTACAGGGAGTTGTCATGCTTTAGGATCGAGACAGAGATAGGGCAAAATGTAATATATCAGATATGAACACAGTGCTGCCATCGCTTGGAAGGATTTTTAGGCTGACCCTATTTTCTATTCCCAATTATATTTCTGTTGTGATTCAGTTGTGTGCGCTCAGTTACTTTATCTTTTCCTCCCTCTGTCCTGTGTATTCTGAACTAACAAGAGGATACGTGTTGTATGTGTCGGCAGAGATTGCTGGATGCTAAGCAGCTGAATTTTGAGATTCTAGCTTATTGTGAGAGTACTGGGATTGAAATTCCCATGAAGAATATTCCAGATCCAACCTTTATACATGAGATAGATCAATTATTAATATGTTTAAATCCACTGTTGGCTTGTTAGCCACTACTATAGGAACAGTGTCTGCCTCAAATGCTTGACAGGAAGGAGCGAGATGTACAACAAAAACAATCAAAGAACACACAAAGGAGCTTGTCACAACAATAAAAATATTCAGAGTACAGCAACATGTGGTTGGAATGTAAGACAAGGTAATATGACAGCCTCATAACTCGTAAAATTCATCAAAAAATATTGTCATACTAGTCTCCTTGATGCTTTACTAGATGAGTAACCATGATACCAAACTGAGTTGCACAAGGCACCAGCTTTGGGTTAGAACTTTTGCGGACAGAAATCGGCTCTTCGTGGTTAAATACCATAGCATCACTCAGTGTCCGATCCCCTGCTTAAGATCCCTGGGAAGGAATGGTGCTTTGCTGAGATACAGAAGCTGTCAGTACTCATTAAACCAGGACTTTTGTGAGTAATGACCTTGTGAAAGGCTAAAATAAGAGGAGAGTCAAGTAAAATGTCAAGAAAGATGTTAATTTGATCCAGCTATCTCTGCTGGATTAAAGAAATGTAGAGAATTTATGTGAAATTAATAATTGACAAACCATCTGTGTTGGAAAATTAATAACATGTTCATTAACTGATAGGTCTTGTATATCATTTGCCATCTTGTATAAATAGATATATTGTACTTAACATATTGTAGACTAAACATGTATATGATGGAGGGATCCATACACAATCTGTCTTTTAATCCAATTAATTTTGTTCATAAAAACCGAAAGAACTGTGGGTGCTGTAAGTCAGAGACAAAAATAGAAACTGCTGGAAAAGCTCAGCAGGTCTGGCAGCATCTGTGGAAAGAAATCAGAGTTAACGTTTCAGGTCGAATGACCTTTCCTCAGGTCACTCAGCCCAAAACTTTCACTCTGATTCTCTCCACAGATGCTGTCAGACCTGCAGAGCTTTTCTATCAATTTCTGTTTTAGTATCCGATTTTGTTTATGTTCTGTTATTTTTCAGAAAACAACATAAATGTTTTGGGTATTAACTTTAACAAAGCTTTTTCTATTTACAAAAGCATTTCTTCCTTATTGTGTCTCTGGAAGCATGAATTAAATTGGCAAAAAAGTCACGGGTGAAATATTTGGAAGCATTAGCTGGACTGATAACGTCTCGAAATCTATAAAAGACAAAGAATTAGGTTTAAACCTAGAGACATTGTGCAATGTGATATTGTGTAGTATCACACTGTCCAATTGGATAATGGAAAGGACTGTTGATTAAAAATCATTTTTGAGCCAATATTTTGACATACTGCATTGATGTGTTGCTTGATAGTTTAGGAAATGGCATCTTACTATGAAACTAAACTTGATGTTTACACTCACATTTCGATTTGTCAATCTCAGGTATGGGTGAATTAGCTTCCAGCACTAAGGGAGTAACAGTCACACACTGCAGGGACCACCTGTGCTGACACTGCATCCGATCAGCTGCAGTCAGTGTGATTGCTGGAAATCCTTTAACAAACAAACACAATAGTGTGTAAATGTCTATTTAACTGGTGACAGAAAGTAAAATTCCAATTTAATCTCAAAGAAAAGTTTTAAAAATTGTCAGTGAATTGACTTGATTACTACTTAAATGCCATATAGTTCTATGTACAGGTACAAGGAAGCATGCACAGAATTCAGTTAACATTGTTCAGGAATGATATGGAGTTAGGAGTATCCTTTTGACAGATACATTAGGCAGCACTCTCTGAACTCGCTACTCCATCTGGACTGAGAGGAAAAGAAGTTGCATTCCTAGCCATTGTGTAGTGATTGTAATGAGGTCAGCCAGCTGGACTTTATACAGTAGGAGTTCCCTGATTGGGGCTGTTGGTCTGGTCCAAACAGGGAGCCTGGCTGACATAAAAGGATAAATGTCAGGGATATTGAGACCCTGGAATGTCTAACTCAGTGAGAGGAAGTGCTATTGTCAAAGGCTAGGCATTTGTAACTAAACGGTATTGGTGATAGGATGTTGGCATTTGAAGAGATATTTCATACTCATCTTGCACCTGATCAATGGGCATCCAGCAGCTGGAAATTGGGGAAGCACCACTTCAGTCGCCTCTTTAACATCCAAACCCCAGGTGGTCAATGTGGGAAACAGATGAGTAACACATCTCTTGTATTAGCTGTGAAGCTGAAGATAGGAACATAGACTGCTCAGACAGCAACATTGGGCTGCTCTGTTACCGCTGGTTCAGTGTCAATCAGCAGAGTATGCACCTTAAAGTGGAGATTGTACTACCCAGCAAGAGGGTCCTTAAAGAGGCTGACGGGATCCACTCAGCCAACAACCTGTTGAAATGGCCTCTTCTTTTTCTGGCTCCAGTTAAGTACAACAGCTGCTGAACGCCAGCCCAAAACAGGTTTTAACCCACAGCCACTGTCCAAGGCTTTTTTTTAGTCATTTCTGGCACATTGGTGTCACTGGCTTGGCCAACACATGTTGCCTATCCCTAATTACTTGAGACTAAAGATTTCATGGAATCCTTTACACTCATCTGAAAGGGTAGTCTGGACCTTGATTTGAAGTTTCAGTTGAAAATCAGCACCTTTGAATGTGCAACTCCCCTTCCTGCACTGAATCATAAGATTCCAATTCACTTGAAACATAAGCAGGGTTAAAAACAGACCTGAAGTGTTAGTTTGGAATGTGGATATTTCTCTAATCAACTAATTCAGAGGTAACACACCTTTGGAGCAGGTGGGACTTGAACCTGTGCTACCTAGTCCAGAGATACACCACAAGAGCTCCTCACAGTGTGGTTAAATGCTTAGTATTGGAGTAGGTCTTGAATCCACAAATTTCTTCAATAAAATTCTTTCCTAGCCATAAACAATTTTATTTATGGTGCTCAAAATGCTAAATACAATTAACTCTTTGACATATTTCACTTGGTGACAAAAGCAAATTAGTTGCTGAACAAATGCATTGCCTGAAAATTGTTTGCTCTGTCGACAGTTTATGGAAATGCTGATATAAGCACAATTCCAATCACTGCATAAACATCTGAGAAAATAATTTTATCCTTGTAAAGTTTCAGCTGGTTTTATTCAAATAAATAAACAGCGAAACAGACATTGAATGAACAGGCCAAGTCACCAATTGTGAATTATGACATGATGAATATATTATGCGGATTTTTTAATGATACTCCTTCAAAGGTTGTCCTTAAATAATGTCTTTCCTCCTTTATGACATACTTCTTTGACCAAACTTTTAGTCATTTCTCCTTGTATTAATTGTTAGTATTTTACAAAATCAAAACACCATTTTTGGGCTGGTCAGTCTCATCAGCACATTTTGACATTATTTACAATGAATTCACAGATGACACTCTAGAGGCTTCATAACATTCTGTTTCTAAGGGCTATTGGTTTAGGATTAGACGTGTAAAGATCACCATATACCAGGTTTATGATTCTTTGTCATCTGAGCAAAAGTTGGGAAGATACCCAAAGATATGAACACCCTGGATTAGGAAAGGAAAAACCAACTCAAATATCGGGCACATGAGCAATTTCCTTTACAAACTGTCATAGAATTTCTTGATTTCCCTAGGCAGTTTACCCTTCCCCTTTCCAAAGATCCCCTTCTCTTCTGAACTATTTTCCCCATTCCCCTGATAATAATCTGACCTAACCCTAACCATAAGTTTAGAATAAAGAAAGCACTGTAAAAGGCAGTGAAAGTCTACACACAAACTGTGTGCAAAGCTCATTAGTGCCACATTAAATATTTAAATTAAAGAAGTACCTGAACTCAGAACAGGATCTTTCTACGAGTTCAGACATTTTCTTTCCAATCTTTTCTCCACTTTTACAGTTATACATAAAACCCGTGCTCCTATCCAGGTGTGCAATGCTAATAACCAAAGCTGCTGCCTTATTATATTATGGGTAGGAATGGCTTCAATCTGTATTGTACAGAGGCAGCATTCTCTTTTATTACTGCTGAGTAAACACATAGGAAAAATGGGGCTTGTCCAATTGTACAAACCATTTACTTAAGGTAAATTGGACTGAGGCCACAGAGAGGAATGGGAGAGGAATTAGAGCTGATATAATTCAGATTATCTATCGTGCACTGCTTTGTATCGGCAGATAAAGCAGCGCCAAAATGCTGTTTATCTGTGTGAATACGAACAATTTGTTTTAGGAAGATTGATTAAGTCGACAGAGGCAAACGTTTCATAAAGGGAAAGATGGAGAGTCAGAGATTGAGACAGGAAATTCAAGAGTGTATTGCTGAGACAGCTGAAGGCAAAACTACAATGATGGAGCAAACTGACCGATAGATGGATGAGAGGCCAGAGATTTTGGACTGATATTTGCTGAGAGAATAAAAACTTATGACAATGATAGGCAAGAAAAGATAAATATCAAAACAACAAAACCAACGGATTGAAGTTAAAGCAGAAAATCCTGGAAATACTCAGGTTTGACAGAATTGTGGGAGAGAAATAGTAAAATTTTCAGGTTGATGACTTTAAATCAGAGTCCCAATAATCTGAAACATTAACTTTGCTTCTCTCTCCACAGATGTTGACTGTACTACTGAGTTTGTCCAGCATTTTCTGCTTTCATTTCAAATTTCCAATAGTATTTTGCTTTTGTTGAAGGATGATGAAGGTCATGCTTTTGTTTCTTTAGGGAAATTCTATAAAAAAAGTGTTGATTGTCAATTTTCTTTGATCATACCCAAGCCTTGTGATTCCCAGCAAGGTGCAGCTGTGACTGCTGCTTACTTCAGCTCTTTCCTGGTGAAAATACTCAATGTGACATAAATGAGCCTTGCACATAGTTCATGTGCAAACTCTCACTACTTTTAGAAGACTTTGTTTCAAATCTCAACAATGTCTACACCTCATCACATTCTGTAGGTTTGAGTAATTCAAAGTTCTATTTTCATTGTTTGCAAAAAAAACCAAATTATTTGGAGAGGCTTGTGATTTAGACAATCAATGATTACAGTGTAAAATGAATCCAATTTTATGTATTTTACCACTATCCCCTACAAGTTTGCAATGATCTGAAGGAGGCTGATGAGTTACGTGTGGCATATACATTAAGGTAATCAAGTGCACTGACAGGTTGCGCTGGGACTAAGACTTTAAGACATTTTTGCTATTATGTAAAGCTGTGGAGACAGCTCAATTAGCTTTACTCTGAAATGGATCCTCACCTCAGTGAATACTTTGCAATACATAAAACCCCATAATACGGGTATTTATTTGAGCTATCAGGAAAAAAAGGAACTTTTATCTATTTATCACCTGTCATAGCCTCAAGAGGATGTTCCAAAACACTTTAGAGCCAACAAAATAGTTATGAGGGCATTGCCTGTTGTATTGACAGCATCAGTCTTACACACAGCAAAACACAACAAACAGAAATGCAATACAGCAAGCACAATTATAAAAATTACAGTTGTCCCTTTTAGATTTCATCACAGGAAGCACTTTTTCACACAGAGACTGGTGGAAGCCAGGAACTCTCCCCCAAACAACTGTTGACAACAGGTCAATTGAACATTTCAAAACAGAGGTTGACAGATATTCCAAAGAATTGTTCAGTTGGTAGAAGTTTTGAAGAAGAGCCTTATTGGATTGGAAGCATTAATTCTATTTCTCTCCCCACAGCTGCTGCTAGACCTACTGAGTTTCTTAGGTACTTTCTGATTTTATTTCAGGTTTCCAGCATCTACAATATTTTGCTTTTTCTATTATGGTGTTGCACTATATTGGTATATTTTTATTGTTTATGAGTGTAAAAAACAGTTTTCTTTGGACTGTGCACTAAAACTGGGAAAGGATACGAATTTAAACTAAGGAAGCTGTGTTAAAAGGTATTTGCCATTTTAAAAACAAGTTACTGGAATACACCGTGTGTTTTACATACAATATTGCTGTATTGAAGTAGTGAGAGAGAAATCCACTTCCAGTGTATGATCAGGACAATTCTGCTCAGAGGCAATCTTTTGACTGGCTTTACAATTGACACCTGTTGTCATGGGTTCAGGAGAGCTCAGTATTGTAACAATTTCTTGATCAGTTTCTGAGCGAGGGGCAACAGCCTTATGTGTGGACAATGTAGCAGCGACACTTCCTTGCAAAAACAAAGCATCCATCTCTCTCTTTTCCCTTCTGCATGGAAAAGTAAAAGAAAAATCCTTAGAAGCTACTCACTCTCACCCACCTTTCCTTTGTGGAATATTCTCTCTGCAAATCCCCTGTTGAAAGAAAAACAGAAACAGGCACTGAAAGGGTGAATCCTCAACCAGTGAATGAAAGACTGAGAATTGGTGCACCCACAACCTTGTGTTATCAGCAAAGAGTTGGAACAATTTGAAATGAATTGAAATAAACTGAAAGAAAACAACTCATTGACACCTGTTTTCTGAACTGATGCTATCAAACTGAGATTCCCTGATTTTGTTTTGACCCCGCCCCCCCCACTTAATAGTCATGTATTGTCTATCATTGTGTGTCTGTCTGTATGTGTGTGTGGGAATTTTAAAAAGAGGTAGAATTTAAAATATGCAATAATAAGTTAGCCATTCCATGTTTCTTTGTTGCCATTAGTTAAAACCAATTTATTTTCAATAAATACGTATTAACACATTAATGGAAATAAATCTGGCTGGCATATTCTTTTAACCTGAATTAGGCAGTTAGGTGGAATTGGGGCAATTAGTGGCTTCATCAGATTTTCCTGCTTGTGATGATTAAGGAACAGAGGAACTTTACAGGATATGAAATCAAGGTATCTAAGTGGAGTTAACGTACAAATCATTCACAATTTATTGAAAGATACATCAATCTTGAAGGACTGAATGGCCCATTTCTGTTCCTTTAAAAGGCTTTTAATGAGAAGAGCCAGTCACAAGAAAGGCAACTGTATACTAGCTGTGTGTGAATGGCTGACCCTGAGGGAACAGTCTGCACCACATACTCTATATTAATATATATAAAAGTGTTTTTCTCTAAAATTCAATCATGAGATGTGACAAGGACAGCATTGAATTGCCCATCCCTAGTTGCTCTTTAGAAGGCGGTGATGAACTGCCTTCTTAAATTGCTGCAATCAATGTGGAGTAAGTACACTGTAGTGCTGTCAGGGAGGAAGTTTCAGGAATTTGACCAGTGATTGTGATGGAAGAATGACATATTTTAATGAGGATGGCATGTCAATTGGAGGGGAACTTGCAGGTGGTGGTGTTCCCATGCAACTGCTATCCTTGTCCTTCTAGATGGTAGAGGTTCTGGGTTTGGAAGATGCTGTCAAAAGATCTTTGGTGTGTTGCTGCAGTGCATTTTGTATATGGTGCACACTGCTGCTAACGAGCATCAATTTGGAGAGACGGAATGTTAAAGGTGCTAGTTGGGCTGCAGGTCAAGTAGGTTGCTTGTTCTGGATTGAGTCAAGCTTCTTGAATGCTTTTGGAGCTGCACCCATCCAGGCAGCATAGGAACATAGGAATTAGGAACAGGAGTAGGCAATGCAGCCCTTTGAGCCCACACTGCCTTTTGACACAATCATGGTTGATCTTATGATGGTCTCAACTCCACTCTACTGCCTGCTCCCCATTGCCCCTTATCCCACTTTTCTTAAGCAACCTATCTATTTTTTTCTTGGATCTGTTTATTGATTCTGCCTCCACTGCGCTCTGGAGCAGTGAGTTCTACAGATTCACAACCCTCTGAGAGAAGTAGTTTCTCCTCACCTCATTTTGAACCTATCTCCTTCACTCTATATCTATGCCCTCTTGTTCAATACTGTACCATAATGGGGAACGTCTGTTCAACGTCCACCCCAACTTCCCCCTTTAGCACTTTATATACCTCAATCAAATCCCTGCTCATTCTTCTGAACTCCAGCAAGTTCAAGCACAAGCTACTTAACTGCTCCTCATACAACAGCCCTTTCATCCCTGGAACCAATCTGGTGAACCTCCTCTGAGCTGCCTCCAGTGCCACCACATCCTTCCTCAAGTAAGGAGACCAAAACTGGACACAATATTCTGTTAAGTGAGAGAATTACATCACACTTCTGACTTGTGTGTTGTAGATAGTGAACAGGTTTTGGGGAGACAGTGATGAGTTATTTGCTGCAGAAATTCCAAGCCACTGACCCTCTCTTACAGCTATTGTGTTTATATGGCTGTTCCAGTTCAGTTTCTGGTCAATAGTAAACCCCAGGATGTTGTTAATGGGGATTCAACGATGATAATGCCATTGAATATCAAGGGAGGAGGTAAGATTCTCCCGTGTTAGAGGTGGTCATTGCCTGACATTTGTGTGTGTGAATGTTACTTGCTAATTGTCTGCCTAATCTTGAATAATGTCCAGGTCTTGTCGCATTTGAACTTGGGCTGATTCAGTATCTGAGGAGACACGAATAGTGCCGAACGTTGTGCAATCATTGGTGAACTTCCCCACTTCTGCCCTTATGATGGAGGAAAGGTCATTGATGAAGCAGTTAAGATGGTTGGGCCTAGGACACTACTCTGAGGAATTCCTGCAGAGATGTCCTGGAGCTGAGATGATTGACCTCCAACAATCACGACCATCTTCCTATGTGTCAGGTATGATTCCAACCAGTGAAGAGTTTTCCCATGGTTCCCACTGAGTGTCAGTGAGTAGATCATTGTTTAGTAAGTGTCACTTCATAGCACTGTTGATGATACCTTCCGTCACTTTGATGATAGGAAGTAGACTGATGGTGCAGTAATTGGTTTTGTTGAACTTGTCCAACTTTTTGGGTAAAGAACATACTTGAGAAATTTTCCACATTTTCAAGTAGATGTCAGTGTTGTGGCTGTGCTGGAGCCACTTATTTAGGTATGTGGCTAAGTCTGCAACATGGGGCTTCAGTACAGTTACAGAATGTTGACAGGGCCCATTGCCTTTGCAGCATCCAGTGCCTCCAACCATTTCTTGATATCATGTGGAGTGAACTGAATTGGCTGAAGATTTGATACTGCAGACCTCTGGATAAGGCTGAGATGGACCATTCACTCAGCACTTCTGACTGAAAATTGTTATAGGGTCTTAGAGTTATACAGCATAGAAACAGGTCCTTCAGTCCAACTCTTTCATGCTGATCAATTATCCTAAACTGATCTAGTCCTATTTGCCAGAAATTGGCCCATATAGCTCTAACCCCTTCCTATTCTTATATCCATCCAGATGCCTTTTAAATGTTGTAATTGTACCAGTCTCCAGCACTTCCTCTGGCAGCCCATTCCATACATGCACCACCCTCTGTGTGAAACATTGGCCCTCAGGTACCTTTTAAAACTTTCCCCCCTCACTTTAAATGTATGCCTTCTAGTTTTGAACTCTCCAACCCTCAGAAAAAGACCTTGGCTATTCACCTTATCCATGCCCCTCATGATTTTATAATTGCAAATGCCTCAGCCTTCTCTTTTGCATTGATGTTCTAAGCTCCCCGATCATTGAGGATTGAGATATTTGTGGAGTCTTCTCCTGTAAGTTGTTCATTGTCGACTGCCATTCACCATTGGATACAAAGTGTCACTGTTACTCTTAGATTTGATAAGCTAATGTAGGATCACTTAACCCTGTTGAATTAATTTTTTTTTCTTTATTTATTAACAGGATGAGGGCACCACTAGCTAGGCAGCATTTATTGCCCATCCCTAATTGCCCAGAGGGCAGCTGAGAGTCAACCACATTGCTGCGGGTCGGGAGTCACATGTAGACCAGATGAGGTAAGGATGGCAGTTTCCCCCTCAAAGGACATTAGTGAATCAGATGGGTTTTTCCGACAATCAACAATGGATTCGTGGTCATCAGTAGATTCTTAATTCCAGATACTTTATTGAATTCAAATTCCACCATCTGCCGTGGCAGGATTTGAACCCAGATCCCCAGAATGTTATCTGGCTCTCTGGATTATCAGTCTATCAATAATACCACTAGGCCATCGCCTCCCTATAATGTATTGTGTCTTTTTATTTTTGTGCATTTTGTTTTAATACTGTGGACGAAAATGATTTTAAAAAACTGTGTTTGAATGAGTTGCTCTATGATTTGAAAGCAAGTAACCTGACACCCATTGCAGGATGTATAAACATCATAGAAACAATTGTTTGAACAAGCAGTATTTGGAGTTTGACTTGCAGATAATTTGGTGCCGAGGGATGTATAGATGCAACTTGTCCTGTGACAAGAAGTTGATCGTCTACGGACTAGTGACTAGTTATCAAGGACGGAGATCTTATGCCTGCCAACACTGTATGATTGGTTCTCAGGTGATGGAACAACTTGGAGGTGGTAACAAGTTACAGAGAGAGACAGAAAGGGAAGTATTCAGTTCTTTCCCAGCTTGGGAGCTGTCTCTCTGTTCTCTGCAGTCAAAATTTACTGTGAGCCTGAAGAAAACTAGTTTTTTCTTTCCTACAATGGTTGTTGTAATCTGTGGCTTTTAACTAATAAGTCAGAGAAAATTTATAAGTAAATGTATCACTTAGAATCTTTTATCAAGCATGGAAATATTCAGAGAAAGACAAATGAAGTAGAAAAATCATAAAGATCATCTTAGCCACAGAACTGGGGAAAGAAGACCACTGAACTCTCTTTCCAGTTTTTCCTTGCTGCCCAGTAATCTGGTTCCATGTGTGTGTGTGTGTGTGTGTGTGTGTTTGTGTTTGTGTGCGCGCGTGTGATTTTATTTGATTTCATTTATTGTTGTCACATGTACCTAAGTACAGTGAAAAGTTTTGTTTTGTGAGCAGTACAGGCAGATCATAACATACAAGGACATTCAACACATAAGGTATGTAGACAGAGCGAGGCATAAAAGGTTGCAGCTGAACAGGAGGTGCATAAAAACAAGATCAGCATTAGATTTGAAATTAGAGAGGTCTATTCAGCAGTTTAATAACAGCAGGGAAGAGCCTGTTCTTGAACCTGTTGGTACCTGTGTTTAAGCTTCAGTGTCTTCTACCTAATGGAAGAGGTTGGAAGAGATTATAACTTGGATTGGAGGGGTCTTTGATGTTTTCAGCCTTTCTGCAGTAACAAGAAATGTAGATGGTGTCAATGGATGGGAGTTTGGCTCCCGTGATGGTCCAGGCTGTGTAGACAACTTTCTGTAGTTTCTTACGGTCTTGGGCAGAGGAGCTGCCATACCAGGCCATCACGCACTTGGATAGAATCCCTTCTATGGTGCATCTGTAAAAGTTGGTGAGGCTTTATAAGGGCATTAAAGTTTTAATTAATAGCATATAACTGTTAACCACTAGCTAGAAATAAATTACTTGTAATAAATGGTACTTCTTGTTTAGTACAGAAATTTGGTCTGAGCTTTCTATCAACCTGCGTCTGAAAATCACGTAATTTGGGGAACCTTGCGTACTTTATAAAATCTTTAACGTTTGTGATGACTCCGAGAACAGCAGGGTATGATTTCCAGTGTGCTACCATGATGAGGCGTAACAATGTGTACAGTTTATTATTACTATTTTGGGATTGGATTTAAAATAGAGGCAGATGGTTGTGGATTAGGTCTGTGAAGGTTTGTTTAAAATATTAGAAATTCAATTTGGATAATCTAAATACATCAGTTCCTAGAAAACATGTAGCCACAGTAGTGTCCCTGGGAGAACCCATGTAGTGTTAACAGCTAAGTTGTTTATACTTTGGGTTTGTGATGAGCATGGTGAACATCTTAAGGCAATTAATTTGATTTTGCTTTCAGTACAGAAAGTTCAAGATTTTAGTTCAGAAAAAGTCAGGGTTCCATTCAGAAGAGAGCAGTTTTCTCCCAGCAAGAGAACCCATACTTTTCCAGTTCAGTTTAGGGCAATCGGACATCTCGATTGAAGTAGTTTCTAATTATTTTTCCCCTTTATTTATTCAAATGATGAGGGTGTCGTTGGCTACGCAGCATTTATTGCCCATCCCTAATTGCCCAGAGGGCAGTATCAGAGTCAACCACATTGCTGTGGGTCTGAAATCACATGTAGGCCAGATCAGGTAAGGATGGTAGTTTCCTTCCCGAAAGGGCATTAGCAAACCAGATGGGCTTTTCCTGACAATCGGCAATGGATTCACAGTCATTATTAGACTCTTAATTCCAGATATTTATTGAATTTAAATTTCACTATCTGTTGTGGTGGGATTTGAACCAAGGTCCCCAGAACATTACCTGGGTCCCTGGATTAACAGTCCAGCAATAATTGGCACTAGGTCACTGTCTCCCCACTGTCTCGGTTGAGTGTCCAAGCCAAGTGAGTTTGGATAGAAATCTTGAAGTTGTTAGAACTGAGAAAATGTAGGCCATAAGGATTGTGAGATTTTTGTGCCTGTGGAATTGGAAAGGAATAATAAAATTAAAAATAAAAGCATCAACAGGCTAAGGGAAAGAAACTAGAAATCATCAGTTAAGTAAAAGCTAAGATAGGAATGATATTTAATAAAAGCCAAAAGAACTGCGGATGCTGTGATTCAGGAACAAAAACAAAGTTACTGGAAAAGCTCAGCAGATCTGGTAGCATCTGTGAAGGCAAAAACAGAGTTAACGTTTCGAGTCCGGTGACCCTTCCTCATAACTCTGATTTCTCTGGGATTTGAGTCTCTGTAATAGATGGTTTTGGGAAATAGGTTAAAACATTGTACGCTGACGTTTCGGGTCTGGACCCTTCTGAAGGGTCCAGACCCAACACATCAGCTTTCCTGCTCCTCTGATGCTGTTTGGCCTGCTGTGTTCATCCAGCTGTACACCTTGTTATCTCAGATTCTCCAGTATCGGCAGTTCCTACTACCTCTAAAACTTTGTACAGATGTTTTCGTTAAGATCTGTCTTATATAGCTCTGCCTTCTACTATGTTATCAACTGATGTTCTGTTTACGTAGCCTCATGTGAATATATTTCAATGACTAACAACCATGTTAACTAACTGTAAAAATGAAATAAACATCTATAAAGCCAGGTTTCACTCTGAGAGCTGAATTTTCCAATCTTACCATCAGTTCGGATCATAACACTGTCTATCATATACCGTTTCCGCAGTTTAACATGCAAGTAGCTGGTTCCCTCACCACCTGCCACAGAGCCAATCTAGCAGCTGTGTCCTTTAGGACTTGAACAATTTGGTCAGTAGAAGTGTTTCTTGAATGAATATTATTAGCAGCTTCTGGGAACTTGGAGCAGAAGAGGACTGAACAAAAAACTAGTGCAAATTAGTATCATTTTATTAACTATTAAACAATACACTGAAACAGGGCAGAGAAGTTCATGGTTCCTTATCTCTTCATCCATCGAGTCTCAGTTCTATGTGACCTGCATGTGATCCAACATCACTAATGTTAACATCAAATACAGCTAATAACCCCAATCATATATTGAACTATTTGCAGTTTCATCCTATTCCCATTTCCACCACCCTACTTCCCCACCACATCCCACCCAATTCTCTTTCACCACAGGCAACAACTTGCAGAAGGTTCGCTGCTCTTTTGGAGGATGTGTAGGATGTACATGCTGCCTTATTCTCACCTGGGAAAGGCAAACGCATTGGCAGAATAAGCTCACAGCATGTAATGACTGCTGGTACTTGAGCTCTGACAATTATGACAATCTCTTTCTCCTTCTCTGTAGTGCTCAGATTTTCTTCATAGAAAGGAATACCTGTATTTGATTTCTGTTGTTGCAGTTACAGGTCATTGGTGGTTTCAGTGGAACAAACAGACAAGTTCACTTCTTTACCACCTTCAAAAAGCAGTTGGTTCCCTTGAATGAGACAACAAAGCATTCAGCATTATTAGTGCTGTCATCAAAGAGTATTGTGAGATCCAGGACCTCTACTTTCAATAAATCATCAGCATCAATGACAGCTTCATTCCCTTCTGCTCTTTTCTGAAAATCAAGGTCTAAAATGTCATCCTGCCTTAATTTGGTGCCATGTGTTCCAAATACTTCTAAACTCTCCTCAAAGTGAATCTGCACTATCCTCCTGTGGTCACAGGGATGAAGGTTCTTCTATGAAGATTGATTCTGGATTAGCTTCAATCTCTGCTGCAGCTGGTAAATAAAGAAGATTCAAAGCTATACAAGTATTTCTATTTAACAAAGAATAATATTGATAGGGAAAGATATCATTATGTCAACAATGTCTCTTTTTCATTATAGTGGAATGTAGCCTGCATCTGCCATCATGCTGTTATTGAGAAATACTGAGGTTGTAGGCAAGATGGTTGGTGAAATTCAGGCTTCCACAATGCTGCATCTGAATGAAGGTATACACTTACTCCTGGATCCACACCCGAAACATCAGCCTTCCTGCTCCTCTGATGCTGCTTGGCCTGCTGTGTTCATCCAGCTCCACATCTTATTATCTCAGACTCCAGCATCGGCAGATTCTACTACACCTGAGACTGCAGTTGAACCCAGGTCCCCGGTGCTGTGAAGGAGCAGTGCTAAACACTGAGCCACCATGCTGTAACAGGATGGTGATGGTGGTGTCTGCAATATAGTCAGACTCACAAAATCATACCTTTTAGATAATGTCAGGCTGAGTAATCTGACAGACTGCTCTCCCAAATTTGGCACAAGCTCACTGATGATAGTACGGAGCACCTTTCAGGATCAACAAGTCTGAGTCTGCTCTTGTCATTTTTAATGCATAGGTCAATGCTGAGGTGGTCTGCCTTATTTCCATCTAGGTAACTGCACACTACAATAAAAGTGTTGGTCCAGATTTTTGAATTATTTTTCCAATAGTACATCCACAATGCTATCAATTCCTGATTGGAAAATTGTAAATTTGTGTTCCAAGAACTTGAATCATTAAGCTCTGATTTATGCAGCCATGTCCTCAGACTTGCAACACATAAAAAGTGCTTCTTGACTGATGTTAATGTATTCTGGTATGACAGAAATGTCGCCTTCAGAAGGCAAACTAACTTTTCTGAGTCTCTGCAATTGCTCAGTGAAAGGGTAATTTATTTACACCAGCTCTCCAAGGAGAAACGGATGAATAACTGGATGTGGATTCACAATTCTATTAGAAGCTTTTAGTGAAATCATGCAAATAGAATTTATGACCTGTGAGTGGCTGGGGCTGCTCTGGTCAGATAAATGATCTTTTATGATAATCTCTATTACTTGAAATTAGTAGAAAGGGAATTATCAGGTACAGCGATACATTTAGAAAGATGACACCATGTATATGATTCACTTAGTTTCAGATTGACACCAACAAGTTACAATTACACTTTCAACATTAAAGTTACTTCTTAGCTTCTAATTTTATCTCAAAAGATAAAACAAAAAAGAATAATTTTCTCTCCCCATTGTTTCCAAGACAGTCCATAATCATTTTGCACATGAAACGAAAGGCACCAACACAACCAACTGATGACATCATTTAACATACCAGGGTGCGACATGTGACACCCACAGGTCGATGAGAGGGATAAAAGGAGGATGCTAAAAGAGGACAGAGGCTGAGATGTTAGAGAGAGAATTCCAGAGCCACATGTCCAGTGTTGAACCGTGAAAATCACAGGTATACAAGGGTCAGAGTTGGAGAAGCACAAATAACCTGGAGGTTTCCAGGGCTGGTGGAGATGACAAAGATAGGGAGGAACACAGGTATAGAGATAGGGAGGGACACGGTTACAGAGATAGGGAGGGACATGGTTAGAGAGATGGGGGGGACACGGTTACAGAGATAGGGGCACGGTTAGAGAGATAGGGAGGG
>NC_063362.1:665735-702946 GCF_021869965.1 Rhincodon typus
GGACACAGAGAGATAGGGAGAGACACAGTTAGAGAGATAGGGAGGGACATGGTTAGAGAGATAGGGAGGGACATGGTTAGAGAGATTGGGAGAGACACAGTTAGAGAGATAGGGAGGGATATGGTTAGAGAGGTAGGGAGGGACATGGTTACAGAGATAGGGAGGGACACGGTTGGAGAGATAAGGAGGGACATGGTTACAGAGATAGGGAGGGACATGGTTAGAGAGATGGTGGCGACACGGTTGGAGAGATAGGCAGGGCATGGTTGGAGAGATAGTGGCAACACAGTTAGAGAGATAAGGAGGGACACGTTACAGAGATAGGGAGGGACACGGTTAGAGAGATAGGGAGGGACACGGTTAGAGAGATAGGGAGGGGCACGGTTAGACAGTTGGGGAGGGACACTGTTAGAGAGATAGGGAGGGGCAGGTTCCAGAGATAAGGAAAGATGAAGCTGTGGAAAACCTGGAAACCAGCGAGCATGTTTTGAAATGGACCTTCCGGAGGGTAGCAGTATAGAGGAATGAGCAAAGGGGCGATGACAGGGACTTGGAGCCAGGGAGACTGAGCTTTAAAACAGCTGGATTGTCCCAATGGGCGATGGATCCCACAACTGGAGCCGGCGATTGTGAAGATGATAAAGAGTTTGAGCTCTGGGTGAGTTGAGACGGAGCATTTTCCCGCTGGATGGCCGGAATAGAGACAAACTGGGTCCCTGAGGCTGACCAGCACTGACCTGCCACCGCTCCATCGCGGGGAGTGGCCGTGTCCTCTGGGGGAAATCTCCGGCTGCAATCCCGCAGTGAGAGCGGGCGGGGGCTGGGGTCGCGGGGTGGGGGGACCTGGGGCTTCAAATTGACCTCAGCGACAGGTGACGAATCCCGGAGACAAGGAACCTGTGAAAAGCCCAAAAGTGCCGCAGCCTCCTGCTCGCAAACCAGTGCATTGGACAAGCGCCTGCGTCCTACTGCCGCTTCAGCGGGAATCCAGCAGAGCTCCCCCCGGGCGTGAATAACCAGCGGCAAGTGAAGCCGGACACTGTCAGATTCCCAGCAGGTTCTTCATGCCGAACCTGGCCATGGAATTCTGTTCAGGCGCAGAGCGGTTCCTTGGGAAGGGAAAAGCCTGCCTCCGGGAAGTTTGCAATCCGGGCCAAACTTGGAGAAGCCGCTGTCCGGCTCCAGAGGAGCCACTCGGCCCGTCCCGCTCAGCCTAGGGGGTGGGCAGGGAAACGGAGACAGGGCTTTCCCCCGGGAGCCAGCCGGGACAGTACTCCCGGGGGGTAGTTTAGGAGGTTGGGGAGGGGATGGGGAAGGTGTCAGGAAGCTCCGGGAGCTGCAGCAGCAGGAACCCAGCCCCCACCCCCCACCCCCCACCGTGAGCAGGCGGTGCCTGAGCGGCGGGAAGAGGCGGTCACACAGCGCCGCAGCAATAGCACTCTGTCTGTGTGTATCTCTGTGTCTGTGTCTGTGTGGGGGAGGCTCTCCGGCTGCCTGTGGGGGGTGGGGGGTGGGGGTGTGGTAGTGGTGGGGTGTCTGTGTGTGTGGGGGGAGGCTCTCCGGCTGCCTGTGGAGGTGGGTGGTAGTGGTGGGGTGTGTGTGTGGGGAGGGGGGGGGGGTGAGGCTCTCCGGCTGCCTGGGGGGGGGGGGGGGTGGGGGTGGGGGGGGGCGGGGGGGGGGTGTGTGTGTGTCTGGGGGGGGGGGGTGCTCTCTCTGTGCACTGCTCCCCTCTCTCTCTGTCTCCCTCTCACACACACACCATGCTGCCCTGGAGAAGGAGCAAGCTGGTCCTGCTGGATGAAGAAAGCCAGGCGAAGGCGAAGAGTTTGTCGGCCGGCGGTGTGACCTACAGCACGCTGCTCTCCTCCTTGGTGCGGGCATGCCCTGGCATTTGGCCGCAGTGCCCGCTGCCCCGGCTCGGCAACATGTTCAGGAGCAGGCGGCAGAAGCTGCAGTTGACCCGGGACGCCCCGAGCTACACGGTCTGGTACCTGGGTAACGCGGTCACCTTTACCGCCCGCGGGGACGGCTGTACCGAGCAGGCAGTGGCCAGGATCTGGGCACGGTGTGAGCAGGGCACAGCAGGTACCAAGATGAAACTCACCATCGGCCCTCACGGCATCCGGATGAGGCAGGCGGAATACAAATGCAAACAGAGCGGCCACTTGTACCTTCTGCACCGGATCACGTACTGCGCGGCGGACGGGCAGCGGCGGCGGGTCCTGGCCTGGGTTTACCGGCACCAGGTGAAGCACAAGGCGGTGGTCCTGCGGTGCCATGCGGTGTTGTTGTCCAAAGCTGCTCGGGCCCAGGAACTAGCGGCTCAGCTCCAGCAGCTCTCCCGCTCCGCCTTCACCGACTTCAAGCGGCTCAAGCGGCAGGATGATGCCCGCCACCGGCAGCAGCTGCGGCTCGGAGAGGGTATGGTGCCCCTGGTACCCATCAGGAAGCTCCTAAACAGCCAGTGCCCGTACCGACCCCCGCTGGAGGGGACCAGGAGTGGCCTCACGCTACTGCCCATCGCCGAGGATGTGGCCGGGGAGGAGCAGGAAGAGCGGGAGCTAGCCCCTGGCACTGAGACTGGTATCGCCACCGTGTGCCACCAGCTCAGCTCCTGGCACATCGACCCCTCCCTGCACCAGTCTCCCCGCCTATACCCACTCCCCCCGGGGCAGGCACTGGGCACAGGCCGGGAGCGGGTGGACTGAGGAGTCGGAGGGTGAGGGGTGAGGTGGGAGGGGGGAGCGGGGGGAGGAGGGAGAGGGACACGGAGGGTGCTCCGCCACAGTGTTGCCCATTGTCTGTCCCCGGGCCCCTCACTAACACCGGGCACTCCCTCCGATGGGACCCCACCGGGAAACTGTGCACCCTCCCCACAACAACTCGCCCGTGTGATAGCAGAGCAAGGACCGAACTTCCCCAAACCTCCTCCTCCCCCACCCCCAACTACAGCGCCCGGAGGGGAGGGAGAGCCGGACAATGAGGTGGGGAGGGAGGGAGATTGCAATAACCGGGGGTTGGGGGCGGAAGCGGGGGCCCCGGACTCCTGGTGAGGAATACACATCCACATCCTCCACCCCCCCCTCCTTGTGGCACAGGCCGGGCTTCAGCCTTTAACTAGATCGATATATAATCAAATCAATAATTTTCCCAACTCAGAGTTTGTCCAGAGGGTGATATTCACTAAGGGTGGGAAATGTGAGAGACAGAGGATTCTCTGGGACAGTGTCACTGGGAAAGAGTCTGTAACTACACAAGCTCGCTACACAAGCTACATCGTTCACAAAACACTGCTTCTTATTCCCCCTACCCGCTGCTACAAAGCGATCAAATTGTCATTTCAACGCGATGCTCAACCGTGCATTTCTCTAGAACTGCTTCATGGGGGTAAACTCACTGAAATTTCACGGATGGCAGAGGCTTCGAAAAGAGGTACATTCTACACAGGACTTCGTGATATAAATAGTTTTACAAACTAAGGTTTCTTTTGACGTTAAATAATTTGGTGATAGTTATTGCGAGTAAGCATGTTGACTGTATTTTACACAGTCCGCACGCTCATTCCCAAATCTCCCCAATGGGACAATCACCCAGTTTACATCCAAACCGTGAATATTCCGGTCAGGGTTTCTAAAACACTTGTTGTTTACTTGCGATTACACGGAGATCGACGTCTATGTTCTCGGGAATGTCAGATATTGTAGTGAGTTGTTTTGTCACAGAGTTCTGTCTGACTCTCCCTGATAGTTGGGAAGTCTGACGCACTCCAGCCCCCTCGCCCCGTGCCCTGCCGCCTTCCAAACTAGCTTTGGCTCAGTTGCTGTTGCTAAATCTGCATATCTGTGTTTGCTGGCTATGGAATATTATTTCAATCTTGCATGCCAGTTCACATCAACATCCAACTCCCTGAACAAGAAAGGTTAGGCGGCTTCAATTCTGGGCTGGGCAAAAGCCCAGGTGTCAATGTGAAAGATCTGATTTCAGAATAATGTAAAGGAAGTGTCTAGCGGGAGTGTTCTAACTCCACTACCTGAGATGTGTATTATACAATATCCGCGAATAAAATGATTACTTCTTGGTTTCTCTGTGTAACTTCCCTTTGTCTCGGATGGTTCTTTGGAAAACACTTTGCCGTTTCATTTACAAGAGTTCCACATCCCGGTCTGGGATGTCTTTCCCAGGCTCTCTGGGTGCTGAGTCCATACCGCTGACGGAGCTGAGCCGTTAACTCTGTTTCTCTCCACAGAGCCTGCCTGACCTGCTGAGTTTCTCCAGCACTGTCTGGGGACAGAGCTGCAACCCATTGCCCAGGCTCCGAGCTGAGTTTTACCTAGATTTAAAGAGGAGGTAAACGCGTTAAAGACCGCCCTGATTTGAGCTACTTTTGGCGATTTTGGAAAAGTGTTCAAACACACTCCACCCTGCAACTTCTGGATGACAATCATTTCCGTGGGATCTTCATTCGGTGTTTAAATTTGACTTTTATTCCGACGAATGATTCAATTTCTGGACCTGCATCTTGCTGTTTATTGGGACATCCGGCAGCTCGGAGAGTGAACCCGACTATCCATCTCAGTTTTGCGTCTGCTCTGGGCTCCACTATTCCTGGGTCCCGCATTGTCCACCTCCTGACCCCTTTCCCAATGGGTATCTTATGGGGACATCGGTGACTGATCGAACTCTGCCGACAGTTTAAGGTGAGGTGCAGTTTTGTGGTCGGGTAATGGAGAGCAGCCTGTACAGAGAGAACAACACTCAGTGGGACAGCGGGAAGGCTCACGCAGGGCTGGGTTTCTAACACAATCCCCCTGTAAATGGGGGAATGGTTTCCTTTGGCAGCAATGCCAACATGTTGTGGTCTAGAGCCGGGCGGGTTACACAACACTGGGCTCGGTAAATCCAACCAACCCACAGCCCTTCATGCTTTGGGGTGATTTTAGAAATCCTCTTTCCCAGTGGAAAGCCACATCCCGGTTAGCGGAAAATCCGGACTCGCTGTGCAGATTGGTCAGGAGCGATCTACTGGCGGGCGGGAGGGTCTGTCCCGGGGAAACTGCAGCCGGGCACCAGACTAACGCTAACCCGCAGCTTAACCCACTCTCCACTGGAATTCACAGAATGGGCTATGGTCCAGACAATTTGTAAACTAACACTTAAAGAGCCTTCCGAAATTCTAATTAATACTTAGAAATTTCAATATTTGCCGCCAAATACAACAATTCACAGAATATACAATGTCACCTGCAATATTTAAATACTGCAATAGAGCTGCAAGGCAGCTCTCCAATATACTTTATATGGACAAATGTAAAATATTCCTCTCCGTTATTGATATCTTAGCGTCTGAATCTTCAAACAAAGCCTAACAAATTTTCAGTGACACTAATTAAAGTGTACACGCCATAGGACACATGTTTGGAGTGGGTGGGGGGGTGACCCTCTGAACCCACTCCAGTTTTCCAATAAATCCGGGCTGATCTTTGACGGAGTTTAGAAGATTGAAGCAGGACCTCACATAACCCTATAACATTCGAACCGGGCTAGGCAGCTTCAATTAGGAAGGATGTTCCTGGTGACTAGGGAGTCCAGAACCAGGTGTCACAGTCTGAGGATACAGGGGAACTATTTGGGACTGAGATGAAGATGTCTTCACCTCGACAGTGGGAGCCTATGGAATTCACTACCACAGAAAGCGTTTGACGCCGAATTTTGAATGTTTTCAAGGAGGCTTTAGGCATAGTTCTTAGGGCTAAAGGGATCAAAGGGTATTGGGAGAAAGAAGGAACAGGGGACTGAGTTGGATGATGGGCCATGGTCCTGTTTTTCATGGAACAGGCTGGAAGGGCTGAATCCTGCTCTTATTTTCTATGTTTCTATCTGCTCAGCATGGCTCCTTGACACTTATCACCCTTTACCTAACAGAAATTGATCAATCTCAATTTGAAATTTCCAATTGGTCAGGAAGCTGAACAGCTTTTCGTGGAGGAGAGCAGTTTTGGTGATTGTAGCCTCTCTAGTTTAGGAAGATGATGTGTGGAACTGCAGTGACAAGGTGACAACAAATAAAGGAACTTGGAGCAAGGAGGCTGAGTGATTGAGATTTGATTTCTTCTTCACTCCTAGTGTCACCATTTATGGGAAGTAAAACCAGATATTAGAAAAACTGAAATAATATCAGAAACTGCTGGACATGCTCAGCAGGAGAAACAAGAGAGAAACATTTAATGGTTCAGATTGATGAGCCATCATCTTACTTTTGAATTTTATAAACTGTCTCTTACTTTTTGAATTAGTTTTCAGATGTTATTTAGCCATGTCAAGGAAACAGGCTGTTAGAGATGGACAAGAAATGTTAAGCAAGTCCGCCACAGCCACGTCCTCTGAACTAATGAAACAAAAATCAGGAAAGGATCAGTTAGCTGGATGCCTTTTCTCAGGAGAAACAAAGACTGAGGAGTGACCGAATGGAGGCTTTGAAAATGAATAAATCTAAGAAAATGATAAAAAGGCAAGTGTTTTGGGAAACAGCATAACTAGAAACCAGCAATATGAGATGGACTACCAGAAATCCAATGGGAATTCAGGAGAAACATCTTCATCCAGACAGTGCGGAGAATGTGGAACTCGCTCCCAGAGTGAGTGGTGGAAGTGAAGACTATCAATGCATTTCAGGGGAAGCTAAACAAGCAAATGAGGAAAAGGGAACAGAGTTGCAATGGTACACTCAGTTGAGAAAGATACAGGGAGCCTCTAGTGGCCTATAAACACTAGCATAGATTGAATGGGGTGAATGGCCCGATTGCTGTTCAACCTAATCAATCCTATGTAATAATTGAGAAAGAATGTCTGAAAAGGAAACATTTATATTTTTTCAAGATAACTTCTGATCTTACTTTGATATGCTTTGCTGATTTTTCTGTTTTTGGCCACACTACAGAGAAGAAAAGGCAAGGTGCAGTAACCAATAATAAGCACAGATCTTCACCAGCAAGTGATGCTGTTATTTGATTTGATTTGATTTAGTTATTGTCATGTGTACCTAAGTACAGTGAAAAGCTTTGTTTACAAGCAGTGCAAGCAGATTATAGTAAACAAGGACGCATAGATCTAAAGGTTAAAGGCAAAAACTTAGACAGAGGTGTACAGGTTATGTCACACAGGACGTGCACTATGCAAGATCAACATTGGCAAGATCAGCATTATTTGAGGTTACAGAGTCCATGCATCAGTCTAATAATAGCAGGGAAGAAGCTGTTCCTGAACCTGCTGGTGTTTGTGTTCAAGCTTCTGTATTTTCTGCAGTTTTACAAGGATAATACTTTCACAGACTGTATATATCAACCCCTATCTTACTTGCCTGACTATGGCTATGATAGAAACATGCACACTCCATGATTATTTCTTTAACAACTCAATAGAGCATAATGTATTCAGACAGGACAGCTGAACAGTGAACAATTATCTAACTCTGGAAAAATAGAGCCATATTTTTTCAGCATTTTGCAATGAGATGGACTAATAGATCTATGTTGAATCTATTTTTATGCTGATAGCTGCAATAGCCAGGATTAGAAAGCTTGTAAATAGTTACAGAATTAGGTTGCAGGGAAAACTCCTGTGATCTGTCAGATTTTCACCAAGGTATTCCTAAACAGACAGTCTGGAAATGACTTAAATGTGTTTACAAAAATAAAATCAACTGAATCCAGAAGGGGAAAAAAAGCTGGAAATCACATCACATTAATTTCTAGTTCATTGGGAGTGGATTAAATGATTTCCAGTTGATGCTGTTGACTGTTTGCAGCTGGTTTCTCAAGTCTAAAATTTTTCATGTCATTTTGTTGGCATTAACATCTAAAATA
Organism: Rhincodon typus; assembly: GCF_021869965.1. Taxonomy (NCBI): domain Eukaryota; kingdom Metazoa; phylum Chordata; class Chondrichthyes; order Orectolobiformes; family Rhincodontidae; genus Rhincodon; species Rhincodon typus. Next base: position 673,598 of record NC_063362.1, read on the forward strand.
GAAATTTCGGTAGCATTTCACAATAGCTTAGGGAGAGAACATTTATTCTCAAGAGCTGATCTCCATAGATCAACCAATAGGTAAATACACAAATGTGTAACAGTTACTTGACATCAGAACAGTGATATGGAATCTGCACACTTGTTTCGGATGCATAGCTGCCTCCACACCACATCCTCACCTCTTAGGACTATACAGAATTATCCTCCCCATAACTAACAAATGGACAAAAATGCCAGGTACATTCAAAACATTTGTGCAAAACAAATGGCCACAAATGCACGGATGGTACTGGAAACTCCCTTGCATTCCAGTTGTTGGAATTACAGTCAGAGAACTTCTGCTGCTGTTTATTGGCACCTTCACTGAGCAAATCAGTAATAGTTCAACTGCTAAGAAAAGATAATGCGAAGAAATTTCTCCAATTGCAAAATCAACATCCATACTGGTAACGCCCACAGCAAGGATATATATACATGTTTATCACCTTGTGATAACTAAGTAGTTTTGACTTCTTCTCTAAACCCATCACAAAGACATCACCAGTGCTTTTCAGCAATATCCTAACTACATCAATAATTATTATTAATCTCAGTGAATTAAGGCATCATCCATGGCAACCAGGATGATAAGCAAAGACAGCACAAACAATCACCATAAAAGGAAAAGTGTGCAGATCCACAAAGTAATGACTTCCCCTTCAGGCTGTTCCCCCATTCTAAAGAGTCAATAGCTGATGTATACTCCATTCCATTTGCCATTTTTTCATATTCCTGGATATATTTGCCTCATAGAAGTTTAGCTTTTGAACTCATTCTTGAAAGCTCTAATTCTCCCCTGACTGCACAGCATTTTGGGGAAGTGAATTTGACATCTTTGTGAAAATTTGAATCTTCATTTCACTCATAAACAGCTAATTTTAAAATTGTTCGCCTTTGTTCTAAATGCCCCATCAGCAGGATTAGAGCTTCTCTCTGTTCACTAATTATATTCCTGCAAGTCATCATCCTTTTTTTATGTACACGTCAGATTAGGATTTGGTTTGATTTCATATCATTAAGGTTGTTTCTTTCGTTCCACAAAAATAGCTGCAGTTTTGATTTGGAATCAAATGGTTTAAATTGCACACTGACAGAATTCTACAGGGAATGAATAACTTTTAGCAACAAAACCCTCGTCAGCAAGGAATGTTGAACAAAAGGAATGGTCTCCTCTGATAAGAGAGTAGCAAGCACTACCTGCGCTTTCATGTGGCAGAGTCTGCACTTCAGATGAGAGATTTATCAGCCATCCCAGAACCCACTGAACCAGAGTGAAAGGAAGTCATCCCCAATCCCAATGAACTACAAAAGAGAAAGAAATGGACATAAGAGAATAGAAAATAACAAAACAAACAAGCCAAAAGTCAATGGATCAGTTAGAAAGGACTCATTTCATGCTGTGCCTGACTGCAGGCTTTAAAAGATTTTCTTCTTTCCTTCACAACGTACAGAGACTAACACAAACAAAAGAATAATCAAATAACTTCCATTTCTCTATTGCCTTTAATATTATAAAATGTCCCAAAATAATTACAGAAGCATTGTAAACAAAATATGATACCAATCGATAAAGGAAGAATTAGGGCAGATGGCTGAAAGCTTAATTGAAGGAGTAGGTTTCAATGAATGTCTAAATGGGGAACAAGGTGGTGAGGTTTAGGGAGGGAATTCCAGAGCCTGATGCCTAAGCAACTGAAGGCATGGCAACAAATGGTGAATAGATTAAAATGAGGATGCTGAAGGTGCAGAATTATTTGATGCAAATGTTATATTCTCTCTCCAGATTGGGCAATATTGCTTATTTCTCTGTTTGACATTTGCTCAAGACATTGAAATGTCAAGACTCAGTCAAACTCAATAACATTTATCTGCACTCAAATCCAAGATTTTATGAATTTTCACATTAAACCCCATCAGTTGCAGTTTTACCTGTACTTATTTACAAAACCGTTATACACTTATAATATGGTGTTACCTGCAAACTGAGATACACAAATCCCTCCCGTTTTGTGAATGATTTGTGAATGTGGTAATTATTGTGAAAATTTAAGGCTCTAGAACAGATTCCTGGGAATATAACTTGTCACATTGCTGCTTCATCCTGACCCTATCTCCTATATCCCCCAAACATTAACATTTATTAAAAAGCCTCCACGTCACCTAATAGTCAAAAACATAGGTTCTTCCTTTGAAGCTTGGACACATTAACAATTCTATTAGTTTAAAATATGTTAAGTTATAGAGTCATAGAGCTGTACAACACAAAAACAGACCCTTCGGTCCAACCCGTCCATGCCGACCAGATATCCTGAATTAATCTAATCCCATTTACCAGCATTTGGTCCATATCCCTCTAAACCCTTCCTATTCATTTATCTGTACAGATACCTCTTAAATGTTATAATTGTACCAGCCTCCACCACTTCCTCTGGCAGTTCATTCCATATATAAACCACCCTCTGCATGAAACCCTTGCCCTTAGGTCCCTTTTAAATTTTTCCCCTCTCACCTTAAACTTATGCCCTCTAGTTTTGGATTCCCTACCCTCGGGAGACCACTTTTACTATTCACCCTATCCATGCCCCTCATGATTTTATAAACCTCTATAAGGTCACCCCTCAGCCTGACACTCAAGAGAAAATAGCCACAGTCTATTCAGCACCTCCCTATACCTCAAACCTTCCAACCCTGGCAACATCCTTGCAAATCTTTTCTGAATCCTTTCAAGTTTCATAACATCTTTCCTATAACAGGGAATATTCCAAAAGTGGCCTAATCAATGTCCTGTACAGCTTCAACATGACCTCCTAACTCCTGTACTCATAGTGCTGACCAATAAAGGCAAGCATACCAAATACCTTCTTCACTACCGTGTCTACCCATGACTTCACTTTCAAAGAACTATGAACCTGCACTCCAAGTTCCCTTTGTTTGGCAACTCTCCTAGGACCTTACCATTAAATATATAGGCCCTGCACTGATTTGTCCTACCAGAATGTAACACTCCATATGCCACTCCTCATCCCATTGGCTCATCTGATCAAGGTCCCTTTATGCCCTGAGGTAACCTTCTTCGCTGTCAACTACACCACCAATTTTGGTGTCATCTGCAAATTTACTAATCATACCTTCTCTATTCACAATCAAATTATTTATATAAATGACGAAAAGCAGCGGCCCCAGCACCGAACCCTGCAGCACACTGCTGGTCACAGGCTTCCAGTCTGAAAAGCTACCCTCCACTGCCACTCTCTGTTTCCTACCTTATAGTCAATTTTGTATCCAAATGGCTAGTTCTCCCTTTATTCCATGTGATCTAACCTTGTTAACCAGTCTACCATGTGGAATCTTGTCCAACATCTTGCTGAAGTCCATATAAACAATGTCCATTACTTTGCCTTCATCAAAAGTTCTACAAAATTATTCATACATACATGTTTTCTAGTTTATTTCAGCAGTAATTTCAGTTAACAAAGTCTTATTAATGAAAGCAATCAATAATATGAAATACTTTTTTCCTCAAGTTGGAACAACAGATAATTCACATGTGAAAAGATCCCACTGACGTCACACTGTTAACAAGACTACAAGGAGAAATAAGAGCTGCACTTAGCAGAGAGGTCAACTCAGAATTGGAAACCAAGCTAAAGAAATAAAAGAGCAAGTAAAGTACTAACCAAATAAGGATAGATTATTCTTTTCATTTCTTTAAAGTTTGTGAAATATTAAACTTTATCGTTGATTTATTAAAGATTAGCAGGCAGCTGTTCAATTATCTGCTCACCAGCATTAACATACAACCAGCATTTGGAAGGAAGTGAATGAAGTTCTGTGTTTGATGGTCTGTTTTGAACAGAATGAGGGTGATAAGGACTGTGGATAAAGAATGTTGCTCTGGTCTGTCAGTTCTATATTCCTGCATTGGGTAAAACGCTAACTGTAGTGGTGTTAGCTTCATTCTATACCAATGGCAGTCATTACAGCATTTCCTTTTACAGCTCATTCACTGAATGGCTGGGCCATCATTTATTCTCTCACTGCTCTGGAGAAGGTAGTGATGAGCTGTCTTCTTGAACCTTTGCAATCCATGTGCTGTTGGTAGACTGACAATGCCAGTAGGGAGGGAGCTCCAGGACTTTTAACAATGGCACTGAAGGACTATTGATGTATTTCCAAGTTGGGATAGTGAGTGGCTTGGAGGGGAACTCGCAGGTAATGGTGTTCCCATGTATCTGCTGCCCTTGTTTTTTTTTTACTTTATTTGTTCATGGGATAAGGGCATCGCTGGCTAGGCCAGCATTTATTGCCCACCCCTAATTGTCCAGGGGGCAGGTCAGAGTCAACCACATTGCTGTGGGTCTGGAGTCACATGTAGGCCAGACCAGGTAAGGATGGCGGTTTCCCTAAAGGGCATTACTGAACCAGATGGGTTTTTCCTGACAATTGACAATGGATTCATGGTCATCATTAGATTCTTAATTCCAGATATTTATTGAATTCAAATTCCACCATCTGCCGTGGTGGGATTCGAACCCGGGTCCCAGAATGTTAGCTGGGTCTCTGGACTAACAGTCCAGCGATAATGCCACTAGGCCATCACTTCCCATTCTTAGGTGGAAGTAGTCATATATTTGGAATGTGCTGTTTAAGGAGCCTTTGTGAATTTCTGCAGTGCATCTTGTAGACAGTGCACGCTGCTGCTCCTGTATGTCAATGGTGGAGGCAGTGAATATTTGCTCATGGGCCGAAAATCAGTGGGCTACTTTGTCATCAATGATGTTGAGCTTCTTGAGTGTGTTGGAGCTGCACCCATCCAGTCAAGTAAGCAGTGTTCCAACACTCCTCACTTGTTCTTGGTGAACAAGCTTTGGGGATTTAGAAGGTAAGTTACTCACCACAGAAGACTTGGCCTCTGACATGATAGTATTTACTTAGACCATAAGACAATAAAATGTAGAAGCACAATTAGGCCATTCAGCCCACAAAGTCTGCTCCACCATCTGATCATGGCTAATATGTTTCTCGACCCTTTCTTCTGTCTTCTCCCCATAATCTTTTGATCCTTTTAGTAATCAAGAACCTATTTACTTTTACAATAATTGCAGACGGTGGAAATCAGAAATAAAAACAGAAATTTCTGGAAAAGCTCACACACACTTAAATCCTTGTCCGATCCAGTTTATTTTCTCGACAATGTCAACCTCTTGGATGTTGAGATGGGGTGTGGGGGAGGGGCATTCAGCAATGGTAAAGTGATCGAATGGCACGGAACATTTTGCAGTAATCACTGAATATCCCACTTCTGACCTTATGATGAAAGGAAGGTCTTTGATGAAGCAACTGAAGATGGCTGGGCCTAAAGCACTACTCTGACAAACTCCTGTAGATATATCCTGGAACTGAGTTAACTGAGATGCCACAACCACAAACACATTCTTTTTGCCAGGAATAATTCCAATCAGCAGAGAGTTTACCACCCCGCCCCCTGCCCCCGACCCCAATTCCCATTGCTACTAATGTTGCAACAGCTCCTTAATGCTATATTTAGTCAAATGCAGCCTTGATGTCAAGGGCTGTCCCTCTCACCTCACCTCTGGAATTCAGCTCTTTTGCCCATGTTTGAACCAAGGTTGTAATGAGGTCAGGAGCTGAGCGGTCCTGACAGAACCCAAACTGGGCATCAATGAGCAGGTTATTACTGAGTGAGTGTTGGTTAATAGCATTCTTGATGACACCTTCCATCTTACTGATGATCAAGAGTAGACTGATGGGACAGTAATTAGCAGGGATGTATTTATCCAGCATTTTATGTACAGGACATATCTGGGCAATTTTCCAAATTTTCAGGTAGATGCCAGTGTTGAAACTGTACTGGAAGTGCTTGACCAAGAGTATGACAAGTTATGGAGCACAACACTAAAGCCTGAATATTGTCAGGGCCCATAAACTTTGCAGTAACCTGTGCTTCCAACCATTTCTTGATATAAAGTAGTGTGAATCAAATTGGCCGAAGACTAGCATTTGTGATACCGGGAATAATTGGAGGAGGCTGAGATTGATCATCCACTCAGCAGTTCTGGCTGAAGGTTGTTGTGAATATCTCAGCCTTATCTTTTGCACTGCTCTGCTGGGCTCTTCCATCATTGAGGATGGGAATATTTATGGAGCCTCCTCCTCCAGTGAGTTGTTTAATTACCATCACTATTCATGACTAGCAGTACTTTAGAGCTTAGATCTGATCCATTGGTTGTTGAATTAATTAGCTTTGTCTATCATTTGCTGCTTACACTGCCAGATAGTGGAGGCCAGAAACCTTATAACCTATAAAAAATATTTGGATAAACACTTCAAATATTATAATATTCAAAGATATGGGACAAGTGCAGGAAATTGGGATTAGTGCACATTTAATGGCAGTTATGTTGGTGCAGACTCATTGGGCTGAAGGGCCTTTTCCGCACTGTATGAACCTATGAATCTACAAATTAAGCATCCACTGTAATTTAGCACATGGTGCAGTTGTGAATCAGAACCTGTTTAAACATTCAACAGAGACAAGGAACCCTGCTGGACAACCATGTAGTCAGTCGGAATTGACACTTTATTCTTCATTTTACCAGGCTACCTATGGTGGCATGGACTACATTTTGTCACTGTGGCAGTGGCCTCAACAATGAGCTGGAAATCCTTGGCAGCCCTGGCTCAGCTGTGTGAGGGAACCACAGCTGCCATTCTGCAGGAAGTAAGCTGCCCTTGGGCCTCCTATCCCTTTAAGGGTGGAAGCCCTGCCTCTAGGAGCTGTCAGTCAATTGGAATGCCATTGGCTCTTTAGTCCCAATAGTTCCATTGGGAGCTGTGGCCATTCCTGCAACTGTACCCAATGAGTGAACACAATGATGGATACTGGAGCACTGTGTGAGATCAGGGGTTGCCGCAAACAATTGGGTAGACTCTTGTGAGGGGTCTGGGGAGGGACATAACTGAGGGAAACAGCCATATCGGCTGATCCACAGAGAGCTCAAGCAGGGACAGGGAAGCCTCAGGGTCTGCCAGGCAGTCTCCCATTATGGGAGTAAAGACCACTCTAGATGTTGTTGTAGTGCATTACAAAGTGAATATAACAAGCCCTCCACCCCTAAACACAGCTTGTACCCCATAGGCCTCAGGGGCAAGTATTTCAGTAACATCTCATCCAACACAAAACACACAGCACATCCAAGAGTCATTTAGTCACTATGTTTGAAGTCTGTTGGAGATTAATGCAGCACCCAAAGCCATGATTTATCGCATATTTGTAATCACATTCTCCTCATATTCTGTAAGTGCCAGCCCATCTCTTAAAATTGTATACTTTGTTACCCATGAATGCAACAACAAAAACAACTTAAAAACAAAGAATTGCAGATGCTGGAGATCTAAAACAAAAACAGGAAGTGCCGGAGAAACTCAGCAGGTTTGGCAGTATCTGTGGAGAGAGAAACAGAATTGACATTTTCAGTTCAGTTTGACTGAAGAAAGAGTCATACCCGATTCGAAACGTTAACTCTGTTTCTCTTTTTACAGATGCTGCTAGACCTGCGGAGTTTCTCCGGTACTTTCTGCATTTGTTTGAGCTGATGTTTACACTCTTTGGTGTATGCCTGTTTCAGAATGTATTCTTTGATGAATGATGGTGTGATCCTTGCATTCCAATTCTGGAATTTCCAATGTGCTATCTAATGGATATGATTTCACTGTGTAATACACACACGTTCTGACACTGAATTATATTTCCTACAATGCCTTATATGATTCTGGATGATTGGAAGACCTTGTACTTGATATACATTCAATCTTGCAAAGTTTCTTAATGACGAATCTTGTAAAGATTCACATTTCCAGCCTCTAGCTTTTGGACAATTTGTCCATATGTTGTCACAAAACTAGATGAGGTTTAGGAATCTATTTACTGTCATTGATATAGACCATATTTCCTCTTAAAAGAAAGAAGTGTAATGGAATTAATTTAACCATTTATCTACTGGCCAAAATCACAGAATATTATTGCTGTTTTCTCTTTATTTTTATTCATTATTTCTGCAAATACTTTTGATTTGTGGTTTGTGGCATACAATAAGTGACACTGTGCCAGTGAAAAGCTAAAGAAATTGAATGATGAGGAAATGTCTTTTGATTAATTTTCTTATCTATTTTAATTTATAACACTGGAAGCATAAACAGAAAACCATTCAACATTCATCAGATTGAATGTACATCTGGAAATGAACTTTATCCCATCTCTGTAATTAAATGTTTAACATTTCAGCTGTTGACAAGTTCCACAAAACTTCACATTTTTATCATTTTTAGCAATTCACATGATGTTGAAGTAAACTTTCAACCAGTTTTACAGTAATATAGGTTTTAAATTACTATTTGAACAGTTACAAGGCAAATTAATGTAAAAAAAACACACTTAATTACTTTGTCTTCATCTGATTTCACATCTTTTTATTCCCACTTTGCTTTGTTATCTTTTTCTCAGGTCACCTTAACTCTTACATTTTGTTTAATCCCTTTTACCTCTGATTACAGTTGTCTTAGCCATTGGCTCCCATTCACCATTTTAAAGTTTAGAACACCTTTAATTTTATTATGGATGGTACAATCTATATTTATTCATTGTTATGTTATAGGGATAAGTTATTGAAATAAATCAAAGAGATTATTAATAATATGGAATAATATCAATGTTCTGCATGGGATGGATCATTTATTGTCTCTAAACTTAATTCTACATCTTTTCTGAATAAAATGATCAATAGATCAGTTTAGTAGAATAAGCAGGCAGTTACTGATTAAAGATTGAGGTTTAGAATGGATAAATGGAATGTGGAAGAGTGATTCTTTGACAAATCCCCAAGTGGCATAGAGAAAGATTTTGGTTTCGCTAAAGAACTTAAAAACAGATTTTGGAATTAGCTTATATTGGAAGATTGAGAGATGGTCAAATGCAAAATGCATCAAGGCCAGAAAGTGAGAAGATCTATCTGTGACACTTAAAGGGTTAAGATTATTGTTGACAAAATAACTAACAGTTGAGAATGTTTACCAGACTAGAGAACTCTTCTGAGTAAAGTTTTGTCTTGAAGTGCAGCGATGTACACTATACAATCTCTATGACTGAACATATATTCCCTACCCAATAAATTAACATTTTCCAGTTTAGTGATTAAGCTCATCTATTTTAGCAATGTCAAATACAGGGGCAGCAAGTAATTAGGACAGTAAGTGGAATGTGAGCCTTAATTGCAAGGGGGATGGAGTATTAAAGTAGGGAAGTTTTGCTACAGCTGTACAGGGCATTGGTGAGATTGCACCTGGAGTACTGTGTATAGGTTTTGTCTTCATTTTTAGTGAGGGATATGTACTTGCATCGAAAGAAGTTCACAAACGGTTCATTAGGTTAATTCTTGGGATGAAGGTATTGTCTTATAGGGGAATATTGAGCAGGTTGGGCATGCACTCATACATTGGAGTTTAGAAGAATGAGTGGTGACCTTGTTGAAATATATAATATCCTGGGAGGTGGGGCTTGACAGGTTGGATGCGAAAAGGATGTTTCCCCTTGTGGAGGAATTTAAAACTTGGAGTGACATAAATAACGTCCCACTTAAGACAGAGATGAGGAGTCATTTCTTCTCTCAGAGAGTCATCAGTCTTTGTTATTCTCTTTCCCAGCAAGCAGTGGGGACTGGGTGATTAAATATGTTCAAGGCTGCATCAGGCAGATGTTTGATTTACAGGAAAATGGAATTGAGGCCACATTCAATGATATTCATTGAATGGCAGTGCAGACTTGACTTGGCCTACTCAAGCTTCTAATTTTTAAAGATTTCATGACCATTTTCTACTGTTTAGGATTGCTGCAGTTTATAGTTTTCATCATATTTCAAGTAAGAGAAGGATGGGTTTCCAATAACTGTGCCATGAAACCTGGGATGGTAATGACAGCAGCAAAGGTGCAAACTTGTACTCATGTACTGCATTCCTATATCTTCCTCCATATCTGTGAGGCAAATATTTCTCACATTCCTACATTTAATCAGACACATAGGCACTGCCTCACTCACAACCTTCAGATTTTCTCTCCTGTGTTTCAAACAAGATCAATTGACAAGTAAACGAGAACACAAATACCATAAGAATGTTTGCATTGGTATTAACCATCAAATTCCATCTAGAATAACTGTTTGCAGTAAACAAGAAGGTTCAGGCTCTTGAGGGTGACGGTGGAATATAGTTCTATTTATCTGAAATGGAAAGCAATTCATGCACTGCAGTAATATCTTTTATCACAAGTATCAGCATCCTTCAGTTAATGAGAGCTCTTGAGACCTTCTAAACTTGCTCTGTTAATGCATAAGCAGGTGATACGCTGCTTTTTACATTTTTGGACAGTCCTCCTCTGAATAACAGAATCTACAGTGGAAAGTAATTTTCCTGTTGTATTAGGGTCATAGAATCCTACAGTACAGAGACAGGCCCTTCAGCCCAAATTGGTCCATGCTGACCAAAATATCCATCTATGCTAACCCATTTCCCAGCACTTGGCCCACATCTTTGTAAACCTTTCCTACTCATGTACTCGTCCAAATGCCTGTTAAAATATGTTAATGTACCCACCTCAACCACTTCTGCTGGCAGCTCATTCCATATGCGTACCACCCTCTGTGTAAAAAAGTTTCCCCTCATGTTCCCGTGTACTCTTTTCCCTCTTACCTTAAACTGATGCCCTGTAGTCCTCAATTCCCCAACCCTGGGAAAAAGACTGAGTGCATTCATCCTATCCATGCCTCTCATGATCTTATACACTTCTATAAGGTACCCCCTCAGTCTCCTACACTCTAAAGAAAAAAGTCCTAGCTTGTAGAACCTCTCCCTATAACTCAGTCCCTTGAGTCCTGGCAACATCCTTGTAAATTTCTTCTGCACTCTTTCCAGTTTAATGACATCACTCCTATAGCAAGGTGACCAAAACTGAACACAATACTCCAAGTACGGCCTCACAAAAGTCCTGTACAACTGCAACATAACTTCCCAACTTCTATACTCAATGCATTGACTGATGAAGGCCAGTGTGCCAAAAGCCTTCTTCACTGCCCCGTCTACCTGTGACTCCACTTTCAAAGAACCGTGCACCTGAATTCCAAGGTCCCTCTGTTCCACTACACTCCTTAAGGTCCTACCATTCACCATGAAACTCCTTCCTTGATTTGACTTTCCAAAATGCAACACCTCACACTTATCTATATTAAAATCCATTTGCCATTTCTTGCCCCACTGCCTCAGCTAATCAAGATCCTGCTGCAATTTCTGATAACCTTCGTCAAAGTCCATGATACCGCCTATTTAATGTCTTCTGCAAACTTACTAATCATGCCTTGTACATTCTCATCCAAATCATTGATATAGATAACAAGCAGCAATGGGCCCAGCACCAACGCCTGAGGCACACCACTAGTCACAGGCCTCCATTCCGACAAGCATCCTTCCACTATTAGTCTCTGCTTCCTACCATCAAGCCAATTGTGTATCTAACTTGTGAGGTCTCCCCGGACTCCATGAAATCTAACCTTCCAGAGCAGCTTACTATATGGAACCTCATCAAAAGCCTTACTGAAATCCTTATAGACTCTGTCTACCACCCTGGCCTTATCAACCTTCCTGGTCACTTCATCAAAGAACGCTAACAAATTTGTGAGGCATGATCTCCCATGCACAAAACCACGCTGACTACTCCTAATCAAACCCTATTTTTCTAAATGCATGTACATCTTATCCCTCAGAATCTTCTCAAGTAACTTACTCACCACAGATGTTAAGCTTACTGGTGTATAATTCCCAGGTTTTTCTTTGCAGCCCTTCTTGAATAGGGGCACAAAATTCGCTACCCTCCAGTCTTCCGGGACCTCACCTGTGGCTAACGATGACGCAAATATATCAGCGAGGGCCCCCGCAATTTCTTCCCTAGCCCCTTGCAGGGTTCTTGGAGGTTTATTGTTGGAGCTGAAGAGACAACAAGTGCAGCTTGACACGTGCAGTTATGAGGGAAAATGATTGGTGAGTCCATGTGATAATGTCATTGAATAAGGAAAGACAGAGCAGAGAGTGTGAGGGGTGGTTTCCTGATTGCACTGTGTCTCTGCAGTCACGCTATTCGCTTGCCAAATTTACAACAATGGATTGTGTCAATCCATCAAAGTTTCTGGGCTTTTATTTCACCATCATTTTCACCTGAGCAAGTGGGGCATAGTCAGGGGAAAGAGCTTGGACGGAAAGTGTAAGAAGTCATCCAGAATCATTCACTAATGTGTATAATTGCCCACCTCGGAAATTCCATGTCACAGATCCTGGGTTCTGTGGGTCCTGTGTGGATGATGAGCCCAATCCTAGAGCCACAAATTTGGCAGGTGTATGTCCAGGAGGTGGAAATGGTCCTTGTTCTTGAGATCATTGGCATTCCTTTCTCCAATTCCTTTTCTGTACTTTCTCTTGCCAATGGGTGTTATCGAAGAATTGTGTCCCTTCATACAGGAGCTTCCTCCATGTCAGTTTCTTCTGAATGGTTGAATCCAAGAAGAGAACGACACTAACGTCACTGTGAAACTTCAGTATGTGGATGACACTGTCTGCTCTCTCAGAACAAAATCTTCAAGCCTCACTTGATGCCTTCACGGAAGCATACTGAAGAATTGGTCTCAGCCTCAAACTCAAAAAGAATCAAATCCTTTATCAACCAATTCCAGGGGAAGTTCTAGTCGATCCCTTCATTAAGATCAATGGAGAAATCCTCACAAACATGGAACATTTCCCTTACCTTGAAAGAAACCTCTCAACAAACGCTGACATTGATGTGGAGATTCAACATTGTGTCCAATCTGCGAGCACCACCTTTGGACACCTAAGGATGAGAGTGTGCTTAATGTTGAATTTTTATTATATTTTTCTTGAGGTTAAGTAAGTCATAAAATTCCTCTATCATTAACACAAGAAAACTTTGGAATTGACTCCTTCATTTTTTCAACAATCTACATTTTAAGTGAAGTGTAAACTTGTGTTACAAAAAAAGTATTGCAACTGACAAAGAGGGAATTCAGAAGTGAGCAGACAATTTTCCCTCCTCTCCTAGTCATTATAAATTAAAGAATTTGCCTTTATATAGAACCCTTTTACACACCCACCATCAATACTGAAGTATTATTGAAATGGTATAATTATTGTAGCTAAGTTGAGCTGCCAAATAGTCCCATAAACTGCGACGAGAAAAATGATTTGATTCCATTGGACCTATTTTTTGAATAAAACTCATTACAAAACACATCAAACTTTGCTGTCTACTGATGTTCACTCACTGGGAAAACTTTCTTTTTGAAATAATGGCATAGAATTTTTCAAGTCCATTCATAATGACAGATGGAATCTGCATTTAACATCTCATTCAAACAACAGCACTCCCTTAGAACAGCCCTGAAGTATCCATCCAGATTACAAGCCCAAATCTTTGAAGCCAGAAACTCCTGACTTAGAGAAGAGAGTGTTACCATAATGCTAAAGCTAATATTTATGAACCAGGTGTGACATTTTTAAGGAGTTGTGGTTACTGTTGCTAAGAATCATATTTTATAAAACAAAAAAGTTGCAGAATTAGTTAAGGCTTTAAGTGTAGAGTTAAAGAGTAACATGACTTTGAGATTCTGAGGTTAATGAAGAAAGAAAGTTGTTTTATTTATTCATGGCATGTGGGCATCGCTAGTTGGCCAGTATTTCTTGCCGATCCTTAGTTGCCCTTGAGAAGGTGCTAGTGAGCTGCCTTCTTGAACCGCTGCAGTCCACCTGCTATAGGTTGACTCATAATGTCCTTAGGGAGGGAATTCCAGAATTTTGATCCAATGATACTGAAGGAACAGCGATGTACTTCCAAATCAGGATAGTAAGTGGCTTGGGAGGGGAACGTGCAGGGGATGGTGTTCCCCATATATCTGCAGCCTTTGTCTTTCTGGGTGGTGGTGGTCACAGGTTTGGAAGGTGCTGTTTAAGGAGCCTTCTTGAATTTCAGCAGCGCATTTTGAAGATGAGAGACTCTGCTGCTACTGAGCGTCGGTGGTGGATGGAGTGAATGCTTATGGATGTGGTGCCAATCAAGTGGGCTGCTTTGTCCTGGATGGTGTCAAATTTCCTGAGTGTTCTTGAAGTTGCACTCATCCAGGCAAGTGGGGAGTACTCCATCACACTCCTGACTTGTGCCTTGTAGATACTACATAGGCTTTGGGGAGTCAGGAGATGAGTTATTCTCTGCAGTATTCCTAGCCTCTGACCTGCTCTTGTAGCCACTGTGTTTATATGGTCAGTCCAATTCAGTTTCTGGTCAATGGTAAGCCCCTAGGATGTTGATAGTGTGAGATCCAGTGACAGTAATGTTATTGAATGGCAAGGGGCTGTGGTTAAATTCCCTCTTGTTTGAGATGGTCATTTCCTGGCACTTGTATGTTGCAAACGTTACTTCACATTATCAGATCAAACCCACTCATTGTTCAGTTCTAGTTATGTTTGGACTGCTTCAGTATCTGAAGAGTCGAAAATGGTGCTGAACATTGTGCATTCATTGGCGAACATCCCCATTTCTGATCTTATGATGGAGGGAAGGTCATTGATGAAGCAGCTGATGATGGTTGGGCCTAGGACACACCCTGAGGAACTCCTGCAGAGATGTCATAGAGCTGAAAAGACTAACCTCCAGCAATAACATCCATCTTCTTATGTGCAAGATATGAATCCAAACAACAGAAACTTATCTCCCTGATTTGCATTGATGTCAGTTTTGCTAGGGTTCCTTGATGCCACAAACATTTGAATGAAGCCTTAACATCAAAAGGGCTGTCACTCTCACCTTACCTCTGGAATTCAGCTCTTTTGTCCATGTTTGAACCAAGGCTGTAATGACGTCAGGAGCTGAGTGGCCCTGGTGGAACCAAAACTGGGCGTCACTGAGCAGGTTATTGCTGAGCAGGTGCTGCTTGATAGCGCTGTTTGTGACACCTTCCATCATTTTACTGATGGTCAAGAGTAGATAGACAGGGAGGTAATTGGTCGGGTTGGATTTGTTCTGCTTTTTGTGAGCAGGACATGCCTGGGTAATTTTCCAATTGAGAATTGGCTGAAGACTGGCATCTGTGATGCTTGAACCTCTTTCCACTTCATTGTGTGTCTGTGTGTGTGTTTCTACTGATGTTTTGAATTATTGGGAGGGGTAAATGTTTCGTTTTAATATTGGAAACTGAATCTTTGGAAACTTTAATATTGGAAACTATTTTTGTGAAATAATCTTTAATTTTATCATAAATTAATAATTTTATGTTTATTAATCCGGATCTTTTCATTGTAAGTCTAATGTAGAAAAAAAACACTTGATTGGTCATATCAGGAACTAGGTAAAACAATTAAATTGATGTGACCCATGGTGTAGTGAGACAAAAAAGAGATAGCACACTCGACACATCGCCATTGCACCAGTTGCAAGGTATAACTAAATGAAGAATAATAACAGAAAAAAAAATTCCATATATCCTGTCCTGTGTGAGAGATGGATCAAACATACATTAACATCAAACATCTGAGTTTTGAAATGCATTTTTACTCACATATCATATCCTTGTTTTTATTGTATCAAGATTGGATTCCAAGGACAGGAATTTAATCAAAGGTTCAGTTAATGTTTCATCCACTTAAGCTTGAGTGAACTGAGATTAGATTGTTGTCTTGAAATCATACACTGTGTCTGTTATCATTTCAAATTTATACTTCATCAATTATGTCAAAGGTGTTTGTTTTGCTCTTTTGTATTAGTTTTGGTGCTAGTAGCAGCTGTCAGGATATATGTTATCTATCAGTGCATTGCAAGGATTTGCATCTCTCTGGAATCAACATAGATTGTTATGAAAGGTGTATCAAGAAATACTCTAAAGCCGATAACTTGTGAATTTGAAACACGTGTTATAACAGAACTGTTGTACTGTTTTTATGGTTATAATTTTAAATATTAATTAAATAAACTAATCTATGGTTATAAATAAAGCAAACAGTTCTTTCTATAAACAAGATTAAATCCTTTCTCAACTTCGGATTCTTGAAATGATCAAGAATCGCACAGTAGGGCAATAAAATATACCTTTATATTGAACAGAATAGAATATCCTTTATCGTCACATGTACTGCACAGTAGAAGTACAGTGAATAGCTTTTACAATGTCTGCCTGTTATGGTGCCATCTTAGGTACAAGTACCTAGGTACGAACTTTGGATACAAAAGAGGAATAAAAAGTAGTTGCATTACCTGACAGAGTTTAAAAAATAAGTTAAACATAAGACATTGTTAAATGATTGACATTACAATCAGGTAAAAAAATTTCAAATAAACATCACATTATAACAACCAAAAGAACTGCAGATGCTGTAAATCAGGAACAAAAACAGAAGCTTCTGAATAAGCTTAGCAGGTCTGGCAGCATCCGTGAAGAGAAATCAGAGTTAACGTTTTGGGTCCGGTGACCCTTCCTCAGAACTTCTGAGGTTGCCATTGAAATGTAATCGATGCTGCTTACTACTGGAGGACAGTTCAAAGATTACAGCATTGCCAACATGGGTGGAAATGATTACATGTGATGGATCATCACAGTAACAATCTCTATTGACAATAGGATTCCAAAACAAATATATTTATCACACATGAGATCCATGAGACCTGGAAGGTTGGCAAAGGTTTACAAGGACATTGTCGAGAATATTCTGACACTGTGATGTTAGAAATAATACTGGTGGCTAATGTTCAGGAAAACAGAACATCATGCAGTATTTCAAATTAGAGTAAAAGTAAGAATAGTTGTTCCATAGAGATGTTTAGAATTCTGAAGAGATAGAACAATAGACAGAAATGGACATGTATTGAATGGAATTAAAATGCGAGTGTGATAATGTTAACACTAAGTGTAAAAAAAGTCAGAGCATAGTTCAGGTGAATTTGCTCCAAATCTATGACAAGAGTATTTTAGTCTGTTTTCATTAATGATGATATTAAGAATGGAAAAATACAGTATTGATTTTTGATATTGTAGAAATTTAAAAACTCAATACGTTAGACTTGGAGTTTATCTTTCAAGCAATTTTAGAAATTAAATCTTTGTTCTTTGTCTTAATTGGTTCCTCAAGAATTTATAATTGTATTTCTATTCTCATTAATGATGCAATGGGAAAACACGAGTCAACAATTGTTACTTCTGAAATTTGCAACCCGAGTGCCTACATCTAGCAACCAGTGTTGTACCATTCTGGTTGCAGAAAGTGTAGGAAATGGCTGGCAGAAATTTTGGAAGCATGCCAGGGACTCAGGTTGAATTCCGGTCTTGGGTGACCAAGTGGTCTCTGCACATTCTCTTCATGTCTGCATGGGTTTCTGGTGCTCAGGTTTCCTCCCGCAGTTCAAAGATGTGCAGGTTAGGTGGATTAGCAATGGAAAATGCAAGGTTACAGGGGTAGAGAAAACATATAAAGGAATGTTTAAATTTCCAATCCTAAGTAGCCCTTGAATAAATGAAACTCTGCAATTGTAAATTAATTTTTCAGCACCAAAAGGACCTCTTACATTAATTAGTACTCAACACACTATTAAAACCACTCCCACTCAAAAATATACCAGCCATTGTATTTCTGGCATCTGGAGTTAGAGAGAAACTACCCCAAGCACACACCTTTACTCTGACTTCAGCACAAGTCTATTGCTGAAAGGTGCAACATTGCACCTTGTGGAACAGCAGAGTATCTCCAAAAGCAACTATCAGTCTTCACTGCATTTGGATAATAAAGAATTTGTCAAATGTGTTCAAGAAAATTTTCTTTATCAATATATAGATGCTCCTACTAGAGAAGGAGAAAAACTAGATCTTCTTTTGGGCAATAAGGCAGGGCAGGTGACTGAAGTAAAAGGGGGGAACACTTTGGTTCTAGCGATCATAATTCTATTAGTTTCAAAATGGTTATGTAAAAGCATAAGCCTTCTATCAAAGTTAAAGCTTTTAATTAGAGTAAGGCAAATTTTATTGGCATGAGACAAGACTTTCAAAAGTTGATTGAACTAGACTGTTCATAGGTAAAAGAATGTCTGACAAGTGGGAGGCATTCAAGAATGTGATAATGAGAGTTCAGAGGGAGTTTGTTCCTGTTAGAGTGAAGGGTAAGGCAGGTAAGATTAAGGAACAATGACTGAATAAAGATATTGAGGTTTGAGTCAAGAATAAAAGGGAATCTTATTTTAGATATAGATAACTTGGCCAATTTAATCTTTTTATATTGATTAAGAGTCCAGGGCACTCTTAAGAGAGAAATCAGGAAGGCAAAGAGGGGATATGAGATAGCATTGGAAGATAAGTTTAAGGATAATCCAAAGAGATTCTACAAATACATTAAAAGCAAGACGGTAACTAGAGAGAAGGTAGGGCCTCTTGAAAATCAAGGAGGTCGTCTTTGTATTGAAGCCCAGGAGCTGGGAGAGATACTAAATGAATATTTCATGAGAGTTTCTACTGTGAAGAAAGAAATTAAGTCTAGAGAATGCAGAGAAATAAACTTTAATGTTTTAAAAACAATTACAGAAGAGGAAGTCTGGGAGACCTTAGAGAATATAAAAGTGGATAAACCTCCAGGACCTGATCTAATGTTTCCCAGAACGTTGTGGGAAGTAGGGGAAGAAATTGCAGGACCCCTTGCAGAAATATTTGCATCATCTTTAACTACGGGTGAGGTGCCTGATGACTGGAGGGTGGCTAATGTTTTATCTGTGTTTAAAGAGGGTTGTAAGGAGAAACTAGAGAACTACAGATCTGTGTGTCTAACCTCAGTTGTGGGTAAATTGTTGGAGGTGATTATAAAAGTTAGGATTTATGGACGTTTAGAGAGGCAGAAATTGCTGACGGATAGTCAGCATGGTTTTGTGTGAGGAAAATCGTGTCTCAGAAAATTGACTGCGTTTTTTGAGGAAGTTACCAAAAAGATTGATGATGGCAAAGCAGTAGACACTTTTTATTTGGACTTTAGACAAGGTTCTGCATGGTAGACAAATCAATAAATTTAGGTCACATAGGATTCAGGGTGCACTTGCGAATTAGATACATAATTGGCTTAACAGCAGGAGACAGAGTGATAGTTGAGGGTTGCTTTTTGAACTGGAGGCCTGTGGCCAGCAGTGTTCCACTGGGATTGGTTCTGGGTCCTCTCTTGGTTGTCATTTTTATAAATGATTTGGATGAGAATACATAAGGCATGGTTAGTAAGTTTGTGGACAACACCAAGATTGGTGGCATTGTAGACAGTGAAAAAGGTTTTCTAAGATTATCAAAGGGTCTTGATCAAAGAGGTCAATGGGCTGAAAAATGGCAAATGGAGTTCAATCTGAATAAATGTGAGGTATTGCATTTTGGTAAAACAAACAAGGGTAGGGTTCATACAATTAATGATAAAGCTGTGGATATTGTTGTAGAACAGAGGGACCTAGGGGTTCAGGCACATAATTCTTTCTAGTGTGTATAGATAGGGCAATTAAGAAGGCATTTGGCACACTTGCCTTCATAGCTCAGTCCTTTGAGTATAGGAGTTGGGGAGTCATGTTGGGGCTGGAATACTGTGTCCAGTTCTGGTCGCTCAGTTATAGGAAAGATAATATCAAGCCAGTGAGGGTTCAGAAGAGATTTACCAAGATTTTGCCGGGTATGGAAGGTTTGAGTTATAAAGAAAGACTGGATAGGCTGAGATCTTTTCTCACTGGAGTATAGGAGTTTGGGAGGCGACCTTACATAAGTTTATAAAATAATGAGAGGTATAGATAGAGTTAATGGTAGTTGTCTTTTCCCTAGGATAGGAGATTTCAAGACTAGGGGGCACATTTTAAAGTTAAAAGGAGAGATTTAAAAAAGACATGAGGGGCAAATTCTTTACACAGAGGGTGGTTTGCGTGTGGAATGAACCTCCTAAGGAAGTGATCGATGTGGGTACAATTACAACATTTAAAAGACATTTCAATAAGTACATGAATAGGAAAGGTTTGGAGGGATATGGGCCAGGAACAGGCAGGTGTGGCTAGTTTAGTTTGGGATTATGTTCAACATGGACTGGTTGGGCCAAAGGGTCTGTTTCTGTGCTGTATGACTCTATTACTCTATGGGTAACATAAAATTGTTACAATTATACGCAGACATTATGATTTCAAGTGTCTCACTGCAAGAGATGGTTGCGAAATTTGATTTGGTTAACTTCACACTTTATGTACACTATGCAATTGTATCAATTCCAAGTGAAACTTTTCAACATCAATACAAAGTGTATAGGGTGATTAACGTATAAAATTGTAGACCTGGGTCCCTCTACATCCATTGGAAATATCCCATAATTAGCTTCAGTTCACTAAATGAATTGTCTTTGAACTTGCAAAGTTGTTTCCAATATTTGTCAAGATAAATAAAAAACCTGAAATATCTTCAGAACATTTAGCCTTAAAATATTACTGATTGTGACTTGAAGGATTGTGTAAACTCTCTGTTTATCCAGTAGGATTTCTCATGTGTGTGGGAGTTACAAAGGCCTCTGAAACTGCAGCAGCCACTTGTGAAATCTCACCCTGGAAGAGAGATGTGGATACAAACAGAGATGTAGAAACGTACATCGACTGAACTGGCTAATTACTTTCAGAGGGTTCTTGTGGTAAAGGTTGTTTGTAAAGACCAGAACATTGTACACTGAGTCTCTACTCAGTTTTCTGTGGAAGCATTCTTTGCACTTGTCCCTTGTCCAAATTATGTCAAGAAGATAAGCAGAACAAGCAGTTTGATCCAACAATTATGCATGTCTCTGATGTGTACAATGAAATGTAACAGTTTGTGTAAAGACTATGGCCTGGCCACACTGATCAATGTTAAAATTACTGAATGGAGCTGAAGTATAAGACCTACTTTTCAGCAGCTCTGAGCATTTTCTCCCAATGGAAATATTAGTTTCTGACACATTATTTGGTGCATCTATTATCGTTCCAAATTTCATTGCTGCCAGAGACAGTGAATAATGCATCACCAGTGAGAAGATTCTTTGCTATGATTTCTAGCAAATCAAGTTATATTTTCACATGGAGTCAGGAGGGTAATGTCTCAGCCAAAGTTATTGAAGCAAAATTGAATTTTGAACAAGCCTTACTGTGTCTTTTCCTCATTTCAGTGGGATGGCAGGAATCATGTCTGAGAACAGAAGAACTAGGAGCAGGAGTAGGCCATTCAGCCCCTCGAGCCTGCTCCACCATTTGATACAATCATGGCTGATCTGATCTCCGTCCCTATTCCACTTTCTTCCCTTTCCCCATAACCCTTCAACCCGTTACTAATTAAAAATCTGTCTATTTCCTCCTTAAATTTATTCAGTGTCCCAGCATCCATTGCACCCTGGGCTAGTGGATTCCAGATTCATGATCATTTCAGAGAAGTAATTGCTCCTCATTTCTGTTTTAAATCTTTCACCCCTTATCCTAAAATGATGACCTCTCATTCTAGGTTGCCCACAAGGAGAAACATCCACTCTACATTGACAAAGAGAAACTGGATTGGTATTCCCCTGGAGTTTAGAAGAATGATGGGGTATCCCATAGAAACCTGTAAAAGTCTAACAGGACTAGACAGGGTCAATACAGGAAGGATGTTGCCGATAACTGGAGAATCTAGAATCCTGAGGTCTACAATTTAAGGATACAGTGTAGGTCAATTAAGATTGGCCTAGAATGTGAAGAGCCTGTGGAATTCTCTGCCACAGAAAGCGACTGAGCCCAGAATTCTGAATGTTTCCAAGAAAGAATTAGATATAGTTCTTAGGGCTAATGGAATCAAAATATATTGGTGAAAGCAGGAACAGGGGTGATCAGCCAAGATCATATTGAATAGTGGAGGAGACTTGAAGGGCTGAATAGTTTAATCTTTCTTCTATTTTCTATGTTTCTAAGTGCTGAAGAAATAGAAGTAGGAGCAGGCCATTCATCATTTGAAACCTGACCCACCATTCTGCAACATCATGGCTGATCTGACCCAGGCCTCAACCTCTCTTTCATGGCAGCCCCTCATAGCCCTTAACTCTCTCTTATTTCAAAAATATGTCAACCTCCTCTTTAAATATTTTCATTGATCTAGCCTCCACAACTCTCTGGGGCAGAGATTTCCAGACATTCACTATCCTCTGACAGACAAAATTCCTTCACATCTCAGTGTTAAATAAATGTCCGCTTATTCCACAGCTATGTCCCCCAGTAGCTTGATTTCAACCCACCCGATCTGATGGTAACTAGTTTCAGGGAGAGGGGGTATTGTTGGGGGTGGTTGAAGTGGAGCAGGGCAGTTTCCCACAACAATCTGGCCCAACCCTAATTTTAAATTTACTGAAGACTATGTAAGGCCACCATAGGTCAATGTGATCTAAACAGATCTGGTTGGCTGATGTCCTCATAAGCTCGTTTTTCATTTCAGCCTCTGGCCTCCAGCTAAGCGAAGCATCATTGTTAGCAAATGTGTGAGCTTCTGAAGCCTCTAAAAGTTAGACATAAGTCCTAATTGACTTTGTGCATATGAAGGAATAAAGCAGGATAGAGGTGGTGCATTGAGCAGTGGGAGTGGGCACCTGGGCAGATACATGTGGCCATTTTCTGTTCAGTTGCTACCCACATCCTGGTTTCATGCTAATGAATCTTAGGCATTAAACCAGCTGACCTTTCCTGCTCTCAGGACAGTACAGGCAGCCCTTTCGCTTTCTCATGCCTGTCATTACTAATCAAGTTGAAATCAGTTTATCCACTCTCTCAATAGCAGCTTTAAGCCACTTTAAATACCAAGTTGATATTCATAATCATAGAGTCATAGAGCTGTACAGCACTGAAACTCCAACTCATCCATGCTAACCAGATATTCTAAATTAATCTAGTCCCATTTGCCAGCATTTGGCCCATTTCCCACTAAACCCTTCCTATTCATATACCCGTCCAGATGACTTTTAAATGTTATAATTTTCCAAAGTTCCAAAACAATGCAGCAGCGTATAAAACAGTAATTACTGCTCCAAGAATTTGAGGAAATCAGTTCCAACACTAAAAATACCTCAATAAAGGAGCATCTCTTACGGCCTCAAATTTTTCCTGTCATCCATCTTGGATTACCCAGAATCCATAGTATTTCTGAGCCCATTTTGTTTTTCTGATATTGTCAGAAAATGTACTTTTAACAATGGGAATAAAAACCCTCATTAAAACAAAAAGCAATTTCTGAGACTGGTTTGACTTGCCGAGTTTTGTGTCTCCCGATGTTTCTGAATGATTGCTGCAAACTGACCTTTGCAGGTTTTGCTTGGATGGATTATTGTTGTTCTTCTCATTTTCCCACTGGGAGCATCCACTCTGAACAGGCTGTGTCCCCAGCTCCTAAACAGGAAGAAACTGACTTTCATCTCAAGCATTGAAATAACCCAACAGAGGAAAAATAACCAAGCACAACCCTTACAGACAAACCAATGACCTCCATCGCATATCACAGCAATAACATTAGAAATATTGGGGCCACCAACTACATTATGAAAGGTATTACTTGTCCAACACACTTCCTCTCAACAACATGCCCCCCCAACACACACACACACACACACATACTCTCTCAGTCCATCCCCACTCCGTACAGACACATGCCCTTTCCACGCACACCGCTTTCCCCGACCCCGACCCCTCTTTATTTTGTTTCTGAAGCTTGGTAAGTGTTGTAACAGGAACATGTGAATAAAATCAGTTCATTCAGCTGAAGATTTTATCACCTCTACCTCAAACAACTGCATCCACATTTTTTAATTAAAACAAAGCAACTTTCCACCATGAAAATACATTCAGTATCCACACATCTGCTCAGACGCTAACTGACCCACTGTGTTTCAAGCATTTTCTATTTCTGCAATTTATTTCATTAATCTTGTACTGGCAGTTGAAGCAAGGCTGGTTATTGCTGAAAGCTTGGTTCCATTTAATTTAGAAGTAAATGATTCTCACATCTGCATGACTAACATCAATGGGAGATCCAGAAATGAATCTCCACTGATTCTGCTTCAGGTCTTATTTCAAAGTTATAGAAAGCACAGAAAATTCTTTACGTGAGTAATTGTGTTCTAAATGCAATTTCAAAGCCATTGAGAATAACAATTTGTGCATCATCACAACCTGACAGAAATATCAAAGGGAAAAACACCATTGACAAAAGACCTAAGTCATCTTACCAGAGCTGTAATTGCATGCTGGAAAAGCAGTTAAAATCAAAAACCTGGAAACCAGATTGGGCTTTTATTATGTTCCATTTTATTTCATGATAATTAAGATTATTCATCTAAAAATGAATTCATTTAATTAATCTCCTAAAATATATAGACCTGCAATTAGGACCTAGCCATTGGAATTAAATTCTAATAATCCATTTTTTGCTATCAAGTCAGATTCTGCTGTTAACACCACTTTGCAGAAGGGGAAATGAATTTTAATTAGGAGTGTCAAATTCTTGGAGAAGAAAGCAGAAAGTTAGTGGGTTCTCTTGGTCCCACTATTACCATCAAACATGAATAACAGAGAATCAATACATTTGTCACAGGTTTTAGCCATGGTAAATGTGGGGTTATGGGGATAAGGTGGGGGGCTGTGTCTGGGTAGGATATTCTTCGGATGGTTGGTGCAGACTTAATGGGTCAAATGGCCTCTTTCTGCACCATAGTGGTTCTATAATTCTATGACCATCACCTCGACTCTTACGTTCACTACCCGGACACACCTTGGCATGCATCTTTACCCTTGGGCAGCGGGGATTCCCAATGGAGGGCTCTCTATGTGGGAGTCCTCCTTTATTCCATCAGGGACCTGGGGTGAAGGGTGTTGCATGCAACAGTCCCTTATAACTGCAGATTGCAGTGGTTCATGGACTCCCAGCCCAACTGTTTATTTTGCAGCGCTGTGGAGTTTGTGGACCATATATGTGGGTTATGTGTGTTTGCACTCCCTTTGTTGTTATTTGAAAAGCTTTTGGTATGTTTTTGGTTGCACTTCAGCCACACACTCTTGATCCTTGAGCACCCAGTGCAGAGGGGTGTGGGCAGATTGGCGAACCTCCTCGTGGATCTGCTCCTGGGCCTGGCCAGGCTGGCTATAAACAGGTCCAGGCAGCGGGCTACGGAGACGGTCATCTCTGCCAAATGTCTGCCCCTTTTCCATGGTTATGTTCATGCCCAGGTATCATTGGAGAGGGAGCACACGGTGTCCATCAATGCTTTTGATGCCTTTAGAGAGAGATGGGCACTGTAGGGATTGGAGTGATTTATCTTCCCTTCCAACTCCATTTAGTCATTTCCAGCTCTCCGTAACCCAAACCCCTGTCCCCCACCTTTACATTGTCTGTAATGGGCTTTGTTTGTAAATACTTAATGGGATATGCGGATATTTTTACTGATGGTGCTTGTTAGTTTCAAAAACAAAATGTAAAAGAGGAATCTGAAAGTGAAAGAATAAAAAAGGAAATAAAGAATCTGATGGAGAGAAAAAGAACCTATATAACTCCAACTCCATGCTAATTTAAATCCCTGTCTCTTCCCCTGCTCTTCCCTTTGTTAATTGTTAATTTTGTTCAAGATGAAGCTGATTTGGTGGCGAATTTTTTAACAAAAAAGAAAAATCTGCTTTTGGAAACTGAAATAGTTATAATCACTCATGGTTAGTTTTAAACAAATTTAAATCTAGATTCAGGTTTAGGAATGGTAGTCTGGTGATTTGGATGGTGAGAAGTGGAAGGTGTGTCTGGAAATCATTCATTGTACTGCAATCGGTTTGTTCAATAGTTTCTCTGATGAATCAAGTTATACCTCACTGCTATCAACTTTCTCACTGTCTTTATATCACATGATAGAAACATATAAAATGATGAAGGGAACAGATAAGATAGAAGCAAGGAGGTTGTTTCCACAGGCATGTGAAACTAGAACCAGGGGGCATAGCCTCACAATAAGGGGGAGCTGATTTAGGACTGAGTTGAGGAGGAACTTCTTCACCCAAAGGGTTGTGAATCTGTGGAATTCCCTGCCCAGTGAAGCAGTTGAGGCTTCCTCATTGGATATTTTTAAGGCAAGGATAGATAGATTTTTGAACAGTAAAGGAATTAAAGGTTATGGTGAGCAGGTGGATAGAGGATCTGAGTCCATGAAAAGATCAGCCATGATCTTATTGAATGGCAGAGTAGGTTCAACAGGCCAGATGGCCCACTCCTATTTCTTATTGTCTTATGATCTGGAGAAATATAAATGACTAAAATATTTTAGAGAAAGCCCTTGGTCTGAGTGTCCTTCTGTTCACATGAAGTGTGTGGTCAGAGCATTTAACAGCCTTCCTATAATTTTAAGCTGACACAAATATATATACGGGAGGATGGTGAAGCTACAAACGGGAAAGCTAACTATTTTTCCAGTGTCTGAGAGTTTAGCAAAAGGGCACAGACACAAGATTAAGTGTAAGATATTTAGAATAGAGAACCAAGAGATGACTCATCACACAGAGCATTGAGGCTATGCTGCAGACATGGTGCCAACATTCAAGATCATATTGAAGAGGTCAATGAAGGCAGATTGGTGAATGTGATAAGGATTATTTACTTCCTGACATAGACTGGTTAAGCTGAATGTCTTGTTCTTATACCTTTGTGTTATTATACACAAAGAGGCAATCAGACCTTATCTGAACCAGATTTGAATGGTCTGGCCATGTGTACTTTTCTTTTTAAGAAACTGATTGCCATGGTGCACATTTGCAGTTAAGTTTGCTCTACAAGACTTGCTTTCTCCAGCTTTCTGCCTTCAGTAAAATTAGTTTCTGTTATTCTTTATTCCATAAATGCAGCTGTTTAGCTCAGCATTAGTTGGTGATATTACTTAATGAAATCTCATAAATGGTCATTGTGGAATTTGAACAATCCCAAATTAGTGGATACGATTCTGAGACAGATATTACTCTTGGGAGTCATGTAAAATTTTCCTGGGTATCTCATCTATTTTGGGCCACATAATGTACTGGAAATGTTTTGGTTTTTTAAACTTTGATTTTTCATGTTGAAGAGCACAAAAACTTAATGCACTTTCTCTCAATTGAATAGAGTAATAGCATGCATTATAAGGCATGCATTGTTTTTCAAAACCATTCCAACTGCTGTACAAGTAATTTAATCTGATGCTCCTTTTAACTAATAAAACTGATTTTCCTTGTGCCAGTCCACTAACATAGCAATGCTTCACCAATAGAATACCAGGTTTAAAACAAAATTCAATAGCCTCATTGAAGCTGCAAGTTTACCAAAATCATAAAGTTTATTATGAATTTCACTACAACAAGATCCAGCCTATGGACTGCCAAATAAAAAAAAATACAAAGATCAATATCTTTTACTGTGCTTATTTTACTTTCTATAAAGAACTACACATTTTATTAAAATTATTTTAAATACAACTCATAAATGCATCAGAAAATAAATGCCAAACACATTCACAGTTATATGTCTCTAAAACACCTGAGACAATGTCTGGTTTAGTTTATTGCAGGGATCTGCAGGCATAGTTTGTTCCGATACATACTGTATTGCAGTTTAATTTGTTTGTTCTGACAAGCTGTGTTCTATTAGACGCAAGATCTATAGGGCAGATTACTTTCGCAAAAGTCTACATAGTGTCTTTATCTTCTCTCTGGAAAGGTATCCAATACTGTTCATACAATTCTATAAGTTACAATAGATCAATGAATGGAAGAAATGGCTCAAACAACAATGTAGCTTGACTTAAAGTTGCCTCTAAGTGTTTCACAACAAATTGATTATTATGGAAATTTTCTTGTTCTGTAGCTGTAGCTAATTGTACAAAAGCAAATGAGGCAAGTGATTGGTTAGTATGTTTAGTACTGACATTGATTGAAGGATTATTGTTGGCTAGGACACCAGGTAAGCTCACTGACCTTCAAAGAAAACAACAGAGTTCTTTTAACATCCACCTGAATAATTCCAACAATGCAGGACTGTGCCCTGTAATGTCTGCCCATTGTGTACTCAGCTCCTGGGAGTGAAAGCACACCTGCTGCCTCAGACATAGGATTAATACCAATGGAACTGATCCAACTCATTGATGCTAAAATAATGTGAGAAAGTGGAGCTTTGCTGTCCTAGCAGCTATCAGGACACTTTTACAGTATAACATCATCATCGCCAAGTGGAATATATCCTTTACTGACTCATTTTATAACGTAGGTTAATTTATATGAGGTCATATTGAATCAATGTCTTTCATTAAAAATGAAAATATTAGCACTATTAATGACAGGGGAGGAAAATAGTTTCTTATAACTTAGGTTGTATAATAAAGTGAAATATTATCATGTTGAGTTCCTTTTCACTGAACAATAGCAAGTATTTATAATAAATCTGTTAAAATTATTTTCAGAAAAACAATTAAACTGGCATTTAGCATGCTGCAACTATCACTTGCCATATGGAGACAGATGAAACACTTTTGTTTATTGATGACCCCTGTATACAGGAGCTTGAGAGTCATATCTACAAAGTAATTTTTGACCAGTATTTGGAGTGACCTAACCTGTTATTCAAATAAGAGTTCTCTTTAACTAAAATGTCCCATTTAACTGGCATGAACCACACAATCACATTGATAGGAAGTGCAATTCATTGTACACTTTGAAATTGACATTGAGGGTTAAGACAGAAGATGAATTGACAATGATATGAATGTTAAAATCATGAGGAAAAACATCAAAAGTAGAGGTTACAGTGGCAGGAAGGAATTAGGATGTGGCAGGAATCTCTCAAACAGTGGCTCACAGGAAGATGGTAATGAATAAAACATAGAAGGGTGCAGTAGAGAAAAAATGGATGGCAGGGGAAATGTATTTAACTGTTATAGTTACAATTATCATGACAAGTTACAAATGTGCTTTGAAGCATGTTTTCAAAGAGCGTTGTCATGATTGGTTAAGGAACAATCAAAATAAACAGAGTGCAGGGCTGGATGAACACAGCAGGCCAAGCAGCATCATAGGAGCAGAGAGGCTGACATTTCGGGCCTAGACCCTTCATCAGAAAAGGCCCGAAACATCAGCCTCTCTGCTCCTATGATGCTGCTTGGCCTGCTGTGTTCATCC
>NC_063362.1:703046-705414 GCF_021869965.1 Rhincodon typus
TCAGCCTCTCTGCTCCTATGATGCTGCTTGGCCTGCTGTGTTCATCCAGCCCTGCACCTTGTTGTCTCGGATTCTCCAGCATCTGCAGTTCCTACTATCTCTGATTCAAAATAAACAGAGTGCTTGCCACTGCTCCCAGCCTCACTTCCCCTGGTTTGGAAATCTGTTCCTCAAGAAACAGTTCCTCTGAAACTGTGCTGAGGCATTCCAGTCAGAGGAAGACCAGACCCTGGTATTAAAAAGTTCTGTATCATTACTATAATCACATGGTTGAATGGAAACATCTCCACATTGTTTGGAAATAGAAGCCCCAGTTTTAACTCCCGATGTGATCCCAGGTAGACTGTGCTCAATTCCCCTGTCTGAATTCGGAGGGCTGGAAGAATTGGGGAGAATAATTCAAATAGGCCAACTAGCGAATGAGAGGATTCAAGGTAAAGTTGCCCCTCACCCATAGGAAATGGCACAGAGACCATGCAAAATGTCATGTTGCCTCCTCATTTCCATAATTGTGTTATGCAGCCCAACCCTAAACATGCAGATAGTGGCAGCAGTATGTATCACCTATAAGATGCACTGTGGCAACTCACCAAGGCTCCTTCAACCTTCTGAACCCACAACTACTACCATTGAGAAGGACAAAGGCGTCAGATACACGTGAAAACCATCTCCTGCAAGTTCCCCTTCATTGGATGAGCAACAAATGCTGGGCAATCACCAGCGACACACACATCCTATGAACAAATAACAACAAAAAACTGTTAAGTGGAGGTTCAGGCCAGAGGAAGGGTTCCACTTTCTCAAGTGGAACTCTTGAAGCTTTAGTTCAGGAGGCAGAAAGGTGGACGGAGCTCATGTTTCCCCAGGGAATCCTTTGGCTGTCCAGACAGACGCTGTGAAAGCAAATTGTCTCAGAGATCATTGCCAGGCTGCTGGGCCTTGGATACAGTGCCAGAGGAAGTTTAATGACCTTGTACAAGTGATCAAGGTCAGTGAATTTATTTTATTTGTTCACGCGATGTGGGTATTACTGACAAGGCCATCATTTATTGACCAATTCTAGAGAAGGAGATGGTGAACTGCTGTCACGGAGAGAGGGCTCCAGGGTTTTGATGCAGAGACAGTGAAAGAACAAGTGATAGAATTTCAAGTCAGCTGCCTTTAAATAGCTTCTCTCCTGCCTGCTTAAAGAAGATATTTAAATCACAGCCATCAGGGAGACAGCAGAGTTACTGTTGAAAAATCACAAGGAATATTGTAACAACTCATCAACCCAGTTTCTGCTCAATGTACAAGGTTAAAAGTAGCTCTGTAGTCTACATGTTGCCAGTACCACGACCACAGCTTTCGTTGCTACTGATTAATATAAATATCATCCTGCAACTGATAATAGATAATGCTTTGAGCAAAATTGAGCCATTTTTCACAGCAAGAATATCAATCAAACTGAATGGCAAATAAAATTATTGTCACACAATATCCTGAAACTTTAGGGAAAAAAACTCAAAGAAGAATAACCCTTTATCAAATGATCTAACCTTGTTTACCCCTCTCTATTCACTGCAAGTATGTTATTGTTTAACCATCCACTTTTAATCTATTTCCATTTTTGCAGTATCAAATCTGAGCTGGAGCCATTTTGTAGAAATCCCATAAACAAAATGACTCTTCAATCAGGCTAAGTTTGTTAACAATTTTTGTTCAAATGGACACATTATAAAACGTTACACAAAACAGCATGTGAACAGAGAACCATCTGCTCTGGGACTTCCTGTCACCTTGTTATATGATCCTATACCTTTCAGAGCAATTTAATCATCACGGTCCACAGAACCGGTCTTTCTCAGTGAATATTTCTTGACAATTTTATATCTCTTCTGTTCCTTTCTGAAGTACACAGCTATCACAGACTCTGCATATTCATACAGTCCATTGCTCTGAATATCAGCTTGGGTCAAGGATCTTCAACTTCATTTTGGTTGCTAAATAGAACTATAAGAATCTTAGGGAACAACCTTGGGTAGGGATGAGATTGAATCAATACCCTTTGTTTGCTGAGTACCTGTAGGAATAAATGTCATTTACTTAATTGGACTGTGATGGATAATTATATAAGAATCAAAGTAAGCAAATAGAAAGGATGCAATATTTGAAAAATGAGGGGTGTGGCTGTGTGAGAAACATAGCGGTATGAGAATTGGGCTCAATGGAGAATGGGGCTGTGTGAGGAATGGGACTGTGTGAGGAATGAGGCTGTGTGAGAATTGGGCTTAATGGAGAATGGGGCTGTGTGAGGAATGGGACTGTGTGAGGAATGGGATTGTGTGAGGAATGGGGCTGTGTGAGAATTGGGCTTAATGGAGAATGG
>NC_063362.1:705424-705711 GCF_021869965.1 Rhincodon typus
TGGGGCTGTGTGAGAATTGGGCTTAATGGAGAATGGGGCTGTGTGAGAATTGGGCTTAATGGAGAATGGGGCTGTGTCAGGAATGAGGCTGTGTGAGGAATGGGGCTATGTGAGGAATGGGGATGTCTGAGGAATGGGACTGTCTGAGGAATGGTACTGTGTGAGAATTGGGCTCAATGGAGAATGGGGCTCTGTGAGGAATGAGGCTGTGTGAGGAATGGGACTATGTGAGAATTGGACTCAATGGAGAATGGGGCTGTGTGAGGAATGGGACTGTGTGAGGAATG
>NC_063362.1:705721-714889 GCF_021869965.1 Rhincodon typus
GTGTGAGAATTGGGCTTAATGGAGAATGGGGCTGTGTGAGGAATGGGGCTGTGTGAGGAATGGGGCTGTGCAGGGAACAGGTTTGTATAGGAATTAGCTAAGCACCTTTCTGCAGTGCATCTTGTACATGGTATATACCGCTGCTACTGAGCATCAGTGGTGGAGGGAATGGTTGCTTATGGATGTGACGCCAATCAAGCAGGCTACTTTGTCCTTTGTTCTTGAGTGTTGTTAGAGCTGATCCCCTCCAGGCAAGTGGGGAATATTCCATCCCACTCCTGACTTGTGCCTTTTAGAAGGTGGACAGGTTCTGGAGAGACAGGAGGTGAATTACTGGCTACAGGACCCCTAGTCTCTGAACTACTCTTGTAGCCACTGTGTTTATGTGGGCGGTCCAGTTGAGCTTCTGGTCAATGGTTATCCCCAGGATGTTAATAGTGTGACATGTAGTGATGGTAATGCTATTGAACATCAAGGGATGTTAGTTAGATTGTCTCTTGATACTTATGTGATGTGAGTGTTCCTTGTGTCATATTAGTTCAAACCTGGATATTGTCAAGATTTCATCGCATTTGAACAAGGACCTCTCTAGTATCTGAGGAGTCGTGACTTTTGCTGAACATTGTGCAATCATTGGCGAACATCCCCACTTCTAACCTTATGATGGAGGGAAGGTCATTCATGAAGCAATTTAATTTTAAATTCATTCATGGCATGAGGGTGTCAGCATTTATTGCCCATCCCAGTTAAGAGTCAACCACATTGCTGTCAGTTTGGAGTCACGTGTAGGCCAAACCAATGAAGGATGGCTGTTTCCTTCCTTAAAGGACATTAGTGAACCAGACGGGTTGTTCCTGACAATTGGACAATGAACTCATGGTCATCATTAGATTCTTCCAGATTTTTATTAAATTCAAATTCCACATCTGCTGTGGGGGGATTCAAACTCTCCAGAACAGGGCAGCACAGTGGCTCATTGGTTCGCACTACTGCCTCACAGCACCAGGGACCTGGGTTTGATTCCTGCCTCAGGTGACTGTCTGTGTGGAGTTTGCACATTCTCCCTGTGTCCGTGTGGGTTTCCTCCGGGTGCTCCGGTTTCCTCCCACAGTCCAAAGATGTGTAGGCTAGGTGGATTGGCCATGTTAAATTGCCCGTAGTGTTCAGGGATGTGTAGATTAGATGAGTTACAGAGGAAAGGGGTGGGGGCTGGGTCTGGATGGGATGCTCTTCAGAGAGTCAGTGTGGACTTGTTGGGCTAAAGGGCCTGTTTCCACACTGTAGAACATTACCTGGGTCTCTGGACTAACAGTCCAGCAATAATACCACTGGGCTGTCACCTCCCCAGCTACAGATAGTTGGACCTAGTACACTACCCGAGAATATTCAGCATTCTTGTGATGCAGTGGTAGTGCCCCTAGCTTTGGGTCAGAAGGTCTGTGTTCAAGACCCAATAGTCTCAGGCATGTGTTGTAATACATCAGAATGAGTTGAGTAAAAAGAACTCCTGCAGTGATGTCCTGGAGGAGATATCCAACAACATTTCTGCCAGGCATGATCCAATCATTGGAGAGTATTCCCATTGATTCCAGATGTCAAGGGCTGTCACTCTCACCACACACCTAGAATTCAGCTCTTTTGAACCAAGGCTGTAATGAGGTCAGGAGCTGAGTGGCCCGGGCGGAACCCAAACTGGGCGTCACTGAGCAGGTTATTGCTGAGCAGGTGCTGCTTGATAGCGCTGTTACTGACACCTTCCATCACTTTACTGATGATTGAGAGGAGACTGATGGGGCGTTAATCAGCTGGGTTGGATTTGTCTTGCTTTTTGTGGGTAGGACATACTTCGGGAATTTTCCACATTGTTGGGTAGATGCCAGTGTTGCAACCGATGCTGTGAAGAGTACACACACTCCACTCAACCCACTGCAAAAATGAAAACTAAGGTCCATTTAAGTCAGAGGCATTAGCATTTTGCTCGCAGACCTCTTCAGCCTGCTAGTAGTGAACATGGAGCATGGAACATGGAACATATTGCTCAGTTACAATAATAGGACCATCAGGCAGCAACCAAGTTGGTCCTTTTGCAATTGAGTTTCTATTCGATGAGAGACCTCACCCCATTATCGTCACTCACCGAGCAAAGATCGGAATTTTCTCCCCCGGTTTTGCTGCCTACCTCTTTGACTAAGCCTTGTCCTCTGCCTTTGCTTCTGACATAAATGCATTTTGCTCTTTCTTTTTATCTTTGGATCCACACTTGATTTGTGGTTTCCATGAGAACAATCAAACTCTTGAAAGGTTTTTGGCTGTTATCATAAAATATTGGCCTCTAGGGTCAGTCTGGTGGGAACAGGTGCAGAGACGAAATAGCTTAGAAACAAATTAGAATTCAGAAACACGGTCAGCGCAAGAAGGGTGGGGGAGGGATTAATGAGCTGTAAGGAAATATAATGGAGAAGGTAGAAAGGAAGAAGGAACAAAAGGCACATGGGGAATATGCCTTCACCAGGTATAAAAATAGCATAACAAATGCTTCAGCACCACTGATAAATGAACAGCAATCTTATATCCGTGCTGCATATCTGTCTAATGCTTAAGAAACAAATTCCTATAAATAAATGCAGACATTTATGTTTGTCACATTTTTTATCTCATTAGGTATTTGGTAAGGTCATCGACATTAATATAAATTCAACTGTAGCCAAGTAAGCTCCCTTCTGAATTTACAAGAGTCCCATTTCTCACCAGGACATTCCAGGTGAGCATGTCCCCCAGTTATAAAGCAGCATCTAAGAGATGTAGCAATGGAGTAAGTACTCTTGAATGAGTGCATTCATTCTGTAGTTAACTTTGCCATTAGACTGTTTTTTATAATCTGTTATCTAAAAGCAACAGCATTACGGACAGAGATCCCATTGTTCAGAATCCTTCATCCCCTCAGAGCTGACCTAGATACGAGCAGAGCCGGCGTGCAATGAGGGAACAATACTCCTAATAAAAGAAGTTCCAAATTGTATTCAGAGATAGTAGGAACTGCCGATGCTGGAGAATCTGAGATAACAAGGTGTAGAGCTGGATGAACACAGCAGGCCAAGCAGCATGAGAGGAGCAGGAAAGCTGACGTTTCGGGTCTGGACCCTTCTTCAGAAATAGGGGAGGGGAAGTGGATTCTAAAATAAATAGAGAGAGAGAGGCAGGTGGATGGAAGGTGGATAAAGGAGAAGATAGGTGGAGAGGAGACAGACAGGTCAAGGAAGCGGGGATGGAGCCAGTAAAGGTGAGTCTAGGTGGGAAGCTGGGGTGGGGGTTGGTCAGTCCAGGGAAGACAAGGAGGCAGGGATGAGGCTAGTAGGTAGGAGGTGGGAGTAGGGGTTGAGGTGGGAGGAGTGGATAGGTGGCAGAAAGGACAGACAGGTTAGGGGGGCAGGTACGAGCTGGGCTGGTTTTGGGATGAGGTCGGGGGAGGGGAGATTTCGAAGCTTGTGAAGTCCACATTGATACCATTGGGCTACAGGGTTCCCAAGTGGAATATGAGGTGCTGTTCCTGCAACCTTCGGGTGTCATCGTTGTGGCACTGGAGGAGGCCCAGGATGGACATGTCGTCCAAGGAGTGGGAGGGGGAGTTGAAGTGGTTCGCGACTGGGAGGTACAGTCATTTGTCGCGAACCGAGCATAGGTGTTCTACAAAGCGGTCCCCAAGCCACCGCTTGGTTTCCCCGATGTAGAGGAGGCCACATCGGGAACAGCAGATACAGTATACCAC
Organism: Rhincodon typus; assembly: GCF_021869965.1. NCBI lineage: Eukaryota > Metazoa > Chordata > Chondrichthyes > Orectolobiformes > Rhincodontidae > Rhincodon > Rhincodon typus. The sequence continues at coordinate 709,488 of NC_063362.1, forward strand.
ATTAGCAGATGTGCAGGTGAACATCTGCTTGATGTGGAAAGTCTTCTTGGGGCCTGGGTTGGGAGTGAGGGGGGAGGTATGGGGGCAGGTGTAGCACTTCCTGCGGTTGCAGGGAAAAGTGCCAGGTGTGGTGGGGCTGGTGGGGAGCGTGGAGCGGACAAGGGAGTCACGGAGAGAGTGGTCCCTCCGGAAAGCAGATAAGGGTGTGGAGGGAAAAATATCTTTGGTGGTGGGGTCAGATTGCAGATGGCGGAAGTGCCGGAGGATGATGCGTTGGATCCAGAGGTTGGTGGGGTGATACGTGAGGACGAGGGGGATTCTGTTTTGGTTGTTGTTGCAGGGAGGGGGTGTGAAGGATGAGTTGCGGGAAACACGAGAGACGCGGTCGAGGGCGTTTTCGACCAGTGTGGAGGGGAAGTTGCGGTCCTTGAAAAACGAGGATATCTGGGATGTCCGGGAGTGGAGCGCCTCACCTCGGGAGCAGATGCAGCGGAGGGGAAGGAATTGGGAATAGGAGATAGCATTCTTGCAGGAAGGTGGGTGAAAGGAGGTGTATTCTAGGTAGCTGTGGGAGTCAGTAGGCTTGAAATGGATATCGGTTTCCAAGTGGTTGCCAGAGATGGAAACAGAGAGATCCAGGAAGGAGAGAGAGGTGGTCCAGGTGAACTTAAGGTTGGGATGGAAGGTGTTAGTGAAGTGGATGAACTGTTCGAGCTCCTCGTGGGAGCACGAGGCGGCGCTGATACAGTCATCGATAAAATGGAGGAAGAGGTGGGGGATAGGGCCAGTGTAGCTTCGGAAGGGGGATTGTTCCACGTATCCTACAAAGAGGCAGGCATAGCTTGGGCCCATGCGGGTACCCATGGCCAGGGAATTGGAACTTTTGGAGGAGGTGGAGGGCGTGGGTGGTGTCACGGACGTAGGTAGGGAGTTCCTGGACCAAGGGGGGCAAAATGGAGTCGAGATAAGTGGAGATAAATTCGGTGGGGCAGGAGCAGGCGGAGACAATGGGTCGACCAGGGCTGTCAGGTTTGTGGATTTTGGGAAGGAGATAGAAGCGGGCGGTGCGGGGTTGGGGAACGAGGACGTTGGATGCTGTGGGTGGGAGGTTACCTGAGATGATGAGGTTGTGGATGGTTTGGGAGATGATGTTTTGATGGTTGGGGGTGGGATCATGATCAAGGGGGCGGTAGGAGGAGGTGTCAGAGAGCTGGCATCTGGCCTCGGCGATGTAGAGGTCAGTGCGCCATACTACAACTGCGCCTTCCTTGTCCGCGGGTTTTATGGTGAGGTTGGGATTGGACCGGAGGGAGCGGAGGGCTGCACGTTCTGTGGGGGAGAGGTTGGAGTGGGTGAGGGGGTGGAGAGGTTGAAGCGATTGTTGTCTCGATGGCAGTTGGAGATGAAGAGGTCGAGGGACGGTAGTAGGCCTTGGGGTGGTGTCCAGGAGGAGGGGGTGTGTTGGAAGCGGGAGAAGGGGTCAGTAGAGGGAGGGTTCGGCTCACGATTAAAGAAGTAAGCGCGGAGGTGGAGGCGACAGAAAAACTGTTCAATGTCCAAGCGTGAGCTGTATTCGTTGATGTTTGGGTGGAGGGGGACAAAGGTGAGTCCTTTACTGAGGACTGACCGTTTGTCCTCAGTAAGGGGGAGGTCTGGGGGGATGGTGAAGACTCGACAGGGCTGGGTGCTACTGTCTCCTCTGTCACCTCAACCTCTCCACCCCTCTCACCCACTCCAACCTCTCCCCCACGGAACGGGCAGTCCTCCGCTCCCTTCGGGCCTAGACCCTTCTTCAAACCATCTCCCAAACCATTCACAACCTCATCACCTCAGGTGACCTCCCACCCACAGTCTCCAACCTCATCATTCCCCAACCCCACACCGCCCGTTTCTATTTCCTTCCCAAAATCTACAAACCTGAATGCCCTGGTTGACTCATTGTCTCCCCCTGCTCCTGCCCCACCGAACATATCTCCACTTATCTCGACTCCATTTTCTCCCCCTTGGTCCAGGAACTCCCCACCTACGTCCGTGACACCACACACGCCCTCCACCTCCTCCAGAACTTCCAATTCCCCGGTCCCCAACACCTCATCTTTACCATGGACGTCCAGTCCCTATACACCTACATTCCCCACACAGATGGCCTAAAGGCCCTCCGCTTCTTCCTGTCCCGCAGGCCCGACCAGTCCCCCTCCACTGACACCCTCATCCGCTTAGCCAAACTCGTCCTCACCCTCAACAACTTCTCTTTCAATTCCTCCCACTTCCTACAGACAAAGGGGGTAGCCATGGGTACCCGCATGGGCCCAAGCTATGCCTGCCTCTTCGTAGGTTACGTGGAACAATCCCTCTTCTGAAGCTACACTGGCCCTATCCCCACCTCTTCCTCCGTTACATTGATGACTGTGTTAGCACCGCCTCGTGCTCCCACGAGGAGCTCGAACAGTTCATCCACTTCACTAACACCTTCCACCCCAACCTTAAGTTCACCGGGACCATCTCCGATACCTCTCCTTCCTTCCTGGACCTCTCTGTCTCCATATCGGGCAACCACCTGGAAACCGATATCCATTTCAAGCCTACCAACTCCCACAGCTACATAGAATACACCTTCTCTCACCCACCTTTCTGCAAGAATGCCATCTCCTGTTCCCAATTCCTTCGCCTCCGCCGCACCTGCTCCCGAAGTGAGGCATTCCACTCCCAGACATCCCAGATGTCCTCATTTTTCAAGGACCACAACATCCCCTCCACACTGGACGAAAACGCCCTCGACCGCATCTCTCGTGTTTCCTGCAACTCATCCCTCACACCCCCTCCCGCAATAACAACCAAAACAGAATCCCCCTCGTCCTCACGTATCACCCCACCAACCTCCGGATCCAACACATCATCCTCCGACATATCCGCCATCTGCAATCTGACCCCACCACCAAAGACATTTTTCCCTCCACACCCTTATCTGCTTTCCATAGGGACCACTCTCTCCGTGACTCCCTTGTCTGCTCCACACTCCTCACCAGCCCCACCACACCCGGCACTTTTCCCTGCAACCGCAGGAAGTGCTACACCTGCCCCTACACCTCCCCCCTCACCGCCATCCCAGGCCCCAAGAAGACTTTCCACATCAAGCAGATGTTCACCTGCACATCTGCTAATGTGGTATACTGTATCCGCTGTTTCCGTTGTGGCCTCCTCTACATCGGGGAAACCAAGCGAAGGTTTGGAGATCGCTTTGCAGAACACCTATGCTCGGTTCGCGACAAACAACTGCACCTCCCAGTCACGAACCATTTCAACTCCCCATCCCACTCCTTGGATGACATATCCATCCTGGGCCTCCTCCAGTGCCACAACGATGACACCCGAAGGTTCCAGGAACAGCACCTCATATTTTGCTTGGGAACCCTGTAGCCCAATGGTATCAATGTGGACTTCACAAGCTTCAAAATCTCCCCTCCCGCTACCGCATCCCAAAACCAGCCCAGTTCATCCCCGCCTCCCTAACCTGTCCTTCCTCCCACCTATCCGCTCCTCCCACCTCAAGCAGCACCCCCACCTCCTACCTACTAGCATCATCCCGCCCCCTTGACCTGTCCGTCTTCCCTAGACTGACCAACCCCCATCCTAACTTCTCACCTACACTCACCTTTACTGGCTCCATCCCCACCTCTTTGACCTGTCTGTCTCCTCTCCATCTATCTGCTCCTTTTTCCCTCTTCCATCCGCCTCCCCCCTCTTTCTATTTAATTTAAAATCCCCTTCCCCTCCCCCATTTCTGAAGAAGGGTCCAGACCCAAAACGTCAGCTTTCCTGCTCCTCTGATGCTGCTTGGCCTGCTGTGTTCATGCAGCTCTACACCTTGTTATTCCAAATTGTATTCGAGATTTTGAAGGAAGGTAGCAGGTTCAAATTGAAGCAAGTCACTTCAGTGAAAGATTTACTTTCTAACTGCTTCCTTCTTTTGACCAACATATCCTCCGCAGTCATGTTATGCTCAAGATATCCTCAGTGATGAGTGCTCTCTCACTAGTTATATGTATGACTAGAAGAGCTACCTCAGTGTCAAACATTTCAGAAACAAATCTGAACACCGGCATAAATTTCAACTTGGTGATTTCTTTCCATTATTAGGTCTCAGATAAATATGGAGTGAGATAATGGAAATTTACCAATTTCCTGGAGGTGTGATGCAAATAGACTTTCAGATAATTTCACACTTTTAACAGCTGAGTTACACACTGCATTTACATGTAAATAACAGGAGTATTGTAGGTTACTCAGTATCTGCCCTTTCCTGTTACCAAAGTGGGCTTAGCAGTCAGCTCACCTCAATCTCTCACTTTTTGGAGGTAAAGAAGTGGACCTTAAAAGGGACATTTATTTGAATGGAGAGACCTTCACCAATAACGGTTTACAGCCTCCCTGGTGTTTTCTAGAATTTCTAAAAATTGTTTCATGGGATGTGGTATTAATGGCCATTTGTTGCCACAATTGCCCTTGCACTCAATGGCTTGCTACACCATTTCAGAGGGCAGTTACCAGTCGACCTTATTGCTGTGCATTTGGAGTTACACGCAACAGGCCAGGTAAGGGCACAAATTTCCTCCCCTGAAGGACATTGGTGAACGAGATGGGATTTTACAACAACCATTCATAGTTGCCATGGCCACCATACCAAGACAAGCTTTCAATTCTAAACTTATCCGTTGAATTTAAATTTCACCACCTGCCATGGTGGGATTTGAATCCAAGTCCCTGAAGCATAAACCTGTCTTCTGGACTCCTAGGCCAGTGACATTTTCACTACATCATCATCACCAAAACATCTTTGTAGGTTCAAGTTTATCAAGGAGGCAGTAAATTGCAATCTGCTTGAAATTGGTCTGCAAATATAAATCTCCAGATTTATGGTCAGAACATGAATGCAGATACAATGATGCTCAAGAAGAATCATCGGAAAAGGGCTGACCTGGATCTTTGAATGACACCTCAATATGTTTGGACTAACTGGGGGACCTCCTGCATCACAAGGTCTCTGAGTTTATTACTGTCGGCCTCATGACTATGGCGGTGAGACAGAGTCCTCTTAGTGTTCTGCTCAACATTTATTCCTTAACACCACCATAAGCAAACACCCTGTCATTTACAAGAATGTTGTTTGTTTGCTGTGAATAAATTGGCAGCTGTATTTACGTAAAGAACAATCAACATTCATAGTCCAAAAGTAATTCATTGCTTATGAACCACTTTTTATAATTAAATGCATGATATAAAATAAATTGTATTTTTCATTTATTTAAAGGCTGTAAGATAATCAGGGTGTTTTAGAACATTTCAGAAACAAATCTGGAACACCGGCATAAATTTCAACTTGGTGATTTCTTTCCATTATTAGG
>NC_063362.1:714899-735290 GCF_021869965.1 Rhincodon typus
CCCTTTCCTGTTACCAAAGTGGGCTTAGCAGTCAGCTCACCTCAATCAAGGTCACAATTAGAGAAAAAGGTATTGATGAGTCTCAAAACTTTTATTACTTTCTTTGGAACTGAAAAATTTGAGTGACTGACAAAAAAACCTGCCTTTGCTTTTTCATCAATCCTGAAAAATTTCAATAAAAGGAAAGTAGTTTGTTCAACATATTTGCTCACAGAAATTGACCAGAACTTTAAAAAAAGCTTAACAATTGTTTAATTTGATGCTGCAGTGCCAGGATGCATAGTCCTTGAAGCAGCAAGCTCTCTGTAGGTGGTGAATCATATGTCAGTAACTCACTTGGGATGTGTAATGAAGTTTGACCCTGGACGATTTGTTGGGATCAGATGTGTATAACTAAATCAAGCAGAAACCCACAGCATGGTCATATTTTGTTGACCTGAAAATCAAACATCCAGCCCTTTACTATATCATTGAATTGTGCATTTTACTCATGGACAAATCAATTTATCTGTTAGTCACAATTACACATTTAATTAGTCACTTAGGTTTTTTTAGAGAGCTAATAAAGTGTGCATGAATGTAGCTTATGGACAGAATTCTTCAAAATTCAGTGAAATTGGTTCAAATGCATTTCCTTCAAGGCAAAAGCTTTCCTCTTCTTGGCACCTGTAAACAGTCACATTCCAGTTAAGAATAAAAGAAACTGGATTAGCAGCTGCTAGCAGAATGTTCCATATCTTCGCTGGTACCAATGACTAGAGGCCACTCATATCTAGTCTGGTACTGGGTTAGCTCCTCTCACAATGCTAGAATATTACACTGGATCCAACTGTCCAGTTGAAGACATTGCCCCAGCATGAGTCGACATATTTAGGAATTGAATGGAGAAAAAGCATTAAGGGGAGGAGGTGAAGGAGAAGTTGAACAGATGGAGTTTGTACTCATTGGAGTTTAGAAGAATGAGGGGCACCCTTAATGAAATATACAAACTTCTTTGGCAGTTTGACAAGGGCGATAGAAGTGGAGAGCTCTTTTTTTACCCATTATCAGAGACCAGAGGGCATAATCTCAAAACAAGGCCTCACCAATTTCAGACAGAGATTAGGTAGGGGTTTTTTCCCATAGAAGGCAGTAAATTCGTGAAATTCTTGACCACAGGAGACTATTGAGGCTTGGTCCTTAAGTGTATTCAAGGCTGAGACAGACAGATTTTTAATCAATGAGGGTATCAACCATTACTGGGATAGGGCAGGAAGGTAGAGTTGAGGATTATCAGATCAGTCAAGATCTCATTGAATGGTGGAGCAGTATCAATGGGCCAAACGGCCTACTTCTGCTCCGATGTATCATAGTCTTATATTTTCCAATATCATGAGGCAAGTTTTATTCCATTAGGTTTGGCTGGAATTTCACTAGAGTTCCAGATGAAGGTTAAGTATCTAATCAAGGCTTTTCCCTCACATCAGAGATGAGACCTGGATACTGCAAAGGCTACAGGCCCTGACAACATTCCGGCAATAGTACTAAAGACTTGTGCCCCAGAACTTGCCGCTCCCCTAACCAAGCTGTTCCAGTACAGTTACAACACTGGCATCTATCTGACAATGTTGAAAATTGCCCAGGTATGACCTGTTTATATAAAGCAGGACAAATCCAACCCAGCCAATTACCGCCCCATCAGTCTACTCTCGATCATCAGTAAAGTGATGGAAGGTGTCAGTAACAGCGCTATCAAGCAGCACCTGCTCAGCAGTAACCTGGGTTCCGCCAGGGACACTCAGCTCCTGACCTCATTACAGCCTTGGGTCAAACATGGAGAAAAGAGCTGAATTCCACAGGTGAGGGGAGAGTGACAGCCCTTGACATCAAGACTGCTTTTGACTTAGTGTGGCATCAAGGAGCTTTAGCAAAACTGGAATCAATGGGTATCAGGGGCAAACTCTCCACTGGTTGGAGTCATACCTGACACATAGGAAGATGGTTGTGGTTGTTGGAGGTCAGTCATCTCAGCTCCAGGACATCTATGCAGGAGTTCCTCAGGGTAGTGTCCTTGGCCCAACCATCTTCAGCTGCTTCATCATTGACCTTCCTTCCATCATAAGGTCAGAAGTGGGGATGTTCGCCGATGATTGCAAAATGTTCAGCACCATTCATGACTCCTCAGATACTGAAGCAGTCCGTGTTCAAATGCAACAAGATCTGGACAATATTCAGGCTTGGTGACAAGTGGCAAGTAATATTCATGCCACACAGATGCCAAGCTATGGCCATCACCAATAAGAGACAATCTAACCACCACCCCATGGCATTCAGTGGTGTTACCATCACTGAATCCCCCACTGTCAACATTCTGGGGATTATCATTGACCAGAAACTCAACTGGACTCACCACATAAACACAGTGGCTACAAGCGCAGGTCAGAAGCTAGGAATACTGCAGCAAGTAACTCACCTCCTGACTCCCCAAAGACTGTCCACCATCTACGAGGCACAAGTTAGGAGTGTGATGGAATACTCCCCACTCACCTGGATGAGTGCATCTCCAACAACACTCAAGAAGCTCAACACCAACCATGACAAAGCAGCCTGCTTGATTGGCACTACATCTACAAACATCGACTCCAATCAACAGTGACGCTCAGTAGCAGCAGTGTGTACTATCTACAAGACGCACTGCAGAAATTCACTAACGATCCTCAGACAGCACCTTCCAAACCCACAACCACTTCCATTTAGAAGGACAAGGGCAGCAGATACATGGAACACCACCACCTTTTGTCCATGTTTGAACCAAGGCTGGAATGAGATCAGGAGCTGAGTGGCCCTGGCGGAACCCAAACTGGGCATCACTGAGCAGGTTATTGCTGAGCAGGTGCTGCTTGATAGCACTGTTACTGACACCTTCCATCACTTGGAAGGTGACATCAATTGGCTGGGTTGGATTTGTCCTGGTTTGTGTTATAGGATGTACGTTGGCTTGGGCAGGCGTGTGGCACAAGGCTTCAGTACTACTGCCAGAATGCTATCAGGGCCCATTGTCTTTGCAGTATCCAGTATCTTCAATCAGTTCTTGATATCACGTGGAGTGAGTTAAATTTTGACTCTGAGGTCTGAAAGAATTTGGATAGAGTTACAAGATCTCACCCAAGTGGCTATTATTAATCTGTGGGTCTACATCATAAGTGTTATCAAGCTAATCATTGAAAGCTATGTGAATCTGTTTGATTTTGGTGTCACCTACAGCGACTCCATTTGTCATTCTAAAAACATTCCGGAAAGCAAGAAAATTTCCAAACTCCCTTCCTTCACACTTTCTTGTTTCCTTCCATTATCTCCCCATTTAGAAATCAGTTCCCATTTGGACCTCAGTAATATTTAATATAAGTAACTGGTACTTCAGCCAGAGCGTGGTGAATCTATGGAACTCACTGTCACAGAAGGCTGAGGAGGGCAGGTCACTGAGCGTATTTAAGATGAAGATAGATAGGTTCTTGATTGTTTGCGGGATCAAGGGTCGGGGGAGAAAGCGGGAGAAAGGTGTTGAGAAACTTATCAGCCATGATTGAATGGCGGAGCAGACTCGAATGGGCTGAATGGCCTAATTTCTTTTTCTATGTCTTATAGTCTTATGGTCTTACTTGACCATTGGCTGGAGAATGGACAACGGCTCCAGACCACCACTTCTCACCAAGGCCAGTTGAATTAGAACAAAGAACAAAGAAAATTACCACACATGAACAGGCCCTTCGGCCCTCCAAGCCTGCACCCAACATGCTGCCCATCACAACTAAAACCCCCTACCCTTCTGGGGACCGTATCCCTCTATTTCCATCCTATTCATGTATTTGTCAAGACACCCTTTAAAAGTCACTATTGTTTCTGCTTCCGCTACTTCCCCTGGCAGTGAGTTCCAGGCACCCACCACCCTCTGTGTAAAGAAACTTGCCTCGTAGATCACCTTTAAACCATGCCCCTCACAACTTAAACCTATGGCCCCTGGTAACTGACTCTTCCACCCTGGGAAATAGTTTCTGACTGTCCACTCTGTCCATGCCCTGCATAATCTTGTAGAACTCTATCAGGTCGCCCCTCAACCTCTGTTGTTCCAGTAAGAACAAGTCAAGTTTCTCCAACCTCTCCTCATAGCTAATGCCCTCCATACCAGGCAACATCCTGTTAAATCTTTTCTGTACCCTCCCCAAAGCCACCACATCCTTCTGGTAGTGTGCTGACCAGAATTGAACACAATATTCCAAATGCGGCGTAACTAAGGTTCTATAAAGCTGCAAAATTACCTGCCAATTTTTAAACTCAATGCCCCAGCCGATGAAGGCAAGCATGCCGTATGCCTTGTTGACTACCTTCTCCACCTGCGTTGCCACTTTCAGTGACCTGTGTACCTGTAAACCCAGATCCCTCTGCCTATCAGTACTCTTAAGGGTTCTGCCATTTACTGTTTTTTCCATCAGGATTAGACCTTCCGAAATGTATTACCTCACATTTTTCCAGATTAAACTCCATCTGCTATCTCTCTGCCCAAGTCACCAACCGATCTATATCCTGCTGTATCCTTTGACGGTCCTCATCACTATCCGCAATTCCACCAACATTTGTGTCATCGACAAACTTACTAATCAAACCAATTGCATTTTCTTCCAAATCAGAAACACACCCTTCCGCTGCTACCCTCTGTCTTCTATGACCGAGCCAGTTTTTTATCCATCTTGCAAGCTCACCTCTGACCCCGTGTAACTTTACCTTCTGTATCAGTCTGCAGTGAGCGACCTTGTCAAAGGCCTTGCTGAAGTCCACGTAGACAACATCCATTGCCTTACCCTCATCAAACACCTTCGTCACTTCCTCAAAAAACTCAACCAAGTTAGTGAGACACGATCTCCCCTTCACAAAACCATGTTGCCTCTCGTTAATACGCCGACTCATTTCCAAGTGGGAGTAAATCCTGTCTCGAAGAATCCTCTCCAATAATTTCCCTACCACTGACATAAGGCTCACTGCCCTGTAATTAGCTGGATTATCCCTGCTACCCTTCTTAAACAAAGGAACAACATTGGCTATTCACCAATCCTCTGGGACCTCCCCTGTAGCCAGTGAGGATACAAAGATTTCCTCAAGGCCCCAGCCATTTCTGCCCTTGCCTCTCTCAGTATTCTGGGGTATATCCCATTAGGCCCTGGGGACTTGTCTACCTTAATGTTTTTCCAAGACCCCAATACCTCCTCCCTTTTCATCTCAACATGACCCAAACTATTTACACACCTTTCCCCAGACTCATCTCACCAAGTCCTTCTCTATGGTGAATACTAACTCAAAGTATTCATTTAATACTTTGCCTATTTCCTCTGGCTCCACACAGAAATTCCCTTCCCTGTCCTTGAGTGGGCCAACCCTCTCCCTGGCTACCCTCTTGCTCTTTATATATGTATAAAAAGCCTTGGGATTTTCCTTCATCCTGTTGGCCAATGACTTTTCATGACCCCTTTTAGCCCTCCTGACTCCTTACTTAAGTTTCTTTCAACTTTCCTTGTATTCCACCCTTGCTTTGTGTGTTCCTAGCCTCCTAGCTTTGATAGATGCTTCCTTTTTCTTTTTTGATTAGGCTCACAATATCTCTTGTTATCCAAGGTTCCCTAAACTTGCCATACATATCCTTCATCCTTACAGGAATGTACCAGTCCTGATTTCCCAGCAACTTACACTTGAAAGCCTCCCACATACCAGATGTTGATTTTCCCTCAAACATCTGCTTCCAACCTACATTCCTCAGTTCCTGCTTAATATTGTTGTAATTAGCCTTCCCCCAATTTAGCGCCTTCACCTGACAGCTACACTGATCTTTATCCATCAGTACCTTAAAGCTTACTGAATTGTGATCACTGTTCCTGAGCTGCTCTCCTACTGAGACATTGACCACCTGGCCAGGCTCATTCCCCAGTACTAGGCCCCGTATGGCTCCTTTCCTATTTGGACTATCTACATACTGTCTCAAGAAGCCCTCCTGGATGCTCCTTATAAACTCTGCCCCATCCCAGCCCCAATCACTAAGTGAGTCCCAGTCAATATAAGGCAAGTTAAAATCACCCACAACAACAACCCTGTTACTTATACATCTTGCCAAAATCTGCCTGCATATCTGTTCTTCTATCTCCTGCTGGCTGTTAGGAGGCCTATAATAAACCCCAAACATTGTGATTGCACCCTTCCTGTTCCTGAGCTTACCCATATTGTCACGCTCAAATGAGCCATCAAAGGTGTCATCCCACAGTACAGCTGTGATTATCTCCTTAACAAGTAGTGCAACTCCCCCACCCCTTTTATATCCTCCTTTATCCCGCCTGAAACATCTGTATCTTGGAACATAAGCTGCCAATCCTGTCCCTCGCTTAACCAAGTCTCTGTAATAGCAACATAGTTCCAAGTACTAATCCAAGCTCTAAGTTCATCTGCCTTACCTGTTACACTTCTTGATTGAAACAGGTGCACTTCAGTCCACCAGATCCACTTTGATCAGCAACCACACCCTGCTTGCTCTTCCCCTGAGTCTTATTGGCCCTATTCTCTAGTTCCCTTTCAGTCCATTCACCTTTGCTTTGGTTCCCACCCGCTGCCAAGCTAATTTAAATCCTCGCAAGTGACACCAGCAAACCTCCCAGCCAGAATATTTGAGCCCCTCCAGTTTAGATGCAACACATTCTTCTTGTATAGGTCCCACCTGACCCAGAAGAGATCCCAATGGTCTAGATATCTGAAACCCTCCCTCCTACACCACCTGTTTAGCCACATGTTGAGTTGTACTATCCTGCTATTTCTAGCCACACTGGCATGTGGCACAGGAAGTAATCCTGAGGTTACAACCTTGGAGGTCCTGCTTTTTAACTTTTTACCTAACTCCAGTAATTGCTGCTGCAGGGCCTTGTCTCGCATCCTACCTGTGTCATTAGTACCAATATGTACCATCTTCTGGAAGCAGTGACTGTACTGATGCAGATCTATCCCACGTCAGCCAATCAGAGTCACCACTCTGCTGCTCTCTTCCGGGTACTCGCCTTCACTTGAACACGGAGGGTGTCTTGATGTAGTTCACCTTCTGGAAGCAGTGACTGCTAACCAATTGAATGTTGTTCTGGCACTTCACTGAACATAGATGTCCCTCCCCTTGAGGAAGGACCCGAGGCAGATGCTCCTTCTCCAAAAGCTGCCAGCCAATCATAGTCAGGAAGATCTATTGAACAGCAGTGCCATGGAAGAGGGAGTGTGTCACCCTTCAGCAGTCTCAGATCACCACTGGAACCCAGGTCACAGGTGAGTGATGAAGGGAGAGGGGTCATGACATGTGGAAAAGTGGCTGAGGTAGTCAACAGCAGGGCAAGGGGGGAGATGTCTGTATGGACCTTCCTAATGTTGAGTCCCTGAATCATGTAGCAGAAGGTAATCAGGAAGGCTAATTGAATGAGACAACAAGGTGCAGAGCTGGATGAACACAGCAGGCCAAGCAGCCCTAACCCTATCGCAAGGCTAATTGAATGTTGGCCCTTATTTCAAGGGGGTCAGAGTGTAAGAAGTCCTACTGCAACTGTACAAGGTGCTGGTGAGACCACATCTGGACGAATGTGGGCGGTTTTGGTCCCCTTAGTTAAGGAAAGATATCATTGTGTTGGATGATCCCTGGTATGGACAATTGTCTTATGAGAAAAGGCTAAACAGGTCAGGAATCTACTCACTTATGTAATGAGTGCCTTTAAAAGGTCCCTGGGTACACAGAAGGATTCCACACAGACAGTTGGCAAGTCCCATGCTTACAGCTGGGTTAATGTCAGTGGCAATGGGAAGGGGCCATGATGCTGTCACTAATTCTCCCTTAGTGAGAATTAATTCCCAATTTCCACCAGGATTGGCTGGCTGTCCATTGGCCTTCCCAACGTAGACTTAATTAACGTGAGAGCAAGGGGAGATGGGGGCAAATGTTGCAATCCATACCCCCAAACCTCCTGTCTGGTTCAATGAACCCCGCCACCAAACCCACCACAGGGGGAGAAATATATTCTGCTCACCAAATTGCGTGGATGAACTTTTATGACCAATTTTGCTTGTACACTCTTTGTCCTCTTTTTGTGAGCAAGTCTCACTCCACATGTTACAATTGTAACCCAGTCTCCTCCATTTATTATCATCTCCCACTTACTTGGCTCTGACATATATAATAACAGCTCAACAATATTACACCCAAATAATAGAATCTTAGACCCACGTTTCATGAAATTGTTCTGCTCCTAAACTTGCTGCAAATTTTGACTAATATTCAGGTGTAGAATGAAACAGTGTTTTACAGCAAGTTTTAAAATCACTTTTAAACATGTTGTCCTCACTGAGATGTATCCTGTTATTAGAGATTGCTTCCATGCATTTTTAATGGTACCAATTATAAGCCATGGTAAAAATGAAAAAGCTTCCCTGATTTGTATTAAACATATGCTGCCCAATGTACATGAATGATGAATTTCCATTTGTAAGTCGAGTCATGGAGATTTTACGTCTCTGAAAGAGGACATTCAGCCCATCATATTTATGCTAGTCATCAAACATCTGTCTTTTGTAATCCCATCTTCCTGCACTTGGTCCAAAGTTTGTAAAATATCACATTCCATGTGTTCATCTAAATAATTCTAGTTCTCATCTAAATAATTATAACAAAAAGTATGAATTTCACCAGCTATTTATACTGATTTATGATCATCTTCTCATGTGATCTCGGGAAATTTGAACACAACCTAACATCTACGGAAAGGCTGCAGGAATAGACACATCTTCAGTAAAGTCCCACTGATATCCCTGGAAGAGATTGCCTGCCCTAATACAAATACTTCCACAAAGCACAGAATTTTAAAATTTCATTTGTGGGACATGGGTGTAGCTGGTTGACCAGCATTTATCGCTCGTCCCTAGTTGCCCTTGAGAAGGTGGTGGTGAGCTGCCTTCCTGAACTGCTGCAGTCCACAATGCCATTAAGGTGGAAATTCCAGGATTTTGATCCAGCGACAGTGAAGGAATCGTGATACATTTCCAAGTCTTTTCATTTCTTTCTGTTCAATATCTCGGTACAATTGCAGAACTACAGCATTGTTATGGAGATCATTTGGCCCGGTATGCCTGCTTCGGCTTTCTGAGCAATTTGATTTAGTCCCAAGCTCCTTTCTTCCCATACCAGCACATTGTTTCTATTTAAATAATCGTCTAATGCCCTCTTCAATGACTCAATTGAAACCTGCCTACACCACATTTCCAGGTAGTGCATTGTAATTAGGACTGTAATTAGGAAAGATGCAATAAGGTTTTAAACATATGCCTCCAGAGCTGAAACACAGTGAGTTGTAAGTTCACTGGTAAAGTGAACATAAAGTGAAGGAAATAGGGGGAAAAGCAGAGGAAACTTATACTTTAATCAATGAGAGATTTGAGTGAAAGAGTTGAATCACTAGGGATGTTTCTTACAAGTCTGAGCAAATTTCTTAGCTTTACTCTTTGCTGTGTATGTTGCAACTACAAAAAAAAGGCTTTTGTCTTTTCTAAAGGGATTGCTCAGATTACGAGCAGTTAGTTCTCGTGAGTTTCAGAATGTTTTTGATGAGGGCTTACATCAGTGACTCATGATTCAAGTAGGAGGTCACAGAATGGAGCTGAAGTAATGGTGATAATTGGCTTAAAAACAGGAACTGATGGAAAAGGATAATGCACCATAATAGATTTGGAACCTCGTTGCTAATCAGTTGCAGATTTCTCAATGTGTGCTTGCTGGATGTGTCATTTTCTTATTGAGATTTGACAATCTCAATCCCCTGGAAATGGATCCAGGGTGGAAAAGCTGACCCTAATTTGATAGTAATTCCCATTCAGAGAAGGCACAAGTAAGGAAGTAGGGGAGGGGAATCACATCGATACAATAAGGAATACTGTGCTGAGGATGACCATTGGAATGGTGAGGTAAAGGAATCTTTATGACGTATTGAATGATGCTGTATCTGAGCTGGGAGAACTGGGTTAGAATTTGACAGAATATAGTAACATAAAGAGGATTGTTCAGTACCATTCAACTAAGTCACAACTGATCACCATCTCAACTCCATTTCCTCAGCTTTGCTCCAAATTGTTCCATAATCTTACCCAACAAAACCTTCCAATCAATTCTGAAAATTAATGACCCACAGCTAAGAGGAAGGGCTGCAGGAAGCTAGCCATAGAACATTTGTTCACAAACATCCGAACATATGATCATAGGTGCCACTCAGCCCTTTGAACCTGTCCCACTATTTAGTAAGATCATGGCTGATCTGCTTACTCCATTTCCCCACTATTAGAATCATAGAATTATAGAATCATAGGGACATTACAGAAAGAGCCATTCAGCCCATTGAGTCGGAACCAACCCCTCTTAAGAGCATTCTACCCCCACCCCATCCCCATAACCCAGCATGGGGTTTTTACCATGGTTAACCCATCTAATCTTCCCTTAGACACTATGGAACAATGTTTAGCATAGTCAATTCATCTAACCTAACCAAAGGACCCAGCAGAAACCAATGCAGACAAGGGGAGAACGTGCAAACTCCACACAGACAGTCATCCAAGGTTAGAATCGAACGCAGATCCCTGGCATTGTGAGGCAGCAATGCTATTCCTGATAATCTTTCACCCCTTTGCTTATCAAGAATCTATCTATCTATCTCATCTTAAAAATATTCAAAGATTATCCACCTTTTCAGGAAGAGAAATCCAAAGATTCACGACCCTCACAAGAGAAAAAAAAATCTCATCTATATATAGGCTCCAATTTTAAACTGTGATACCCACGTCTAGATCGTCCCACTAAAGGAAGTATCCTCTGAACATATACCCCGTCAAGGCCCCTCAGGATATGTATCCTTCAATCAAGTCACTTCTTACTTATTCTTCTAAACTGTAACAATACAACTCTCATCTATAATGTCTACTATATCTAAGACAAACCACCCATTCCAGGTATTAGTGTAATAAACCTTTTCTGAACTGCTTCCAATACATATACATCATTACTTAAATAAGGTGACCAACATTGTACATATATTCTAGGTGTGGCCTCACTAATGTCCAATGTATTGTAAGAATAACCTTCCTACTTTTCTATTCAATTCCCTTACAATAAACAATAACATTTTATTAGCTTTCCTGATTGTTTGCTGTACCTGCAAATGCACTTTTTATAATTTATGCACTTGAACACCCAGATCCCTCTGCAACTCAGAGCTCTGAAATTTCTCACCTTTTAGCTAACATGCTTTTTTTCTTGCCATGCCCCAGTTAGTATTGTCCCTCAGGTCTCTTTATTTATGCAGGATGGCTTCTAAGGAAGACATGTCACTCGCTTCAGTATTCCTAGCCTCTGACCTGCTCTTGTAGCCACTGTGTTTATGTGGCAAGTCCAGTTGAGTTTCTGGTCAATGCTAAACCCCAGGATTCACTGATGGTAACCCTATTGAATGTCAAGGGGCAGTTTTTAGATTTTTTTCTTATTGGTGATGGTCATAGCCTGGCATTTATGTGGCGTGAATGTTACTTGCCACTTGTCAGCCCAAGCCTGGATGTTGTCTAGATCTTGTTGCATTTGAACATGGACTTCTTCAGTATCTGAGTTGCGAATGGTACTGAACATTGTGTAATCATAGGCGAACATCTCCCCACTTCTGACCTTATGACTAGGTGATTAATGAAGCAGCTGAAGATGGTTGGGCCTAGGACACTACGCTGTGGAACTCCTGCAGAGATGTCCTGGAGATGAGATGACTAACGTCTAACAACTAGGACCATTTTCCTCTGTGCCAGGAATGATTCTAACCAGCAGAGAGTTTGCCCTCTGGTTCCCACTAATTCCAGTTTTGCTAGGGCTCATTGATGTCACTCTCAGCCAAATGAGGCCTTGATATCAAGGGCTGTCATTCTCACCTCACCTCTGGAATTCAACTCTTTTGTCCATGTTTGAACCAAGGCTGTAATGAGGTCAGGAGCTGAGTGGCCCTGGCAGAACCCAAACTGGGCGTCACTGAGCAGGTTATTGTTGAGCAGGTGCTGCTTGATAGCACTGTTACTGACACCTTCCATCACTTTACTGATGATTGAGAGGAGACTGATGGGGCGGTAATTGGTTGGGTTGGATTTGTCCTTAATGGAAAAGACAACTGATATTCTGGATAGTGATAGCGTTGAGGGAATTGTGACAAGGAAAAGAATTAGTAGATGAATCCTGTGAAGGCGGGGAGATGTCCAACAGTGAAGACTCCCAGTCCAAAAGCAAGCAACCTCTGTCACCACAATCCTATGTATTCTGGGTGCAATAGCATAATTAGCAGATAGCTGGGAATCTGGGCAGATTGCCAGTTTCTGTGTCTGTGTCACAGTGCCAAGAGTAAAGGAGCAATTGGAATTGGCTCACCTTTTGGGAATTATCCTCATTACTTATGACAGTAACTTCTTAGGGACAGTGATATTGTTATGATTCAGTGCACAGTGTACTGGACACCGTATTCCAGAAAGCCTTAGAGTTAGTATCTATCTGCTTTAGGAGTCATTTCAATCTGTACTTTGTAACAGTTACAGTTAACAGTGCCAATAAAAGACTGAGAGAAGCATTTAGAACTATCCTGATTTCAGTGCTCTATATACAACACTGACTATCTGGGCTCAGTGCTCTGTATACATTATTGACTATCTGGGCTCTGTCTGATAACTTTCTTCCTGTCACCCATTTCTTTATTAAATGCTGCCAATTCTAAAGCCGTGCATTCAATTTATAATCAGTTAATTTGCCAGCTATGACTATTCAAAATTAATTTTGGAAAATGTCCTTGGTGTTAAAGCAGTAGAGTGCTCAGAGAAACATGCAGCATGGATGTCATCCTCTCTTCCCATGGATAAATGAGCCACTTCTCAGCTGAATATATAGAAAGCCACTTTAGGCAAACCATCATAACAAGCAACTTACACCAATGGTGGCTGAACTTACAAATGACAGTTGGATAGATTATTCTTTTTCCTTGATGCTCATTAACTCAATTAGTCAGTTAAATTGTTTTCAAGTCAAAACCAAAAAAAACTTTTTGGGCTGTTTTATTTAATTTCTTTAATTCAAAATAATAGATCATTTGATTTTTTTCAAGCAACAGATGCTATAGAATTAGCTATAGACAATCTGCTTCTGAGTGGTTTTAACCTAAGGACCCAATCATATTGCTCAATCAGTATTGTGCTACAGTCAGT
This sequence comes from Rhincodon typus, assembly GCF_021869965.1. Lineage (NCBI taxonomy): Eukaryota > Metazoa > Chordata > Chondrichthyes > Orectolobiformes > Rhincodontidae > Rhincodon > Rhincodon typus. Next base: position 728,202 of record NC_063362.1, read on the forward strand.
AGAAAGCTGTGTCCATAAAGCAGAAACTGCACTCTCCACAAGTATTCAAATTGCAATTGAATGTTTAATGTTAGAAACAAGTCAACTGTCTTGTTTTCTTCCTGACAATGGGAATATGAAGGAGGCCCACCTCACAGGAAGCTTTAAAATTTTAATTTAAATTGCTCTCAAATGTAAGATGTGAGACATCATGCCGTGAATAGTGTTATTGGCATGGATTCTGAACCTCCCTTAAATACCCCAAATTTTAAATACAAAATCCCAATAAATTGACAGTCTTTATCATATTGCATTGAATAATATTTGTCAACAATAAACTAACAGGTTTCTCTCTAGATATTTTATTGCATATGTGAAAATGAACTGGATTTGTTTCAAGAATCTATTTATCGTTCAAAACATAAGGACAGTTGCTATGGTAATAATGTTTGAACCAGTGTTCACATGTTCTGTAGTTTAAAGTAATTCAATAGTACAGCTAAATAGACACTGTTTCCTAGAGAAATATGTCAATGATTGAATAATTACAGTTAGATGCCAGAAAATATAAAAATGCAAACTTGAATTCCATGAGTACTTACAGCCAAAAAAATTATCCGTGAGAGCCTCTTTTTCCTGTTAATTCACAAGACAGGGGCATCACTCTCTGGTCCTGCATTTATTGCCCACCTCTAGTTACCCTTGAGAAGGTGGTGGTGAGCTGCCTTATGCAACCGCTGCAGTCCCTGTGCTGGAGGTATAGCCACGATTCCCTTAGGGAGAGAATTCCAGGATTTTGACCCAGCGACACTGAAAGAATTGTGATATATTTCCAAGTCAAGATGAAAGTGGGTCAAAGGGGAACACCAGGTGATGATGCCCGTGTTCTTCTAGGTGAGAGAGGTCATGGGCTTGGGAAACACTGTTGAAATTTGTGCGTGAGACTCATCCCCTCTCCTGTATTAATCAGAGTAGACCAGATCATGTCAGATGCATTATTCAGCTTAATGTAGGCAAACCCAACATGTATTTATGAAAAGAATTGCAGCACTTTCACAATTCATGCCTCATGAACACTACGCAGGAATAAGAGCAGGAGGAGGCCATTCAACCCATCAAACTGGCTACATTATTCAATAAGGTCATGGTTGACATCAGCTTTGCATTCTCATATGATCACCACATTCCTTGATTTCCTTAGTACCCAAAAACCATCAATCTCATGTTGAATAAACTCACTGACTGAGCAGTCATCATCCTCTGGAGTAGATAGTTAGAGAGATTGATAACTTGCCTAGAGGAAACATTTCTCCACTTGTCAGTTCAAAATGCCAGCCTCCTTCCACTAGTGCTAGAATCTCATTACAGACACTATGTTGATCAACAGTTGTGGTTAGAATATGTCAGAGTTTATATAACAAAGTAGTTGACAAGAAACTGTGCTATCTCCCCCAGCCCCACAATCAGAAGAACAATATGGCACAGGAACAGGCCCTTTGGCCCACCAAGCCTGTGCTGATTCCTATTCCTCATTTAAAACCGCTAGTTATTCCCGTGCAACTTTTGAGTCTATCTGTACTCCTCTAGTTCTGGAATCTTCAGTGTGCTTGATTTTGCTCACACCGTCATTGGTAGCTGTATCTTCAGTTGCCTAGACCCCAAGCTCTGGAATTTCGTCACTAAACCTCTCGACCCCATGGTACCCCTTTAAGGCACTCCTTAAAACCTCCCTCTTAGACCAAGTTTTTGATCATCTCTCCTATAACATCTGATGTGGCATAGTGTCATTTTGTTTTATAGTGCCCGGTCAAGTGCTGAGATTTTTTTGTGTTCAAGGAGCTTTTTGATTATAAGTTGTTGTTAACAAGTTCAACAAAGAGAGCTATTGACAAAATAAACTCAAGTGAAAAAGGCTGCCAATCAAGCAAAGTTTTCCCCTTTGTGCATCGGTTTGAACAATCTAAAATAATCTCGGCTCTCAGACAAAATATGCATAATGAGGTTTGTTGCAATGGGAACAAAGATGTGTCAAGTTCCTATAATGTCTGCTGCTGATATGTTAACAATATAGTTGATTGACACTTTTATACAAAAATAGAATTAGGGTTCTTATGGCACAGTGTTAGCATCCTTCCCTCTGAGCTTGGAGGCTCGTGACCAAGTCCTCCAGAGTGCTCCAGAGACACGACATAGCATCTCAGAACAGGTTCGTTAGATATATATCTGTAAACATTGAATTAAGGGCTCTTGAGGTGCAGCAGCAGTGTCCATACCTTTAGACCAGAAGGCCTGGGTTCAAGTCTCACCTGCTCCAGTAGCGTGAAACAATATCTCCATGTGGTATATCAGGGTGATTAAAGATCACTCTAGCTTTTCTCTGTTTCTTCAACAGTTGGAATGAGAACAGTGGAAATTCCAATGGTGAAGCAACTTCAAAGGTTAGCAGATTATTTTATACTTTTACAGCATTATTCAGACAGGGTATTCTTATTGGGTACTTGCATAATTGTGCAAGTTCTATTAATAATTTTGAGGAATTTTGCTGCCAATTATTACTTCACTTCTTTGAGTGAATTTGTTTTTGAAACGACTCCAGTAAGCCATTTCATGGTTGAGGTGATAGAAGACTAAGGGAGGCATCAGACCACACTCTCATACATTACAAGTCAATGAACCATAGACAACTGCCCAAGTTTGCTCAGGGAATCAACTGGAGAATTTTACCATTTGCAACAAGAGCACAGCTATTTGGCTTGCTAATGAATCATAGTGTAGCTTTCACTGGCTACACTAGCTTATAGATAGTGAACAGGACATGGGAACTTTGCTCCTTCACCAATTGGCACTGGGTCATGAAGCCAGGCAAACTTTGCCCCAACAAGTTTGGTCAGCCATTTTATAAAAACTGAAAAGAATCCAGAATTAATTTTTAAAACATACACAAATTGCAACTACTCAGTATCACTATAGGATGAAGGTTGTGGCTAAGAAATGTTTAATTAGCAATTAGCAGATTCTGAAAGTAAAACAAACTTACAGACAACCCAGTAATGACAAGTATCATTGAATTGTGTATAGAAAGTTAATTCCTGCAAGAAATAATATGTAATTACAAATTTAAGAAATGCATGTCAAGTGAAAAATAATTAGTATTTTATCATGGCAGATGTAATAAGACTGCCCATTGTAAACATTGAAAATCTGGCAATGAACAAGAAAAGATTTGTGGGAGGCGTTGAAATAATAATTAAATGTGATATAGAACCAAACCCCTTTGGGCTGCAGCTCTCCTAGCCAAAACTCAAGTTGCTAACTAAAGAAATAAGAGACATGGAGAAAGGCAAAACAATAGCACAGATCTTAGTGACTGTTCGTGATCCAAGAACCAGCAAAGGAACCAACACAAATCATGAGAGTTACAGAAAAATAAAAGGAAAATTGCAAGAAATATCAACATCAATAAATAATAATTCAAAGTGACATTCAGAAAGAGGAAGTGGTCAGGAGCAATGTGGGCAAATAGAAGTTGTTACTGATGATATTGTTGAATAGTAGCCAGGCTGACCAGTTACTGAAAGAGACAATGCTGGAAATCGATAAGGAGAGAGTCAGTGCAAGAAATTAGTAAATTGTGATATCATACAATTTGGAATCAGAAATAAAGAAACTTTTTTTATAAATGGTGAAAAGGTATCAGAAACAGTAGAGGTGCTAATAACAGAAGAGCCCAGGCAAATAGATCAGTAAAATGTCTCCACCAGGTTCAGAAAGTAATCAAAAAGGGTTTATTTAAGCTTTCATAAGATACAGGATTGGCTGGCAAGGCCAACATTTGTTCCCAACCCCAACTGCCCTAGAACTTGGCCATTTCACAGGGTAGATAAAAGTCAACCACATTGCTGTGGGTCTAAGGAGCCAGACCAGGTAAAGACAGCAGATTTCTTTCCCTAAGGACATCAATAACCCAGATGGGATCCTGGTGGTAAGTTGTCATGTTCATTGTTACTAAGGCAAGCTTTCAAACGAGCTCTAATCTGGTTTAAACTTAAACTCCACCTACTTCCACAGTGGAATTGAACTGATGCCCCCAGGGAATTAGCTTGGACCTCAGAATTATTAGTGTAGTGATATTATCACCACACCTCAAGCCTGACAGGATGCTGACCTTTGAATCTAGGGAAATACAGCAGGCTGATGCCCATGCTTCAGAGAGAATGCCCAGTCAGACCACACCTGGAGTCACTATGATCAGCTCTGGCGCTGTACCCTCAGAAGGAGATATTGACACCAGGATATTAACTCTTTCAAAGTTTATATTACAACGAGAGATTACAATCACTAAGGTCTGTTCTCTGGAATTTAGATGATTCAAGATGTTATGGGGAACTATGGGAGATAGAAATGATTTCACTGCTTGAGGAGGTCAAGGTTAAGAGGTATCATCTAAAACTTACATCCTGTCTTTCAGGCGTGAAATTAGGAAAAACTTCTATATCTAATAAGTGCTAAATGTTTGAAACTCTCCTCTTCCAATGGCAATTGATACTAGATTAATTGTTTATTTTAAATTTGTGACTGGAGGGATTCAGTGATCTGTGCTTAAAAGGAGACTAAAAGTTGAAACTTTTCATCTTACGCATTCAACTTTTTTGTCTCCATTTAGCATTTAGCTCCGTCTTACCAAGGATTTAGTTAAATCAAAGATCAACTGTGAATTTCAAATAACAGACAAGGCTCAAGGCAGTAAGTTGCCCACTCTCAATTCTGACAAGATAGGAAGCTGACCAGGAGAGAGTCAAAATACTCAAGTCTAGTGAAATAAAATCATAGATGACAGTTTCAGCAGCAGATGTGCTAAGGCAGGGAAGAAGATGAGCAACATTGCAGAGCTGAAAGTCGGAGCAACGAAGCCAAAAAATTTCTGGAAATTGAACAGCCCAAATAAATTAAAAGCAAACTCAATTATCTTTGATCTGTAAATTCTGCTTCAGGATTTGGGCATCAGTTCTTGGGATCAATCCAGAATCAATGTCTGCTTGAAACTATATTGTAGAATTTTGTCACAGTAAATGGCTCAGTCAAGTTTTCAAACTGTGTTACTTTCAGTAAAGGAAGCCTCAAGATCCAGTTCCATACCTTTATCATCTCTGCTCTTTATACTAAAAGAAATCTAGAGCGAGGTCAGCTAAACAATGATTTGTCAGATTCCCTAAGTGAACAAAGGCAGCACAAAGCACAGTGCTAAACAATACAGACCAGGGATTTGTGCCGTTAGCTGATCTCTGTCACAGAAGGACTGGGAAAGCTACAAATTCTGAATCATTGATTCCTAGAAAGAGGTTTTGTGAGCACCATTTGGGAATAGATCTATATGTGGTTGTTATGGCCCCACAGTTGTCAAGACTCATCATATTTGAAGACTTGTCACTTGGTTGACGTACCATACTGTTGTTAATGTGAATAGACCTGTAACCTAGTCAGATCAATGTCCACAGGACAGAGGGAAAGAAAGGTAGACAAGTAGCAAAATAAAGTACAATGCTAATAATTTGTCTTGTCATCACAGACAAAGGTGATCTAAATTGATTAGGTACAAAATGAAGTGCTATTGATTATATTGCACAACTAATTCCTACTGACAGTATAGTGGAACCTTCAACATTCACTGTCCAATGATCTGCCACAGTTTCATAGCGAAAATGTCTGTATGAAATATGGATATGGTGATACGGTGAGACAAAATTGACTGGGATAAGGTTTTTATGGAGGACAAACATGAGAATGTTGGGACAAATGTTGCTTGACTGTTTTGACTGTAATTAATACCAATTCCTCATGTAAACAAACTTGCTCCCTAGTCCATGAAATATTGAAATCAATTTACATTATTTATCTTGCGCTTGACTCCATTTCCATGTCTATCAGAAATACAAGGCCAAAAATGTGAGACAGTTGATCATGTTGCATTTGCTGTCTTTGGTAGATAATGAGGTGCATTGTGTCTTGCTCCATGTTGACAATAAAAAAAAACTGTGACATTCATATCTGTCAACCCTCCAGAACTGATTATCCGACAGAGGCTGGCAAATAGACAGTGACACTATTGATTTGCAATGAGATTCAAAGTGAATAACCTATGTTACTAAGTCAGATGATAGCACATAGATAGCATGATTTCAGAAGAAGCTGATAAAGGAACAATTAATCATCTTATTGTCAGTGAGATGGAGAAACTAAAGCTGTCAGAGAGAATTGATTAAAGGGAATTAATAATGTTCTGTGGTGAAGAAACTATCTAACCGCATAAAGGGATTCCTGTTCTGCTTCATTATTTTTGATATACATAACTTTGTTCCTAATGTGGATAAGCCTCATTTGTGAAATAGTTTAACATCAGTGTAATTACTGGAGACAAGCATCAAATTGAAGTTTTTATTCCTACATGATGAAGAGAACGCTATTCTAATGATGTTCATAAGGGAACATTTTTTTAACACTTCTGCAAATGAAAGTTTTTGCCCCATCCAGAGCTTGAGCACAAAACTCCAGTGAGAAGGTGCCACATTATTAGGTCCTTTTCAAGAAATATTAAATTGACACCATTCTTGTCAAGTAAATGAAAAAGATCCCAATAGCACTATTCTGTACAAGAGTACGGGAGTTATCCTCAATGTCCTGCTCAAGAGCTATCCTCAACCAACAGACCTAAAAACACAAGTAGGGATTACTGGAAAAGCTCAGCACGTCTGGCAGAATCCGTGAAAAGAAATCAGAATTAATGTTTCAGGTCCAGTGAAGCTTCCTCAGACCGAAAAGAATGGCTTATTCAGCCAACAAGGTGCAGAGCTGGATGAACACAGCAGGCCAAGCAGCATCATGGGAGCAGAAAGGCTGATGTTTCGGGCCGAGACCCTTCATCAGAAATGGGGGAGGGGAAGAGGGTTCTGAAATAAATAGGGAGAGAGGGGGAGGCGGATAGAAGATGGATAGAGGAGAAGATAGGTGGAGAGGAAACAGACAGGTCGAAGAGGTGGGGATGGAGCCAGGAAAGGTGAGTGTAGGGGGGGAGTTAGGGAGGGGATAGGTCAGTCCAGGGAGGACGGACAGGTC
>NC_063362.1:735390-736790 GCF_021869965.1 Rhincodon typus
GGGACGAGCTGGACTGGTTTTGGGATGCGGTAGGGGGAGGGGAGATTTTGAAGCTTGTGAAATCCACATTGATACCATTGGGCTGCAGGGTTCCCAAGCGGAATATGAGTTGCTGTTCCTGCAACTTTCGGGTGGCATCGTGGTGGCACTGCGGGAGGCCCAGGATGGACATGTCATCTGAGGAATGGGAGGGGGAGTTGAAATGGTTCGTGACTGGGAGGTGCAGTTGTTTATTGCGAACCGAGCGTAGGTGTTCTGCAAAGCGGTCCCCGAGCCTCCGCTTGGTTTCCCCGATGTAGAGGAAGCCACACCGGGTACAGCGGATGCAGTATACCACATTAGCAGATGTGCAGGTGAACATCTGCTTGATGTGGAAAGTCTTCTTGGGGCCTGGGATGGGGGTGAGGGAGGAGGTATGGGGGCAGGTGTAGCACTTCCTGCGGTTGCAGGGAAAAGTGCCGGGTGTAGTGGAGCTGGAGGGGAGTGTGGAGCGGACAAGGGAGTCACGGAGAGAGTGGTCCCTCCAGAAAGCAGATAAGGGTGTGGAGGGAAAGATGTCTTTGGTGGTGGGGTCGGATTGCAGATGGCGCAAGTGTCGGAGGATGATGCATTGGATACGGAGGTTGGTGGGGTGGTACGTGAGGACGAGGGGGATTCTTTTTTGGTTGTTATTGCGGGGACGGGGTGTGAGGGATGAGTTGCGGGAAATGTGGGAGACACGGTTGAGGGCGTTCTCGACCACTGAGGGGGGGAAGTTGCGGTCCTTGAAAAACAAGGACATCTGAGATGTACGGGAGTGGAATGCCTCATCCTGGGAGCAGATGCGGCGGAGGCGAAGGAATTGGGAATAGGGGATGTCATTTTTGCAGGAAGGTGGGTGGGAGGAGGTGTATTCTAGGTAGCTGTGGGAGTCGGTGGGCTTGAAATGGATATCGGTTTCTAGGTGGTTGCCCGATATGGAGACAGAGAGGTCCAGGAAGGGGAGAGAGGTATTAGAGATGGTCCAGGTGAACTTAAGGTTGGGGTGGAAGGTGTTGGTGAAGTGGATGAACTGTTCGAGCTCCTCGTGGGAGCACGAGGCGGCGCCGATACAGTCATCAATGTAACGGAGGAAGAGGTGGGGTTTAGGGCCAGTGTAGGTACGGAAGAGGGATTGTTCCACGTAACCTACAAAGAGGCAGGCATAGCTTGGGCCCATGCGGGTACCCATGGCCACCCCCTTTGTCTGTAGGAAGTGGGAGGAATTGAAAGAGAAGTTGTTGAGGGTGAGGACGAGTTCGGCCAAACGGATGAGGGTATCAGTGGAGGGGGACTGGTCGGGCCTGCGGGACAGGAAGAAGCGGAGGGCCTTTAGGCCAGCTGTATGGGGAATACAGGTGTATAGGGACTGGACGTCCATG